>NW_027185797.1:12864288-12883421 GCF_028583685.1 Petaurus breviceps papuanus | reverse complement strand
GAAAGAAAGAAAGAAAGAAAGAAAGAAAGAAAGAAAGAAAGAAAGAAAGAAAGAAAGAAAGAAAGAAGGAAGGAAGAAAGGAAAAGCAAATAGAAAAAAATTTCTGATCATTGAAAGTTACTATGGTGACAAGGAAGATCAAAACACACACTGAGAAGAAGATAACAAAGTAAAAACTCCTACATCCAATGCCTCCAAGGAAAATATGAATTGATCTCAGGTCATGGAAAAGGTCAAAAAGGACTTTGAAAAACAAGTAAGAGAGATAGAGGAAAAACTCAGAAAAGAAATGAATAATGCAAGAAAATCATAAAAAATGAGTCAGCAGCTTGGTAAAGACATGATAAAGAGGAATGTACTAGGAGAAAGGGAAAGGTAGAAGTATAATGCAGTAAATTATCCCATATAAAAGAGGCAAGAAAAAACTTAATTTCGAAATCATAATCTTATAAAATTGAATGTTAAAAGCTAAAAATAAATATTTTTTAAAAGAAAAAACTATTACAATGGAGGCAAAGATGAGGGAAATAAGGTGGAGTAAGTGAGTCTTACTCTCATCAGAATTGACTCAGAGGGAATAACATACACATTTAATTTGGTGTAGAAATCTATCTTACAATATAGGAAAGTAAGAAAGGAAAGGGATAAGAAGGGGGCATGATAGAAGGGAGGGCATATTGGGAGAGGGGTAGTGTTATGGGAATGTAAATTTGAAGATCTTCCCTGCCCCTAGGCTAAAGTGCACCTGGAGCCTGGGGTGGGAGGCTTGTTTTTCAGTAGATACTTCTTGATTAGCCAGTGGGTCAATAAGGTTGTTACATTCTCTGAGCCAGGAGAAGGCTATATAAGCCCTGATGTGTAGCTTTGTTTTGGGGCTCACTTTGAGAATTGTTCTGTGATTTGATCTGGATTATGGGAAGCCGTTGTCCAGAGCCCCCGGCTTTGAAACCCAGATGTTGTTTGGTATGGATGTAATGGTTGGACAGTTTGAAATCTGTCTACTTGATGTGTTTCTGTCTTGATAATTCTGTCTGTATATTATGAAGGTTGGGGTGCTGACCTCTTTCCCCTGAACTAGGTAAATGATACATGTTTGACTGATTAAAGCAAGCTTGTTAACCCATTTTGAGTTGCTTTCCTTTATCAAAACAGATCCAAGAACCTGTATGGGCAGCCACCCTGGGGATGCTGGGGTGCTTGCTGCTACAGGTAGTTAGAAACAAAATACTTTTGAGGAGGGACAGGATGAAAGTAGAGAAAGAATAGAATAAACAGGGGAATAGGATGGAGGGAAATATACTTAGCAATAGTAACTGTGAAAATTTTGAAGCAAATTTCTCTGATAAAGGCTTCATTTTTGAACATATAAAGTACTGAGTCAAATTTATAAAAATAAAAGCCATTCCTCAATTGATAAATGATTAAAAGATATGAAGCTTTCAGATGAGGTAAGCAACACAATTTATAGCCACATAAAAAATGTTCCAACTCACTACTGATAGGAGAAATGCAAATCAAAACAATTCTGGGATACTATCTTATACCTATTAGATTGGCTAATAGGACAGAAAAGGAAAATGGCAAATGGTAGAGGGAATATGTGGGGAAAATGAGACATTAGTGCATTGTTGATGGAGCTGTGAACTGATTCCATCATTCTACAGAGCAATTTGGAACTATGGCCAAAGGGTTAAAAAAAAAAATAAAAACTTTGCATACCCTTTGACCTAGCAATACCACTATTAGGTCTATATGCAAAAAGAGATTTAAAAAAAGGAAAAGAATCTATATATACAAAAAATTATGGCAGCTTGTTTCTGGTGGCAAATAATTGGAAATTCAGGGGATACCCATAAATTAGGGAATGGCTGAATAAATTGTGGTATGTGATTATGATGGAATGCTATTGTGCTATAAGAAATGATGAGCAGGATGCTCTCCCCAAAACCTGGAAAGACTTACATGAGCTTACATAAAGTTAAATATACTGTGTACAAAGTAACAGCAGTATTGTAAGATAATCAGTTGAGAATGACTTAGCTATTCTCAGCAATACAATGATCCAGGGCAGCTCTGAAGGACTTTGATGAAAAATGCTATCCATCTCCAGAGAAACACCTAATGGTGTCTTAGTATAGATTGAAGAATATATTTTTTTCATTTCCTTTATTTTCCTTTAGTTTTTTTGTCTGCATTTTATTTCATGACATAACAAATATGGAAATGTTTTGCATGACTGCATATGTGCAACCTTTATCAAATTTCTTGCCTGCTCAATGAGGAGGAGGGAATGAGGAAAGGAGAGAATTTGGAACTCAAAGTTTTAAAAATTAATGTTAAAAATTGTTTTTACATGTAATTAGGGGAAAATAAAATAGCAAATATTTTTGAAAGAAACAATAAATATGATGAATACAAAAAATAGTGATAGAAAGCAATTATATGTTCTATCACTTCTACTGATTGAAGATAGAGGCATTAAACATTAAGTATTTATTAAGTTCCTGACCTGTAAAAGGCAAACTGATAGTCACTAAGGATTCAGATACAAAAGAAATACAGGCCCTAACATCAAGGATAAATTCTCATGGGAGAGAAGGGAGGCAATGAATTCATGGACAAACAAATGCAAGATATATACAAGAAGAGAGGGTATGGAAAGTGTGCAAATGATTATAATGATGGTGTGAAATGATATGCTTTTGATTTGTAGATAAAGGCTTAATATATAAGGATAACAGTTTCATGGCTAGGAATGGAGTGAATATAAGGAAGATTGAGAAGAATATATTTCTCCAATCAAGACTGCTTTAAATTGAAAATCAATAGAAAAGGACACAACTACCCATACACAATAGAGACAAATACCACAGGAGATTTGCAGATGTAACAAAAGAGTAGCAATAAATATGCCCAATAGTTTGCAATAGACAATAGTCAGGGAAAATGGTAAAAATCATACTCATAGTTTCATGTTTAACTATATCAATGCAAAGAATGTGGTGTTTTTGAATACAAAGTGTATTTGAGTTCTTAATGCAAGAGAAAAATATTACCTCATAGGTATAATTGCTACTTTAAAAGATGTGAGAAATGATAAGGATATGGCCATATAGGGGCATACTTTACTCAAAAGAAGGCAGATAAAAAGGAATGATGGACTAGGATACATGTAAAGATTACTCCTATGTGAAAATATGTGCACAAGAGAGGGGAAGAAGCATGATGGAGAGTATCTCAGTAAGAATCAATGGAATGAGAAATAGAGGACAGATTAAGTGTATCACAGATTTCCTGACCATCAGGAGAAAATGAATGGTAGGTTCCAGAAGTCTTATGATGCCATATGGTCACAAAACTGCCAGAGAGGTAGCTTATAGTAAATAGGGGCCTTTGCCTACCTAAAGTTCTCACTCTGCTAAAAGTGAAGCAGCTGAGAAATTCTTTTTTTTTTTTTTAAAGCAATCAGGGTTGAGTAACTTGCTCAAGGTTACACGGTCAGTTATTATTTCTGGGTGTGGTGCTAAGTATCTGAGCCCAGATTTGATCCCCAGGTCATTCCGACACTGGAGCCGGTGCTCTTACTCACTGTGCTACCTGGCCGCCCCACAGCTGAGAAATTCTTGACTCATCTTAACGATTATTTCATCTTTCAGAAGATGGAAGATGCATCACTATAAACTAATATCCTAGATGGGTATAACCAATGAAGAAAAACTTGTTTGTTGGAATATTGGAGAGAATTAATCGTATTTTCTTAGAATTATACAGTAGAAATGGAAGGGAATTCAGGGTAGAGTCCAGAGTATAAGTGAGATTTCAAAAAGCATCCAGAAAAATCAAAGCTAAGATATGGCGGTCCAAGATTCTATATCAGAAATTGACAAATGAAGTACATGATATTTTCAACATATTAAGGCACAAACACAAATAATTCTGTTAATAGAGAAAGGGGGAGCTAACTAAAGAGAACAATGTGACTGCACTAAGAACTAATAAACTAATTTGGGATTTTTAGTTGAAACGTGTGGAAGTGGAAATACATTCATTCAGAAATGAGAGAGAACAAAGACTTGTATAGGAGACAACTAGATAACTTAACTCAGTGGATAGAATGCCAGGCCTGGAGTCAGGAAGACCTGAGTTCAAATCCAGCCTCAGACATTTACCAGCTGTGTGACTCTGGCAAAGTCCCTTAACCTCTGTTTACCTTAATCCACTGGAGAAGAAAATGGCAAATGACTCCAGTAACTTTGCCAAGAAAACTCTGTGAACAGTGTGGTCCATGGGGTCATAAAGAGTTGGATTTACTGAACAACAACAAATACTTAAATACAAACGATAAGTTTCCTACCTATACCTAAATAATGAAACCTTTCTTTATAATTTTTTTTAAGTTCTGGGTAACATCCACCCTTCTAAAAAAATTAAACTATTTCTGTTCCCCTCTTTCAATAAAATAGAAAGCTGCCTTGTGTTTATTTCACATTTATTTTGTATATACACAGGTGTAATAGAATGTAAGCCTTTTAAGCAACCTCACAGATCTATGAAGGATTAAAGTAAGTATAGGAAAGCATCCTGTAAATGAAAGTTCTAAGGAAATCCAGCTTAACTTCGCCTATATTTAGTCAATCTTTGGACTTTGCAGTTTCCTTGGAAAATACAAGGGAAAGATAGCATACTAACGTATTATCTAAAAAAAAAAAAAAAAGCTTTTTTCTCATGCTTTAGATATATGTGCTCACAAAAAGGCCTCTCCTTGTTTGCTTCTGGGAAATCAGCAAAGTGAATGCAAATCAAGGCACCTTTCCCAGAAGCAAAAATAGACCAGCAGGAAGTTGACTGAGACTGTTTCAAACAGTTCCATTGTTATGACAAGCTACCGGGCAAAAAGGTGAGCTACTTTTTCAACAGAACAAAGGCCTGCCTCCATAGCACTGCCATCTCTCCTCCATTTCTTTCTCAAACACGGAAGGTGAACAAACAATCCTAGATCATTTTTATTCTCTGAAGAAAATTGATTTTGGGCTCAACTTTGCATCCCTTCATGTGAGCTCTGAGAGAGCTCCAGAGCTGGACACAGAAGATATTTTCAGAAAGCCGTTCAGACAGCCTGCCAAGTTCAATCGGTGTTCATAGGCAGCAACATGATCTGGGGGACCTCATTGGAATTCATCCTATTTCTAAATTATCCCCAAATCCTTGCCAATGTCTACATCTTGTCCACACAGTTCCTCAGCACCCCTAAGTGTCACTGGGTTATACCATGGGGTTCTGGTATAATGAATGAATCACTAGTGAGAAAATTTTCTATCAGTTAGCAACTTAGAAAGGAAACAATTTGTGAACCCCCTCTGAGAGGACTGGCTCATTGAAAGAAAATAACTCTGATCACCCAGAATGTTGTCACCTGCAACTTTTAATTACATTTTTTTCAGTTTCCATGGTCTAGTCCAAGGGTCCAGAGAGATGTAGCAAAAATAAGTCCTGAAGCAAGAGAAGATAGGAAACTGGACTAGGAAACGTGTATCGATTATAGCCAGTATTCTGAGTATGTCCACTTCTAACCTGGAGCCAGCCTGAAAAGGCCTGAGACCATGCTCCACTTATCTAACACAAGAGGGTGGCCTTTTGTGATTGGCTCCCTGCATCTTTAAAACTGGCAAGACTGAGTCATTTGTCATTTTCAGACATTCCCTCTCCTTCCCACCATCTCTTCCATCATTTTTTCTGCTCTACCCAGTGTGGACAACATGAACTGAAGTAGTGAGAGTGGAAGGAGACTCCTGCCTTGCTCTCTCTTTCACCTCAACTCCAAGAAATTAGCTGGGAGTGGTTGCTTCTGTTCTCTGTGTTTTGTCCTCATTTTCAGGTGCCAGAAATATTCCTTGTGGGATGGGGAGTTGGACAATGGTGACCTCAGACCCAGTATTGTGGGCATTGTGGTGCTACCAGTCAGGTTGACACTGAAGCCCTGAGAAACCAGTGCCTGGGATTCAACCACAAAAGGGGTTTTGACCCTAAATCTGGGACTATATTCTATGGGATCTGAATTGAACTATGAACAGAATCTCCTTCCCCTTCCGAAGAACTGAGGCATAAAGAAGGAAAGGGATTATTATGCCTTCCACATGTTGGGGCAAGTAAGTTTATATATTTGTGATTGTACCTCCTAAGGTAAATATTCCTTTGTAAAAGCTCCTGTGTTGCATGTATAGGCAAGTAACTTTGGCCTTCAGAACCTCAGTTCCTGTAAAACTGGTAGAAGCATCTCCATACTAGCTGCCTCACAGAATTATTGTGAAGAGCTTGCTTTGACAGTCTTACAACAAATATGACTTAGTGGAGAGACAGCCAGCCTCAGTGTGAGAAGATCTGTATTTCAGTCCTCTTTCATTTACCTTCCCTCAAACACATATATTGACTATATGGACCTGGGCAATTCACTTAGCATCTGAGAGATTCATGAGTTGTAGAATAGATTCTGATTGACTTTGGTAGAGGGAGCTTCCACACCAAAAGTTCCCTGTAACAAATTTGATCTCCAAAGGGCCTTTAATAAATTGGTCTGGTTATTCTTAAAACTCATATAGTACCTAGCTCCCATTTCTCTCCTATAAAAGAATAAGGCATTTTTATATACCCAGTACACTCTGGCCCACACTCCCAAAGCCAGAATGCTTCATCTGCCCCTTGGGGTTCTGACCTCGTAGATTTCTCTTCTCTATTGCATTCCCTCCTTCCCTTCTTCCCCACCGCACACCTATTTTTAGGGGATAGTTAGTTGTGTCTTTAACTTAAAATTCATAAGTTTTTACACAAAGGGATATTTATGTCAAAGATATAACAGAAATACAAACATTTTCCCAGAGGAAAAACTCAACTTGGCACAGTCACTACATAGACTTGTCCCTACCAAGTACTGTCCAAATGTGTGATGTTTGTGACTTGAGGCCTTGCCTTAGGTACTACTGGGATGTGGTCCCACTAAAATTCATAAGTTCTTAAAGTGGGTTCTACTGTTCTGGGGGGCACTGGAATGATCCAGAGGGAAGTAGTAGCCTTGAGTACATTTGGAGAGTGTTGAATAAAAAATAAGGGGATGGTGGAAGCATAATAAAAGTAGAGAATTTTGAAAAAAAAAATCGTACTTGTTTTGTCTGTTGTGGAACAAAGTTAAAGTCATAATTATTACATTATTTCCTAATAAACACGCAAAAGGCAAGTTATAGCTGATCAGAGGTCAAGTCTGCTGAGAGGCTTTAATAAGAAAACATTGACAGGCGAGTATGTTGTGCATTGTCAGGAAATTCAGCAAGCATCCACAGGAATACGTGCATGTAATAACTTGTTTACCATATGATACGATATGGTTATGTGATGCAAAATTACATAATCAAAATTTCAATGCAGGAAAAAACCCACAAATTTACAATAAATTATTACATTTAATATGTATCATTTATATATGTGTGTGTATATATAATTTCTTTGAAATGATGCAAATTTTTTTTAAACTGTTAAAGGCTAAAAGAAAGTAGATTTCCAGGGAAAGCACTGAGTAATTTTTTATAAGGGGGTGGTAGGCCCAATCAGTTTGGGAGCCTCTGATTTAAATGATCACTCAGGGCACTGGCGTTACACTAGCCCTGGAAGTCAGACCCTGGAATGCTGGCATTCTAAGGTTCCTTCCAGACCTTGAGAAATCCACAAGGTCAGTAATTCAATTCCTTTCATTTAGAATATAAAAGAATTGACAACAAAGTCAATAACGTAGGTCCATTTGAACAGGCCCCACAGCCACCCGTTATATCATGATCTCCAGCAGACACTATTGGCAACGTAATCATGCCACTAAGAACAGAGCAATTGAAAGGACTGAGGCACGAGAGGGAGGAAGAAACCAGTAGGGTTTGGTTTTTTTTTAATGCCTCTGCAGATAATCAAAGAACCCCCTATTGATTAGCACTTGGCACAGTGTCTGGTACATATTAGGCACTTAGTAAATGCTTATTGATATTGATTGACAGTCTGGAACCAGTTACAGAATGTCTGTTCATGCTCTGCATTCCCTTCTCTCACATGTCATCATGGTTCTCCTGGAATCAGATTCCCCAGCTGCCCAACATATATGAGTTGTATCCACCAAATAAACCGATGATGTCTTAGCTACTCCAGCCCAGAAATGTCTAACACATAAATGCAATGTAGCTTTTCATACTCCCAAGCACATGTAGCCCCCAAAATTTAAATATAATTTGGATATGTTTAATAAAATAAATAAAAATACATTTGAGCATGGATACTGTGGTCATGTGGTTTTCTAAGTCAATACACAGGCAACAAGGATCCTTAAATGTGAGTCATTGACCCTATTTCTATTTGACTTTGACACCAGTGCTTCAGACCTAGTATATTTTAAATGGCAATTGATCCAAATAGATCAGACATTCCATATCAAAAAAGTCAATGAAAACATATGAAGTTTCTGTCAAACTCCTATAATGAATTTAATTGCAATGGAAACCTGAGTACCTAACCCAAGGAGACCTGGACAAGACGAAAAGGGCTTCTAATTACTCAAAGTCATCAGTAAGAAAACGGAAGACTTTCTAGACTGCCAAAGGATTGGGGCCTTTCATTTAAATGCTCCAGAGTCTAAGAAAAACGGCATTGTGTGTTTTCTGCTCTCAATTTCCCCACCAACATATTTCTGTGAATAAAATCAAATTGTAATGAAAATCAAGACTAGCTTTGAAGGGGAAAAAAAGACGTTACAAAAGGACAATAATGAGAAAAAATTGGGGTATTCAATGTTATGTATATGAGCGTTGTGTTTTTTTTTTTAATCACTAACTGTTAAAGCTACCTTATTCTATGTAAGCAAGTAACTTCCCATGTCATTGAACAGGCATTAACATCAGGAGGGTTTTGTTGGGGGACAGGAGCCTGA
The DNA here is from genome assembly GCF_028583685.1 of Petaurus breviceps papuanus. NCBI lineage: Eukaryota > Metazoa > Chordata > Mammalia > Diprotodontia > Petauridae > Petaurus > Petaurus breviceps. Next base: position 12,874,465 of record NW_027185797.1, on the reverse strand, counting down.
ATAGTGTGGAGTTCAATTACACATGCCCTAAGGATCATCCCTAAGGAAACTGTGAAGCCCTTCAATAATCCTAGCTGGCAGTTATATAAGCTTCAAGTCTTGTAAAGCACTTTTCATACATGATCTCATTTTATCTTCACTTTGAAAATGAAGAAACTGAGCTTTGGAGTTGTGTCTTACCCATATTTATTCAGAGTCACTAAAGAAATGACGCGCAAGGCACTATGGGATATCATGACAAATGGGCAGGAGTCCCAACCCTCAAGGAATCTACATTCCATGTGAAGGATGAAATATCTGTACAGAGAAGTATATACAAGATGATCGGAAAAGGCAGCAACCACTGCCAAGGGGATTAGAAAAGGCTCCTCGCAAGGTGTGTGTCATAAGGGTCCAAGTCAAGACCCTAGGTATTTAAGGGGCTAAAGGTGAAGAAGGATTATTTCTAGGACTAGGGGCAGATATTGAAATGAGATGGAGGCCAATTTAAAGGAATAACAAATAGTTCAGTTTGATGGAATCAGAGTATGTGAAGAAAAGTAAAATTAAATGCCTGGAAAGGAGGCTGGAAACCAGACTGTGTAGATCTTTCAATGACAAGATAAGCAGCTTGTATTTTCTCCAAGAAATGATAGGGAGCGGGGGGGGGGGGGCGCTAGGTGGAGCAGTGAATAGAGCACCGGCCCTGGAGTCGGGAGGACCTGAATTCAAATCCAGCCTCAGATACTTAACACAAAAACTAGCCATGTGACCTTGGGCAAGTCACTTAACCTCAATTGCCCTCCAAAAAGAGGAAAAAAAAGAAATGATAAGGAGCTATTTAAGATTCATTAGCAAATAGAGTGACATGGACAGAGCTATGCTTTAAGAATATTATTTTAGCACATTAATGGAGAATAATTTTTAAATGGTGACTACTGAAATAGGCCAAGGAATAAATAATGAGGGGTCAAACTTTGGTGATGGGGTGGTGAGTGGAGAAAAGGGAACAGGTACAAAAGACTTCCTCTCACCCCCTTCAAATTGAAATAAAACAAAAGAAAACATTCATAATCAACATGTGTCATCAAAATAAACAAATTCCCACATTTTCCATGTCCAAAATGAACGGCTCTTCACCTTAAAAACTCTGTCAGCAGGTAACTAGCTTGCTTCAATTGGCTAGTTTGCCTCAATCAACAATCCACTGGAATTGTGCATTGATCAGAATTCTTAAGCCTTTCATAATTGTTTGTCTAAATGATGTAACTTTTATTGTATAAATTGTTCTACAGGTTCTGCAATTTCTAAAAGTAATATTTTAAAGATGACATAGTATTTTGTCCTAATATTGATGATTTCTCCAAAATGGGTCTTTCTATTTTATTTTATGACAAGATACCATGAATTGTCCATGTGGGCAAAACTCCTTATTGACAGTAGTTTAACTCTTTTAGCTTTGTGAATGGACTGGACAATGGTAAAATAATCAAAATTATAAATGTTACCTGACATACTCTCTGAAAACAAGAACTAGCATTCAAGACATTTGCATGGAAGGTAGTAGTCACTGAATAGAAGTTTATTGTTTCATATAGTAGCTAGTAACCAAAGCCAGCTATTCTGCTTAGCACAAAATAAGTAATATCTAAATTGGAAAAGAGTGTAGGTAGGTTTCGGGAAAGTGTAGGACTGACCCTGGGCAAAACTGCAGCTGAGATCGAGTTTAGTTTGTCATGTACTTCTAGCTTTTGGTGTCTGTGCCTGTGATCCATAGTTGCGCTCTTTTCTTTACCAGTTAACTAGAAGTTTCCAGCCTATCTCATAGATAAATTGAGAAGTATTACTCTTCTACCTTGGTTTGAGTCTAGATAGGGATTTCACTGGTGAACCGAAATCTTAATAAAGAAATTCCTGGAACCGTAGATTGGCCACACTTCTATAACTTGGTATCCTAGAGAGTCGCACAGGTCACTCAGGCGTTAACTGATTTATCCACAATCTCAGGGGAAAGATCTGAACCCAGGTCTTGGTGACATTAAAACTAAATCTTTTTCCATTATATTAAGATGTGTTTCTCTGACCAATAAGAATTCGAGTTACTACTCCAAGGCTACTCACTAGACAGAATTCAAACAGATTGCAGGTGTCAACCAGTGGGTAGGGAGGGGGTGGGTTTTGAAGCCTTCCTAATGCTTCATATAGTACATCATTCACATGATGATTCATCTATCCTACATATAAATCTGCCCTGAGAAGGCAAGTTGAGAAATTTTGCAGAACTAAACTGAAAAGAACATTATTGTCCAAAAGCTATCGGAACAACACATGACAGAGGCAAACATAATACTGTGGGCCGTTAACTTGACAGGGAAAGGGGAGGATAGTTTCCTATTTGTGAAGGGCATTGATTTTAGTAAGCATTTTGTCTGCACGAAAAGTGTAGGCACAAGCCCCCAGCAGGGAATATTTTGGCCTGCTGAACTTCTGTAAGGCTTGACTATCCATCATAAAGTCAATGGGAATTTTTCCAGTGCTCAGCATTTTGCTGGCAGGCAGGGAACTTAAGAGATTCCAGACCACAACTAAAATATTATGGGCTGACCCCAGAGTAATCACTCTAACTCACCAAGGACCTCCTGCAAACTAAAATGCAACACCCACAAAATTGTCCCAGCGAATATTGCGAATATATTTGCAGATCTGACAGTGACAACATCCAGTTAAAGTCATACAGCTTTTCAGGTTAATAGATGGAGTTGGGCAAGGTTACAGAGAGGGAGACTGAGTAATTTATGCTAACCTGATGTCTTCCCCTTGATCTTCTTATTGAACTATTTCTGGCATTTTGTGTTTTATTATTCAAGTGCAGAATTAGGAACACTAGACAAAATGTCACCATTCTAGATCAGTGTATATTTAATTAACAATCGAATCAAAGAAATGCTACTTGTTTTTAAAAAGCAGACTTGCATCACTTGCCAGTGCCACAGACTCAAATTTAATTTGGATTAATTCTGTCACCAACAAGATAAACCAGGCACACAGGCAGAGATGGTTTCAGTGTTTTAAATAAGAAACATCGTAAACTGTTGTAGTCTGACATGGAAAAGAACTGGAAAAAAAATCTCCTAAATATCTAACTGTTGGTAAACGACTTAATATGCTGTGTTATGTGAGTGTAATAGAATCTCAAAATGCAATTAAAATAAAGGCACTATAAAGAAATGCAAAAAGACTTAAATTAAGTTATTCAAAGCAAAGAAAGCAGAACCAGATGAACGGTATACTTCTGTGTTGTAACTTTATGAAGGAAATATACACAGACACATATGAAAATGAATGAACAAAGAATGCAAAGAAGGTAACTACTAAACTGCTATGGCCATGCGTATCAAACTTCGTTTTTAAGTATAGATCATTTTAACTATATGTTTTCATGTTTTTTTTTAATTTTATGTTTATTTTTATTTTACAATATTCATTTCCACAAGATTTTGAGTCACAAATATTCTCCCTGTCTTTCCCCTATGCACCAGCCCAGAAAAGTAATCCCAGTGAATACCCCCTCCTCTATTATGCTCTCTCCTATATCATCCCCCGTGCTCCCTCCAACTTTCCAGTAGGGAAAGATGGATCCCCATATCCCAGTGCCATATGCCTCATTTACCAGTGCATGTAAAACAATAATAATAATTTTTTTAACATTTGATTTTAAAACTTCGAATTCCAATTCTTTCCCTTCTTCCCTCTTCACCCACCTTTACTGGGAAGATATGCAATTCAATATAGGTTGTACATGTGTAGCTATGCAAAACATTTCCATAGTGGATATATTGTGAAAGACTGACTATTATTTCCCTCCATCCTATCTTTCCCTCTACTTGTTCTATTTTCTACTTAAACCCTGTCCCTTTTCAAAAGTGTGTGCTTCTAACAACCCTGCCCCGCAATCTTCCCTCCTTTCTATCATCCCTTCTCTTATTCCCTCCACCCCCCTACTTTCCTGTAGGGTAAGATACCCAATTTAGTGTGCATGTTATTTCCTCCTTAAGCCAAATTCAATAAGAGTAAGGTTGGCCCATCCCTTTTGCCTTCCTGTTCTTCCCCTCCATTGTAACAGTATTCCCTTGCCTCTTTTATATAAGATAATTTACCCTATTCTGTCTCTCCCTATCTCCTCTCATATTCCTCTCTCACCTCTTAATTTTATTTTTAAATATCATCCCTTCCTATTCAATTGATCCTGTTACCCCTGTCTATGTATACCTGTACACATATATACACACACTTGCATATGTATTTATATACACATATACCCTCCTATAGAGACATATAGACATATATATATGTATACATTTATATTCCCTTCAACTAGCTTCATACTGAGAAAAGTTTCATAAATTACAATTATCATTCTTCCATGTAGGAAAGAAAATAGTTAAACTTTAATAAGTTCCTTATTATTTCTTTTCCCTGCATATATTTTCATGGTTCTCTTGCTTCTTGTATCTGAATGTCAATTTTTCTATTCAGTTCTGTTTTTCTTATCAAGAATGTTTGAAAGTCTTCTATTTCATTGAATGACCTTATTTTACCCTGAAGCATTATACTCAGTTTTGCTGGGTAGGTGATTCTTGGTTTTATTCCCAGCTCCTTTGACCTCTGGAATATCATATTCCAAACCCTTCTATCACATAAAGTAGAAGCTGCTAGATCTTGTGTTATCCTGATTGTGTTTCAACAATACTCAAATTGTTTCTTCTTGGCTCTTTGTAATATTTTCTCCTTGATCTGGGAACTCCAGGACCTGGCTATAACATTCCTAGGAGTTTTCTTTTACAAAAGGTGATTGGTGAATTCTTTCAATTTCTATTTTGTCCCCTGGTTCTAAAATATTAGGACAATTTTCCTTGAGAATTTCTTGAAGGATGATTTCTAGGTTCTTTTTTTTATCATGAATTTCAGGTAGTTCAATAATTTTTAAATTATCTCTCCTGCATCTATTTTCCAGGTCAGTGGTTTTTCCAATGAGATATTTCACATTGCCTTCTATTTTTTTCATTTGTTTTGATTTGTTTAATGTGTCTTGATTAATTAATGTCTTGATTTCTCACTAGCTTCCATTTGCTCCAATCTAATTTTGAAGGAATTATTCTCTTCAGTGAGCTTTTGAAATTCTTTTTCCATCTGCCAAATTTGGCTTTTTAAGGCATTCTTCACCTCATTGGCTTTTGGGGCCTCTTTTGCCATTTGAGTTAGTCTATTTTTTAAGGTGTTATTTTCTTCAGTCAGGCTGTTGACTTGCTTTCATTGATTTTCTTGTATCATTCTCATTTCTCTTCCCAATTTTTTCTCCACTTCTCTTACTTGGTTTTCAAAATCCTTCTTGAGCTCCTGTGTGGCCTATAACCAAGTCATATTTTACTTGGAACATTTTGATTCAGGAGTTCTGACTTCAGTTTCTTCCTCCCATTTCATGCTTTGATCCTTTTTGTCCCCAAAATAGGAATCTAAGGTTTGACTGCTGTGCTTGCTTTCCTTCCTTTGCTTGCTCATGATGCACTCAATTACTTGACTTTTGAGCTTTTTGCCACAGTAGAATTCTGCTTCCAGAGAGGAGAGGTTTGCCCCAAATTGCTGGGGTTTTCTCAGCTGCCAGAGCTATTAGTTGGGAACCCTCTCTGAAGCCTCCACAGGATCTGGCACCTGGTCACACACCCCAGGACTACCATCCAAGACCGGGATCCAGATCCAAGCAGGTTAAAGCAAGAATAATTACACTTTGAATGGTCATTTGGTTCCCCTACTGTCTGCAGGTCAGGAGCTCTGAAGCAGCCACGGGGTGGCGGCTCCAGGATGACCATGCCTCCACCACCTCTTACCTCAGGGAGCAGGGGCCAGACCATGCCACTCTCCCCCAGTTCCAACAGAGTTCTACACTGACTTTTTACTTTTTCTCTGGTATTTTTGGTGTAATAATTCTGGAAACCACCACAGCAGTTGGTGATTCACTCTCTGGAAGTCAGCTCTTGATGCTACTGGTTGGGGGCTGCGCTGGAGCTAAACCCTTGGTCAGGACTGGGCTTGGGAGCTGCAACAAAAGACCTTTCCTGTCCGGTGGCCGTGCTGCCTTCAGCCGGAGATTTGCTTCTCTCTGTCACTTTGTGGGTTCTGTAGCTCTAAAGTTTGTTTAGAGTCATATTTTATAGGTATTTGAGGTGGTTATGTGGGGAGCACATGGAGTTTTTCTGCCTCTATGCTGCCATCTTGGCTCCATCCCCCTATGTTTTCATTTTTTTAGGAATGAAAGAAGAAAGGGAGGGAGGGAGAAGAAGCAAAGAAGGATAGGGGGAAAAGGGAGGGAGAAAGGGAAGAAGAAAGGATAGAGGAAAGAAGGAGAGAGGAAGGAAAGGAGGGAAGAATAAAAGAAAAAAGAAAGGAAGGAGGAAAGAAGGGAGGGAGGGAAGAAGAGATAGAAGGAGACACTATGTGCCAGCAACTTTATAAATATTATTTCATTGGATCCTCACAACAACCCTGGTAGGTAGATGATTTTCCCTAGTTTATAACTGGGGAAACTGAGGCAGGCAGTAATCAAATGACTTTTGCAGAGTCAACCAGCTAGCAAGTGTCTGACACTGAATTTAAATCTTGGTCTTTCTGACTCCAGGTCCAATGATCTAGCCATTGTTCCAAGTGCTGTTGCTGTAATTATCACTCTTGGGCCTGTCTGACTCATTGTGATGCCTTTTTGGACAATTGAGGAAACTTAGGCAAACAGAATTAAATGACTTGCCCAAGACCACACAGTTAGTGAGAAGCATCTAAGACCAGATTTGACTCCAGGCCCTAGACTCTGTCCACTACTCTACCTGGTTGCCCAGTACACCATAAAACTACTTCTAAATTAAGTGCAAAATAAATTATTTTTAAAATGTGCTTTTTAAGAAATATTTCTTTTCTTTTTTGATCCAAATCAATTTACCTATATTTTCAGGATAGTAGCTATAGTTGGGCAAATAACTGTGATTTCATTAGTGCTGGGAATTCCTCATTTGACTACTCCCTCTATCAATGCAAATCAGCAATTTGCTCCTAACGCAGAAAGGTTCAGGAGGAGTTCAAGTTAAGAGCTTTGCCTGGGATCATGAAGTCAGTACATGCTGGAGGGAAGAATTGAACTCAGCTTCCTGACACTAAAGCCAAGATTCTAGCCACTAAATTCCTATTGCAATTAGATTTAATGCTATTAAATATCAAATCAGAGCTTGGAGAGAAAAGTTTAAAAGAAGAAACACTGGATGTCCTCTTTCTGATTAAGCAGAAAAGAATTTTGAGCCTTGTGATAGGAGGAAAGAATGAGAAGAAATCATCTTAATCTCTGTGTTGACATAGATAAAGACAAAAAGATGGAGTGTGACCACCACAAAGGATGCGTAACTCCTTCAGCTGGAGACTGGACAGTGGCAGCCTTAGCCAATGATCATTAAGAACCATCACGAGAGAGATTAGCTTCCATCTGCAGCCCCAGAAGCAAGCCATCAGGCAGATGGTAGAAACAAAGCTGGAAATTCTAGGGTCCACAAGCAGCAGCTGTCAGTTATAGGTGGTGTGTGACAGTGGCAGGGCAGACAAGGTAAGCCAGGAGGCCAGCTCCAAGATCCAGGAAAGCTAGAGAGGAGAAACTATTATTACAACTCCTAAGTACAAAGGGAAATTTTGAGGCTGGAATGCTAGGCCAACATGGAGTACATGGGCCAGGTATGAAGCCCTGGTTGGTGGGCCTGGTTTGGAGTTCAAAAATATATGGAAAAGATGGTGTAAGCAGGAACAGAATCCAACCTCCCAAGCCAGAAAAGGAAATAAATATAGAACAGAGTTTGGATGAGGTGATTGGGAACAGTCTCAGGAGAGGTAAGAGGTTTGAGAATATCTATTGATTCCAGAAGAGTGACTATTTTCAGTAGTCTTTCTGATATGAGAAATTAGGGCAGTTGTGGCCTGCTCCCACCATCCAGGCATGTTTATACAGGTGCTCGTGATTACAGAGAAGGCCTAAGACAAAGGTTCTTGCCCTTTTTATGTTACAGACCCCTTGAGATGCCTGGTATATATGGACCCCTTTTCAGAATAATATTTTTAAATATATAAAATAAAATAAATCAGACTGCAAAATAAGCCAACTACAATGGAATCCTGTTAACAAAATAGTTTTGAAAAACAAAAAAACAAATTTACCCAAGGCAAAATTTACTGACCTGAAGTCTGGTGAAACCTCACAATTTCAAGAATTGCTTTATAACTTAGAAAGTAGTGGCCTTTCAATATAGTATTATAAGTAAAAAAAGGGAGATTGCTAAAATGCATAGACTTTTTCTTCTGTCTTCAGAAAAGCATTATCATAGGAACTAGAACTAGAAAGGACCCTAGGGATTAATTATCCAGCAAACAGGAGTAGGGAAACTGAAACCTCAAGGTCACATGTGGCCCTCTAGTGCAGCCCTTTGACTGAATCAAACTTCACAGAACAAATCCCCTTAGTAAAAGGATTTGTTCTGTAAAACTGGGACTCAGTCAAAATGGTGTACCCAAGGACCTGGAAGGCCACATATGGCCTTGAGGCTGCAGGCTCCCCATCCCTGATTATTCTATCTCAACATCTTCATTAGGCAAATGAGGAAACTGAGGCTCAGAGAATTTAAGCAACTAACTCAAAGTTATGCAGTAAGTAAAGGAGCTAGGATTCGAAAACGGGTTCTCTTACTCTCAATTTGTTTTTCTTGTTTGTCCTTCATTCTCAAAGAGGACCAATGACATCATGATGATGGAATCCTACTAAAGCTGCCCCCAGCCCCAGTATTCTAATTTCCTTACAGGCCCCACTGAAAAGCAGGTCCACTGTGCCTACATAGCCCCCTACTTACACTCCCACTCAATATCCTAACTTCTTCATATAGGCCTCACTGCTCACCAGCACAATAGGTGTGTCCAGGAATTCCTACTTCTCACAGAAACAGCAGGTATGTCCATGTGATGGGATGCCAGTCACTGCCTCTAGCTAGCCACTCCCCCCAGACCCATTCCTCACATTTCCCACGAAAACAGCAGGTATTCATGCACTCAATCACATCCAGATCCATCTAGCCTTAGACAGGACCACAATACTCAGTCAATTAGAAAGCAGCAGCACCGGGATGCCCAAGCAGGATGTGGACCCCAAAACAGTAGAAGAGACTTGACCTAAGTAGGCACCTGGGTGGTAATTGTAAACAACTGACCTAGAGTGAACTTATGACACAGAGAGGCTTATTATAATATCATTATCATACATACATACATACCCTCCCAAATGGGTTTTTCTTTATGCATTGTGGGTAATCACATGAATAGATACACTGTGGCTAGGACCCTTCCCCTATCACCTAATCCCTTAACAAATCCCTCCTTTTTTTTAATATTCATAATTTCTGCTATGTAATTAAATCTTTACTGTATAAAAATCTATCTTGCTTTCTCTGAAGTTGCTGGTTCCTCTTGGAACTTAGCCTGATCCATGAGAGGCATCAATCACAATAAATGCCTGTACTTGGATAAGACGTAGTCTGACTCTGAATTCTTTGAGACGATTCTACCACAACACATCATGAAACTGCAACAGTTTTTGATGTCCCTGGGAGGGAAGAGTTTAAACCCATAACAATGAGAGTGATGTCTTGGTACATACTGCTTTGCTTCTCAAAATAAATTATAACTTTCTTATCCATTTGCTGTTTTGCAGTAGCTTCAGGGAAAGGGAAAACCATAGCTAGATGTAGATGACCTTATCTGAATATTTTGATTAATAAAGACCAGCTATATGTGGAGAGAATGAGTTTAGATTACCAGAAATAGATCTGCAAAGGCTGGCTGATTCAACAAAGGAGGGCTGGCTCTCAAGTGGCTAATGTGAACATTCTCAAGTTAATTTCAACCAGAACTGGTATTTACCAAAACTCATTGAAATGATGAAATGATAAACACATGATAGACAGCATGAAGGGGGTTGGTGATATTCACTAGCTAATTCTCAAGTGAAAATACAGCATATATTAGATAGATAGATAGATGATAGAGATTGATAGATGATAGAGATAGATGATAGAGATAGATAGATAGATAGATAGATAGATAGATAGATAGATAGATAGATAGATAG
>NW_027185797.1:12814811-12864278 GCF_028583685.1 Petaurus breviceps papuanus | reverse complement strand
TAGATAGATAGATAGATAGATAGATAGATAGATAGATAGATAGATAGTGATGCAAAAATCAACACAAACAGAACAAACAGGTTGCCTAGCCACCACAAAGTTCCGCTTCTCAATTCTGCCACCACAAGTGTTCTCTTCTCAGTTCTACCCTTTCTTAGCTTGGGCTTCTCCTTATATATGGTCATAGGTCCTCCCTGTTACATCAGCAAGTTCCTCCCACTGTGCGCTTCACAAGTTCTGATTCTTAAAAAAGACTTAATATAATCAGGGCAAGACTGAAAGTCAGAAAGACTGAACTCAAATAAGGTGCTAAATACTTAAGTAGCTGAAACAAGGCTCTAAGTTACTTCTTTGCTTGCCATTGCAGGCCCTAGTGAGGCAAACTATCTCTCCCTGTTACAAGAACAAGCTGACCTCTGAGGAATTTTCCCTTGTGTTAACAGGACTATCTTGTACCAACAGAACTATCATCTATTGATTCTCATAGTTACCATACACAATTCAGAGGTAAAACTATAGATGTCAACTCCAGAGTCTATCTTGTTAATAGACGTAGATGTAGAGATTACCTTCCCCTTAGGAACCCTCCTCTCCCCACCTCACCAGTAGCTAATGGTGCCTGTGCCCAAGGTACAGAAACTGTATGTTCACCACCTAATTAGCATACTTGGCATACCAATCACTGAACTTTTCCTACATAAGCTTTTATCATCACTCCTGTTATGTTGCAAGTTCCTTAAGCAGCTCTGTCCACTATATTGGTATTACAATAAACTTTTTGACACTTGACCTGAAGACTGCTTAAGTCCGTGAATTCTTTCCAGGCTACTGTGACCTGAACCTTGGTATTGTAGGGTCCCTGCACCCCTAAAACCACATCATTTCCTTCTGCCTTAAGAACTCTAATCCTATTTATTCCCACCATGAGCTGCATTCTCTCAACCTTTGGTTCCTTTCCAGGCCATTGCCTGCACTGGCTGCACTCTCCTCCATTCCCTGTCTCAGCTCCTTAGAGAACCAGTTCAATTCTACACTATCCTCTATACTTTAGTTCCTTGTTATATCATCCCATCACTGATCACATTTTACCAAGCCCAACCTCCTGTTAATCCCACCATAAACTGCTTTCATTCCTAATCACATGTCGCTGAAAAAAATAAAGCAAATCTTGAAACCATGTTAACTGGGTCCAATATAAATTTATGTCACATAATCTCAAGTGGACCCTCACCTGAATCAAGGAAATCCTTTTACACTTTACTAATTGATTCACTAATCTACTCACAACAGTTGACTATTCTGAACATGTCATACCTCTTCAATCCTTTTAATCATTCTACCTCCCAGAATCCCAGGTGATATATAAGGCCTTGCCTTATAACACATTTTACTGATAAAATTGAGACCACCACTTCTCAAATATATCCTGAGTATAGAACTGAATCAAATTTATTTAAAAGGAGCAATTTCTCAATTGGTATGGTTTTGACCATTGATAAATGGCTTTGACCATTGATGCATGGTCAAAGAATATGAACAGGTCATTTTCAAAAGAAGAAATCAAAGTTATCTGTAGTCACATGAAAGAACACTCTAAATCACTATTGATTTGAGAAATACAAATTAAAACAACTCTGAAGTGCAACCTCATACCTGTCAGAAATGATAAATATTTGAAGGGATGAGGAAAACCAGGAACACTCATGAACTGTTGGTGGAGTTGTGAACAAGTCCAACCATTCAGGAAAACAACTTGGAACTAGGTCAAAAGGGTTATAAAACTGTGCATACACTTGACTCAGCATAACACTATAACTTCTATCACAAAGAGATCAGAGCAAAAGAAAAATGACCTGTATATCTAAAAAAATTTATAGTAACTCTTTGTTATAGAAAAGAATTAGAAACTGGGGTGGGGGAGGCGTTCATTATTTAGGGAATGGCTGAACAAGTTATGGAATATAATTGTTACAAAGTACAATTTTGATGTAAAAAATGATGAGAGGGTGGTTTCAGAAAAACATGACAAGAACCATATGAGATAATGAAATGGGAAGTGAGAAGAGCTAGGACTTAATTGTGAACAGTAACAGCAATGTTGCAGTAATGATCAACTGTGAAACACTTTACTACTCTGATCAATATGATGATCCAATAGTATTCCAAAGGACTTGTGATGAAAAAATGCTATACACCTCCAGAGAGAAAACTAATAAACTCTAAATGCAAATCAAAGTATAATTTTTTCACTTTTTATTTTTCTGACTTTGAAAAATATATAACTAATATAGAAATATGTTTTGCATGAGTTCACGTGTATAATTAATATCATATTGCTTGCCTTTTCAGTGGATGGGAGAGGAGGGAATTTGGAATTCCAAAATTTAAAAGAAAAGAAAGTTAGGAGCAGCTAGGTGGTACAGTGAATAGAGCACTGGCCCTGGAGTCAGGAGGACCTGAGTTCAAATCCAGTTTCAGACACTTAACACAAAAACTAGCTGTGTGACCTTGGGCAAGTCACTTAACCCCAAATTGCCCTCCAAAAAGTAAAAAGAAAAGAAAGTTAAAAATAAATAAATAATATAATTTTAATTAAATGAGACTATTCACCAAGAGTTTCCTTTTCTTCTTCTCTTCATCTTACCTCACTCAAATGTCTTCCCACACTATCTCCTCCTCCCCCCTGTTACATATGAAACAGTGGCTTTTCTTGCCAAGATAACTGCAACATGCCCTCTTGATCCCATTCTATCCCATTTTCTCCAGCAGATTTTACTCTCTATCATTACTATTTCAACACTAATTTCCAATCTTTCCCTAGCAACAATTTGCTTTCTTGTTTCCTGAAAGCAAATATGTGTCTCCCTGTACTAAAAAAAAAATCTTGTTTGGGGGTGGCTAGGTGGCATAGTGAATAGAGCACCAGCCCTGGAGTCAGGAGGACCTGAGTTCAAATTTGGCCTCAGACACTTAATTAACACCTTGGGAAAGTCACTTAACCCCAATTGCCCTGCTTTCCCCCCCTCCAAAAAGCAAAAAAATTATATATATTAAAAAAAACTCTTGTTTGACCCCACCATCTGTTACTGGTATCATCCTATATCTTTCCCCCCTCTCTATGGCTAAATTCTTTTAGAAAGTGGTCTACACCCGTTGTTCTCACTTTCTCCCTTCTTATTCTTTTCCCAAACATTTACAAAATGGCTTCTAATCTTATCACTTAACTGAAATTGCTCTCTTAAAAGTTGCCAGCAATCTCTCAAAAGCCAAAGCTAATGCCTTTTTCTAAATTCTCATTGATCTTGAACTCCCTGCAGACTTTGACCGTATTGATGACCCTGTTTTCCTGTATATTTTCTCCTCTCTAGATTTTTTTTAGTGCTTCTGCTTCCTTCTGGTCTTCCTTCCACCTGCCTGACAACTGCTTTCACAGTCTCTTTTCCTGGATCTTCCTCCACATTATCCCCCCTGCCCCCAGGCTCTGTCCTGGTCCCTCTTCTCTTCTCCCTCTATACAATATTTTTGTTGATCTCACCAGTTCCCATGGGTTCAATTATTATCTCTTTGTACACGATTCTTGGGTCTACTTATCCAGCACTAACCTTTCTCCTGAGACTTCACTTCTTGCACCACCATCGAATGTGTTGAACTTGATGTCATGAAGACATCTCAAACTCCACGTATCCAAAATAGAGTTCATTATCTTTCCCTCAAAGCGCTCTTTCCTTCTTTCCTGTTACTGTTGAGGGTGCCACCATCCTCTCAGGCCTGGTGTCATGCTTAACTTCTCATTACCACTCACCCCACATAGCCAATCTGTTCTCAAGTTTGCCATTTCTACCTTAATGCCATCTCTCCTAGGCATCTAGGTAGTTCACTGCATAAAATGCCAAGCCAAAGTCAAAAAGACCTGAGTTCAATCCAGCCTCAGACACTTATTAGCTGAGTGACCTTCAGCAAGTTACTTAACCTCTATCTACTTCAGCTTCCTCTTCTGTAACATGATGAAGATAATAATAACACCTGCCTTCCAGCATTGTATGAGGAAAATCAGATATGTGTAAAGCTCTTTGCAAACCTTAGAGTGCTATATAAATGCCATCTATGTCCTCTCTCTCTACTCAGATAACCATCATGCTAGTGCTGTCTGTCATTACATCACTATTGGACTCTTGCAACAGCAATTTAATCTTTTGTGGGGATCTAATGTTTCCGAAATCTATTTCAGAGAGCAATGGTGTGAAGAATGGATCAGAGAAACACCAAAAGACTAAGAAAAAAGGAGAAGGAGGAGAGAGAAAAAGGGAGTGAGGAAGAGAGAGAGACACAGAGACAGAGAGAGAGAGAGACAGAGAGAGAGGGAGTGAGGAAGAGAGAGAGACACAGAGACAGAGAGAAACAGAGAGAGAGAGACAGAGAGAGAGGGAGTGAGGAAGAGAGAGACAGAGACAGAAAGAGAGACAGAGAGAAGAAAGGAAGGAGGGAGAGAGCGAAAGATAGAGGGAGGGAGAGGGAAGGAGAGAGAAAGAAAGAAGTTATCCTAGTAAAGAGAAGATTTGATGATAATCATAAAAACCCATCTTTTGCCTCTGGTCTCTGCCACTCCAGTTCCATTTCCACTCAGTTGCCTAAGTGACATTTCTACCATTTCACCCCTCTATTCAATAAATCCCAGTGGTTCCCTATCACCTGTAGAATTAAATATAAGATAATCAGTTTGGTTTTAAAACCCTTTATAACCTAACCCCCTCCTATCTTTACTCTCTCCACATACTCTGCTTTGCAGTAATGCTGGATTCTTCACTCTTCCTCACACAAAATACTCCATCTGCCAGTTCTGGGCATGTTCCCTGCCTGTCCCCATGCCTAGACTTCCCTCCTTCCTCTTTTATGCCTCCTGGCTTCCCTGGCTTCCTTTAAGTCCCAGCTAAAATTCCATCAACAAGCAGCCTTTCATGAGCTTTATTGCCCCAAATTTCCATCTTGTATACAGTTGTTTGTATGTTTTCTCCTCCATTGGACTGTGATCTCTTCGAGAGTGGGAACTGTTCTTTTTTCCTTCACTCTATATCCCCAGCTTTTAACAGTACCTGGCACACAGTAGGCACTCAATAAATGATGGTTGAATGACTGACTCATCATACACTACAATCTAGTAACGCTTGCCACCTTGCTCTTTCTTGCAGATGATTTTTCCAGCTCTCAGTCCTATCTCTTTTCACTAGGTATCTACCTGCTTGGAATCCTCTCCCTCTGCATGTTTCTTCTGCCTTCCCTGGCTTACTTTACAACTCAGCTCAAACCCTACCTTCTGAAATATACCTTGCTTTAAACCATTGCTTCTTCACAGCATCATACTGCTAGTCTTCCCTCTGAAATAGTCTCCATTTTGCACTGTTTATATCTTGTACACACATAGTTATTGACATGTGAAGGCCCAATAAAATGAGAGCTCTTTGAGGAAAGGGACTTTGTTTTTCCCTTTCTCTGTATCCCCAACACTGGGCACAATGCCTGTCATGTAGGTACTTAATCCATTCTTGTTCATGAGCTGACTAAGATTCCTTCTACCTCTCTAAGTAGGGTCCTAGTAAAGGTCAGAAGAAAGACCTGAATCAAGGTCTCCCTAACTTGTAATGCAAAGCTCTATCTGTTGTACCAAGCAACTTCTCATGGGTAGAGAGATAATAGAGATGAAGGTGACCAAAACAAAAATGCTTTTGCACAAAGAGAATCCTCTGAAATGAAAGGAAGAATAAGCCTCAGGCTGGAGGATAAGGCATTTCTGCCTTGACCACACCAGCTTGCCCATGCTCAGATGAGTCAATAAAACACCTTTAAACCCCATATTCCATTGCAGATCACTAAGTGGGATGGTGGCAGTGGTAAGGAGGGAATATATAAAAGGACTTATTCATATATTCTGAGAAATAAGCAGATCCATTTAATATAGGCAAAGATATTGCCAATGCCTGACTTTATGCTGAAAGTATAACAAAAAACATGTATTGAAGAATATGTAAGACACATGGGACTGGTTAAAAGTGAAATGGAAGAAAGGACAAAGGAAATGATAGGAAATGATGAGTGTGCAGGGGCGGCCAAGTAGCACAGCGAGTAAGAGCACTGGCCCCAGAGTCGGGATGACCTGGGATCGAATCCAGCCTCAGACACTTAATATCCACCCAGAAACACCTGGCCATGTAACCTTGAGCAAGTTACTTAACCCCAATTGCTTTAAAAGAAATGATGAGTGTGCATTGGAGAAAATTAGAAGAAAAAAGATATAGGAAACATGTAAGTAGGAGGGAGAGAGTTCTTCCTGTTTTTAATCACCTATAATTTTTAGAAATGCTCTAAATGTGATAGAAAGAGGTGGGAATAAAGAGAGAAGAAAAATAGTGTGAGACAGAGGCCACCTTCCTAAAATGAGATGCAGACATCTAAAAACACTGCAATTATAGGAAGATTAGTGTCTCATTTATAAGAGCTGGCATTATTTTAAAATCTTCCATTGCAAAATCAGGATGTTCTCTCACTCTTGAGAATTACAAAATATTAGTCTTTCCCCAAAAAAAGTTCTTGTTTTCTTTCTTTCGATTTTTAGTTAAAGGAGTCTGCACTCTATGCTTGGTTTGACCTTTTCACTATTCCGTAGTTTCAGTGTCTGATGAGTTCAATCCTTCCTTTTTTTAATAACCTCACTAACCTATAGGGAAAAAAGTGGAATGACTAGTCATTTGAACACTGAATACCCCAAATGTTTTACTAGTACAACAGTCCACATCCATTGGTATCATATATTAGCTGTTAAAATTCTGACACTTAGTTTCTCAAAACTAAAATTGTATCAGGTCTGGAAAATGGAAGGAAAATAACCTGTTCAGCAAGGCTCTAGAGGCCAGAGTTTTCTCAGGGCACCCCTAGGACACTGTACCATTGCTATGAATTTCAAATTAATAACATGGTCTTCTTCTCCCCTTTTGAGGTTCTGGAACATCTGAGGGCAGGTAGAAGGAAAAAGCGTTTGTTTTAAAGTGAGGCTGCTTTGATATATTTCACCAGGGACAAACCCAGAATGTTGGTTTAGCAATTTCCACACATCATCAGTTAATCATAAGGCAAAACAGAGCAGAAACCCTCAGCAAGGCTCTACAACAAGAATCGACATATCCCTATTACAGTTTAGCTTTTTCAATGGTGACTTTTCTAAACACAAATATTTCATATTTGGCCACACATCACATATAAGTACAGTGCCCAACCCCACCCCCGAATCATGTCCATTCCCCAGATCCCACACACTACTTTCTTAAATGATTCCCTGAAGAACCTTTTTTTCTTCTCTAAACTTCCAAGAAGGGGATTCCACAACTTCTCTTAAACTTGGTAACGTGTTCTAATATTCCACAAAAGTTTTTGATGACTATTATTTACTTTAAACTTATTCTTTTCTAGGATAACATCCCCTACCAGTTACCTCTCCTCCTCCTCCTTCTCCTCCCTCCCTCCCCCTCCCTCTTACCACATTCATATTCATTCTCCCCTCCCCTCTCTCTCTCCCCTTCTTTTCTTCATTTTTTCTCCTCCCTTCTCACCTTCATCCTCCTTCCTCTCTTCTAACTTTCCTTCTTTTTCCTCTCTAACCTATTCTTAACACTATTGCCCCGTGATGGGTTTTGATATCACAAGACCCCCATAAAGGATTAAATGAGGACATAACAAATTTCTAACACTGTTATATAGTTGCCTGAAAAGATGGATTGCACTTAAGTTTTTGACACAAAGAGTTGAAAGAATATACATAACCATAGCCTTTGAGCATTATTCCTGGATTTTCACTCAGGGAACCTGGGATAGATATGCTACCTCACATCCATAGCTATACCTGTCAATCCATTATCAAGCAGAAGCTTCCTTGTCATTTCACCTTAGCACAGAGCAGGTAAGATGGATACCATTGAGACCTAAGGAGATGGGATCCAGAGGCAAAGATGAGAATGTCAACGATCAAAGGTAAAATATTTTTGATACCTATATCCCCATATACAAACAGAGTTCATGAGTTAGGATTAGACGGAAGTTAAAGACACTGAATACTACTGGGCTGGTTTTGTTATGTAATTTATGTATAAGAGGTTTGTTTCATATCCCCAACCTCAATTGTTACAGATAAATCAGATTTTTAATTAAAATTATCAATGAAAACTGCAAACAAGGTCCAAATATGACCCACATTTCTAATGGATCAATCAATTATCAAAGCATAAATCATGTCCAAACTAGTCTTGTATCAATTTGAGAGGAGTAAAGTGTGTTTCAAACAGTGGAAGAAATTACATGATTATACATAGGAAATGCATTTGAATTAGTTGAAAGCATTGGACACACACCCGGACCTCTGCTTAGGTCATAAGAAGAAAAGATCAGTTTAGCAAAATTGTTCTAGCAAATGCTTCAGAAGTTAAGTTTCAGGAATATTTTGAACAGGTAGAAGCTTGTGCCTGTAAATAAAGGGTAATGGTAGAAGTGTTGAGGTTCCCTTCAACTAAAGATAGTCTTGTGATATTCAAAAGATCAGAAGACTTGGAAAATTTTAAACTTCCCATTAGAAATGACAGCAGAGTCAAAAGAGCATCAGTGGCCTAAGGAAAGATTAGATATACTAGCGCCGGCAGGTGGCGCAGCAAATAGAGCACCAGACCTAGAGTCAGGAGGACCTGAGTTCAAATGCGGCCTCAAACACTTAACACTTACTAGCTGTGTGACCTTGGGCAAGTCACTTAACCACAATTGCCCTGCCTTCCCCCCTCCAAAAAGCAAAAGACAAAACAAAATCAAAAACAAGATTAGACATACCAAGAAAAAGCAGTTTCAAGGATCATGACCTCTTTTGGGAGAGATTATGGACTCTCTGAAGGCACTAATCATCAGAGTCCAGCAGAAAGTTAAATCTCAGAGTCACTTCATGAGGACTCAAAGGGAGAAACAGACTTCCAATAAGCAAAAGCTGTGAATTTATCTTTCTGTCATGGGTCCTCAAAGTCCAAGCAAATTGTATACAGGGACCTCATGCATGCAAAGGAACAGAGTGTCCTTGGTTTGGGAAGATACTGTATAAGTACTGCCCTACCATACCTGCTTAATAAAATACCCAATTCTAAAAGTTAATTAAGTCTGGTTGGCTTATTGATAATCAATAGGAAGCACACTGGATGGGGTCTTGTGAGTAACTTTACTGGGCATTTCCCAACCCTTTAGGTTATTCCTAATAGCTGGAAGGGAGAAGTTACCTTACTCAGCCTGCCAGTGCATGAGGGGATTAGAAAAATCATACAGAGGGTATACAACACATGAAACATTCCTTTCTCAGCACATTCACTGAATTTGCGTTCCTGATGGCAGCAAAAGTCCATTTATCTTTATAGGTTCTTAAAAAGATGTTGATACTCATTAAAAAAATAGAAATACCATTAGTTGAGATTAATCTATCTGTTTAGGGGATTCATTCTGAGTGTAATTATTTCTCTCATTAAGGAAGACAATGAAAAGTATATAGTGAATTATGTAGTAAATATTTTAATGGCCATTGGTAACAAAGACTAAGCATCTTATAAGACATACTGACTTAAGTAGAGAAAAAATGTCTAATCAGTGGGATGGTGCCAGATAAGTAAAAATATTAGTATAGGGAACTTCAGGTGAGGAAACCGTCAATGAAGGTCAACAAGACCTTTCCAAAGGATGGTTTAGTGTATTACCTAGAGCATTAACAGGTTAAGTGGCTCACCAGCATCTTTCACAGTTAGGGTTTTAATGCAGGTCTTCCTGATTTCAAAGTTAGGTTTATATCTATTCCCTTTATTTTCTCTTTTTGGCATAATCAGTTTATTTAAAATTCTAAAGCCACATAAAATTTGATTATGCTTCTGCTGATGAGATAAATTAAAAAAGCAGCAAGAGACAGAGTATGCTTTTTTAAAAATTGATATTATGGATTATAACCTTATGAGACTATGTCAGCTTCAGAGATTAAATTTCATTAAGGCTAGTTGTAGTTTACTCAGTCCTTTCCTGCCTTTCCTGTGATTGGATATATAATATAAACCATTGTGAGTGTCAGAATTGATTACATTTGTTGATTAATGCACAGCATGAGTTCCTAAAATCAGCAGACACATGATTAGCTAGACATCTTCAGCATCCACCTTTCCAGTCATCCAGGTTCACAACCTTGATGTCCTCCTTGATTCTTCACTCCCATAGTGCCATATCTCCAATCAGTTTTCAAATCTTGTGACTTCTCTATCTACAACATTTTATGGGTATCCTCTTCACCACTTACACAACTTCAGACCCTGACCACCTCTTGCCTGGACTATTGTAGCAGCTTCCTATCCATCACCCCTGCCTAAACCTCTCCCTACTCCAATCCATCCTCCATATAGTCACCAAAGTGATTTTCCTTAAAGTGCTTGTCTAACCATGTCACCTCCTTTACCAATGAACTCCCATTCACCCCCTGTTATCTCTGAGATCAAATACAAACCATAATATTTGAGATTCAGACCTCTTCACAAAACTCCTGTAGCAGAAAAGTATCCCATTTTGATCTCATATTAGCTTATTTATTAATTATTTGCTATGTGACAGGTACATACAGAGGATACTAGAAAAGAAAAACAAAAAAAAAATGACTGCTGCCTTCAAGATGCTCCCATTACAATTGACTGAAGGCAATCTCAGTGGGGAAAGTACTAGCAGCAAGTAGGGACAAGGGAAGGTCACTTGCAGAAGATGAGTTTTAAGCTGAGTCTCAAAGGCAGAGAAACTAAAAGGCAGAAACAAGGAGGCAAAGCTTTCCAGGGATGGAAGACATTGAGTGCAAAGACATAGATTAAAAATGAAAAATGGAATGGCATATGTAAGGAACAGCAAATGGGTCAGTTCAGTAGTATGAGTGTGTGAAAGGGTCTGGCTTAGAGTCCCACAGTTAATATATGTCAATGTCAGAGGGAATATTTGAATCTCATCCTTCCCAACTCTGAGGTTGGCTCTCTGCCCATTGAGCAGCACTGCATCTCATGGAAAATTCCTTTAATATAGTTCACACTTATAGAATAATTTAAGTTTGGCAAAATACTTTACATTTAGTGTTTCATTTGACCCTTAAAATTATAACCTTAAATTAAGATATTATTGTATCTCCTCCGCCTGTCTCTCTCTTTTTTATCTTTCCTAAATGAGGCAGCCAAGGCTTAGAGACATTGAGGAGTTTGACCATGATTACCCAGCTACAAGCATCAAAGGCAGGATTCAAACCAGGTCTTCCTTTTGCCAACTTGAGCATTTCATCCATTATGCTACATCCTTCCTGGTAAAGATTTTGTGGAGATGAAAATGCATGTCTTGGGGCAGCTAGGTGCACAGTGAATAGAACACTGGCCCTGGAGTCAGGAGGACCTGAGTTCAAATCCGGCCTCAGATACAACACAAAAAATAGCTGTGTGACCTTGAGCAAGTCACTTAACCCTAACTGCCCTCCAAAAAGAAAAAAAAAGAAAATGCATGTCTATCATTTGTTCATTACTAATGACTTCTTGGTCCTTTTGAGTCTGTAATAAGATTATGTTTTCTCTTGATTTTGCTATATTTGCTTCAGAAATATTTTGAAAATTGAACATTCACTGCCTTTAAAACTATGTTGCTTGCTGCATAAATGTCTTCGACATATTGAAAGATCAAGTCCAGTCATTCTTCCCAACCTAATCTTTTTTTAAATACTACTAGCTTTCTGTCATAGTGTATATTCCACACTGTGGTGTTAAAGGTCAGATCTGGTTGTGCCACTGTCATAATTAGAAGACTATGGAAAAGCAGTCAAATCTACTATATTTTTTCATCATTTTTCTTGAGATTATCTGGATTTACATCCTCAGACTGTGCTTTCTTTAAGCTCATTTTCCCTTCCTTAATTTTTATTTCATAAGTTACTACAACTCATAACCTGACTCATTGTATAAAAATATTGCATAGGTTATGCTTCTAAAAGAAAATTTGATAATCCAAGTCAGCTTTTACTTTTAAACTCAATGACCCAGTGATTGATAAAGTGTAAAACATAAGTTACTGGGGAAAAAATTCCTGTTTGGTAAGAAAACCCATGGAGAAAACTAGAAAGCAATCTGGCAGAAATTTGGCTTAGAAAAATATCTGAGACCATATTCCATAACACATTCTAAACCTTGATATTAAAAATCATGATAAAAATTTAAAAAGAAACAAATCATATCCCTCTCACTGCTCTATGCAGGATATATATTTTCAAACAAGTGAGAGATAGAGGTAACTACAAACAATATAACAGATAAAAATAAATAAATATAGATGCTGAAAAATTTATTTAAATATATACTTAGAATGTGAAAGTCTCTCAAACCAGGAAAATATATCCCTTAGTATTTGATAACTTCAAAAGGAAACGGGGCGAGGGGGGGGGGGGCAGAGCCAAGATGGCAGAGTAGAAGCCTGACCTTCCCACGTCTCCAGCTTCCACCTTCCCCAATCCATGTAAAAAGGGGACTCCAAACAAACTTTGGAGCTGCAGAACCCACAAAACGACACAGTGATGCTAACCTCTCTCTGAGGACAGCCCAGCAGGCAGGCAGGAATCAGCCAGTGCAGTGCTCTGGGAGCAGAACCCAGCCCCATACCCAGGCTTTAGCCCCAGGGCAGGCCTGAGCAACCGCCTACCAGAGAAACTCCAGATCAGCAGCAGCTGTGGCCCTTTCCAAAAGCTGGTAGACTATACACAGGAGCTTCCACTCTATTTATCATGAATGAGAAAACATTTATTAGACACTTAATATATACAAAGTCCTAGGCTAAGAGGAATATAATGGGAGAAGGAGAAAGGGAGATATAGAATAGGGTAAATTATCTCATAAAAGAGGCAAGAGAAAACTGTTGCAATGGAGGGGAAGAGTAGGAAGGTTAAAGGATATGGGTCAACCTTACTCTCATTGAATTTGGCTTAAGGAGGGAATAACATACACACTCAAGTGAGTATCTTACCCTACAGGAAAGTAGGCAGGAAGGGCATAAGAGGGGGATTGATAGAAGGAAGGGCAGATTGGGGGAGAGGGCAGTTAGAAGCAAACACTATTGAAAAGGGACAGGGTAAAAATAGAAAATAGAATAAATAGGGGGCAGGATAGGATGGAGGGAAATACAGTTAGTCTCATACAATATGACTACTATGGAAACATTTTGTGTAACTATACATATACATCCTGTATTGAATTGCTTGTCTTCCCAGTGTAGGTGAGTGAAGAGGGGAAAAGGGGAAAAATATTCATTAAAGACCAATTGTGAATGACTGCTATTCTGAATATTATATGAAGGAAAAGTTTATTCACATCTGGAGAAAGAATTGATAAATAGAAGTATGCAAGTTATGGTGTATAGAACCAGGAGCAAAGAGAAGTAGTTGTAAAGAGACCAATTTAGGCTTATTGTGAAAAAAAAAAGCTAACTAACAATTAGAGTAGAGTTGGTGCAGTGGTTAGGTTAGAGGGCTAGCCCTAAGGTCAAGAGGACCTGAGTTCAAATCTGGCCTCAGACACTTACTATCTGTGTGTCCCTGGGTAAACTACTTAATCCTGTTGGCCTCCGTTTCCTCATCTGGAAAAAGAGCTAGAGAAGGAAAGAGTAAACTACTCTGGTATCTTTCCCAAGAGAACCACAAAAGGGATCACAAAGAGCTGGACACAAATACAACAGAACAACAACAAAAATACTTACAGTGACTACCTCCCAAATGACAAGTTTACTCAATATGACTCACAAACTATTTCTTGCAGTCATCCCCTTCCATACTGCATCTGCCTTAATTCAGGTTCCTATCACCTCACTCCTCAATTTTTATGATTAGTCTACCAACAGTTCTCCTGACTCCAATCTTTATTTTTATTATTCCATACTTTATACAGCTTCCAAATGAGTATTCCTAAAATACTATACAGATCCAATCATGTCACATAGATAGATGCACACCTAAGCATATATATTCACACACCCAAATTCTTCAGTGGTTCCATATTGCCTCTAAGATGCATTCATCTCCGATTGGCACTTAAAAACCCTCCACAATCTGGATCCCTCCTATATTTTTCTATTTTATTTCATTTTATTCTCCATCTTACGGTCTCCTTTCCAACTGAACTAGTCTACCAGATGTTTACATATGTGACTTTCATCTCCTGTCTCTGTGACTAACAGTCTCATGTACCTTAAGGCACTCCCACTATACCACTGTCTCATATAATCCCTAGACCCCTACAAAACACAATTCAAATGCCACCTCCCCCATGAGGCCTTGCCTGATCTCCCAATTATTATACTTTCTCCTTCTTATTATTGCTTTCCGTTACTGGCTGTATTGACTTCTCTGTATATTCATTAAATATCTGCATTAGAAAGTAAGCTAATTGAGGACTGGAACTGTGCTGGCTTTGTCTTTGTAGCCCTAACATCTTTGCCATATAGAATTGTTGAACATATTAGAAACTCCATAATTATTTGTTGAATTGAATTTAGTTGAATTAAATTAAATTAAATAGGACACATGTCATTTCATTTTTTACTGAGGAGAAGTAGAAAGGTTCAATACCATGATAGTGTAATAGAGAAGTCAGAGCCAAGTGAGGGATATAACTATTGTAAATGTCCCAAGTAACTAAGGGTTAGTGAAAAGACACACCAAATGGTTTAGGGAGTATAATGCAGATTGGTATGTACTAAAAGGTGATAAGAAAGGGGAAAATAAGGAAATGGAGTGAAGGAAACAGCCAAAACAATTCATAATGCTAAATTAGGCCATTCTGTCCTCTTCCTGAAACTGATTTATGATAAGCCTTGAAAGAATAAGTCAAAGAAAACTCCGAGGATCCTGTAAATCTATTTGGAATATGCAACCTTCCAGTATTCAGCAATGACCCTCTTCTCTATCCCAGCCCACAAAGACTCACTTCTTTTAAATTGCTCCATTATTTTCATAGAATTTAAAGGCATGAGGCAATAATGGTGGCCACTTGGAACCCGGAGCTATAATGGATCATTTTGCCTGGTGTGCACTCACAGGATGGGGGTGGAAGGAAGATGAGGGTTTGCCACCATCCAGGAAGGTGGAGGAACAACTTAACCATAACCTACAAAATTGCATTGGAATTTAGCCTGAAGTAAAGAAAAGTTCCAAATATGTTTTATGACCTCAAGCATATTAAAGCTTCTCTGAAAGGAGAAAATTTCTTGCTGAGAGGGGAAAAGAGAAAATGTTAGAGGGAATTGTAACTAACAAAAATAGATGAAAAGAGCATGGCTAACTTCATATTAGGCTTTCCTGTAGAGATGTGAGACACATATGCATTAGCAATTCTACAGTACTCATTTAGACCTGAAGTCTATAGAAAATTTAAGTTGTAGCCTTGATAATGCCAGCCAATAAAACTTCATCTTTTTCATTCTTTTTTCCCCTCATTGATATATTTATTCTCTCCAGTAAGAAGCGCCAAAATGTATTTTAATCGAGAGACTATTTGGATAAAAATGACAGATAAAATACAGAAGAGCAGGTTTTTCAACACTGTTTTTAGCTCAGCACATTTTTTTTTGATGAAGAGAAACACAGTAAGAAAGTCTGATTTTCATTTTTTTTTTCCTTACAGGAAAACTTAGGTGTGAATTAGCGAACAAATCTATAGCTTTTGCATTTATCTTTCCCCTCCCACTCTTAATTCTTTAGCCATATGTGTTTACCATTTTAAAAAGCAGGAGAATTCTCAACCAATTCTATTAACATATTAAGCACATTTCCTTTGTGGGCAGTGACCATTGATGCCATATAATTAAGATTCAACGTCTACATTGTCTTACAAGATACAAGGCAAGGGTAAAAATCTATCTTCAGGTGCCCTGGGGGAAGTACTCCTAATTTCCATCAGCAACATTCATTTACTCAGTGCTAGAGTCATGGATAAATATGAAAATTTTGAATGTAATCTTTGGTCTGAGATTTCATAATACCATGCAAGTAATGGATTTGATCCCAGGGATCAATATATGATTATGGTTGATCTTCTATTAAAATATAGCTATTTACAACTCATCCCAGAGAAGTTTCTATTGATTTTTATGAAAATTTTCACTTGATGCAAAGTTTTAAATACTTGGGGGAAATGGGCAACCTGGCCTATTGGTAGGAATACCTTCATTACAGGTAAAGCATGGAACCATTAATTTCTCCCCCCCCAAAAATATGATCTCCATTTTGCCACCAAGTCCTTTCTTTTTATCTTTCTCAATATTACAATCGCTTCCTTCCCCTGCATTATTTGGTTTGTTTTCTTCTGTTTAGAGATGAGAGGCATTAATTTCTAAATTATTTTCCGATAATCAGCCCAATTTGAGGCACTGTGACCTATGATATTCATATCCAAATCATTAAATCACTACTGAAAATTGCTTCTTGTGTGTAAAAGAAAATGGAAAATCAACAAGATCTTCAAATTCTCAATTCTCCAGCACTTTATAAAATCCAATCCAACAAGTATTGGGTTCAGCGCTAGTAAGCATTTCATAAATATCAATTGATTAACACTATTTGCAAAGCATTATGCTAGCTACTGGGGATACAATGATGAAAAGAAAAACAGTCCCTGTCCTTAAGGATCTTACGTTCTAGGGAGACGTGCAGAGGTATATACATGATCGTTTGAGGAATAGAAAGATAAAGAAGAGAAAGATTAGTAGGAGGAGGAAGAGAAAGAGGAGATGGCACTAAATACTACAGCAACCAAGAAGAGGCTGCCATTATAAATGTGCAAGGTTGGCCCCAAAGGAGAGAAATTAAAAGATGACTCCCTGCTTCTTTGTTGAGGTGGGGAACTGTGAGTTATGAATACTGATTATACTGACAGAATTTTTCAGTGTATGGGTTAGTCTTACTGAACTATTTCATTCTTCATTGAAAGAAATAGTTCTCAGAGAGGAGAGAGAAAGAGGCAGAAAGAGAGAGTAGGGAATAATATGCTAGGAAATATAATGTAAAAATAAAAGTTAACAAAAATTTATATGAAAACAGAAAAATCTTCCCATAGGAGGTGATTCAAGGCCTTGTAGGAAGATAGGGATGTGAGAGGCCAAGGTGACAAGGCAGTGCCTTCCAGGAAAAGGGAACAGCTTTTTCTTTTTCTTTTTTTCTTTCTTTTTTTTTAAAGCAATCGGGGTTAAGTAACTTGCTCAAGGTTACATGGCCAGTTATTTCTGGGTGTGGTGCTAAGTATCAGAGCCCAGATTCGATCCCAGGTCACCCCGACACTGGAGCCAGTGCTCTTACTTGCTGAGCCACCTGGCCGCCCCGGGAACAGCTTTTTCAAAGGCACAGAAATAACAGGGTGAAATGGCCATATTCAGAGCACAGTAAGCAAGCCAGTTTGACTGGAAGGCAAAGTGTGTGAAAGGGAGATATACAAGATATAAAAGATTCTGGTCTTACTCTGGTGATTTTATATCTCTTGTCAGGGTTGAGAAAAATAGTTCATTGCCAATGGGCATTATTAACTCAGATGAATTATGAATTGGCTAAGAAAACAATCTCTTTGCAGAATGGTGGAAGGCATGGTCTAAAGGAAGGAGTTGGATGAATTACAATAAAAACTGCATCATATATGATAAGTAGCCCTTTCCTTTGACCAGGGCACCAAAAAGGTGCCAGTGATATGGACTGATTGGGCCTTAATAGTTCTTATTATATTACATTTATACAATGAGAAATTCAGGCCCAGTGACTTAATAATGGTGATAGCATCATCCATCTTGCCAGAGGTGGAAAAAAAATGTCTTATCTGCCTTCATGCGGAGTTCATTAAAGGCTGATGTTTTTTTCCCCGTGGGAGAAGAAAGGTCTATGATAAGTCACCTTCAACTAAGCATTAGCAAGCAATCCCCCTTATGCCTAATATGACAGCTCACAAGGAGGGAGGGGAAGGAATAAAGAGGTGAAACATTTTTCTGAGAATTTTATAGACCAGAGGAGAATAAGAAGTTATTGCTGCAAAGATGAAAGATTTAATGAAAATGGGAAAAAGCAGATGCCCAAAACAACAAAAAGAAAAGAGAAGAAGACAAACAGAAAAGGAGGGGGAAATATCCTTGTGAAGGAGTTAACAAGGGAGCAAGGATATGGCAAGGCTGTTCTGATGTGTTCTATGAAATAGAGGCAATAACACCAGTAGACACTCAGGCAGGTGGAGAGGGAGAAGAGATTGATGTCGATCTAAACTCAGAGTGGTCCAGGAGTCGATAGAAAGCATGTTGCAATGATCATCTCTATTACTACATTCCCCCCTGGGTTTAGGGGTTCTGCAAAGTGCCTGCAAGGGCTTTGTCAGCACAATGGACAGGGACAATTGCCTGGAATGAATTCTATGCTCTTTGCTTAGTTGATCAGATGAAGGAACAGGAAAAGGGATTTAAATAATGTTAAAGGAGTCAATCACGTCCTTCTGTAGGAAATTAGTACATACTGCTGACCTGCATAATTCAGTGTTTCCTACCCATTTCAATCAGGAAAGGATAGGCAAAGTCCAAGACTCAGTGTGAAGACTATAGGGAAGGGCAGCAAGGTGGCTTAGTAGATAGATTGAGGGACCTGAAGTCAAGAATATCTGAGTTCCAATCTGTGAAATACTTGCCCCAGTCTTTGGACAAATCACTTATCCTTTGTCAACCTCAACTTCCTAGACTGGGATAATGGGGACAAAATGGGGATAAAAAGTAATACCTAAACTCAACTTGAAAGATTGCTGCAGAGATCCAATGTGATGATATTTTAAAGCATCTAGCACATAGTAAGTACTTATAAAGGCTTTTTTTTTCTTCCTTTTGCCCTTCAGTTAAGGAAAGGCATATCCAGAGCAGTCAATTAAAACAGGTTAACCAGAAAATGAAAGATCTGTCGCCAAGTGGGAAAGAAAAAGGAGTAGTTCAGAAGTAGTTTAGAACTAGAAGGGACCTTAAAGATGATGTGACCCAACCCCATCCCAATTTACAGATGAGGAATGGCAGAGATTAAGTGACTTGACCAAGGTGAAATGATTAGTAAGCATCAGAGTACAATACCTTCACTTTACAAGTAAAGACACTATGGTTCAGTGAAGTTAAATGACTTTGCAACAGTTACAGTTAGTGAATGACCCAGGTGAGGGAACCCAAGAGAATCAACTAAAAACCAGTCAAAACAGTTTAAAACTTTAACAAAGTTCAGAACACAAAACAGACCCACACAAATCGTCATCATTTCTATATATTACCAACAAAATCAAATAAGACATGATAGAAAGAGAATCTCCACTTAACTTCAGACAAGATAAAATACTTGGGACACTTAACAGTAATTACATGAGACAATTACAAAACATTTTTCAACTCAAAAACAAAGATGAAAAACTAAAGAAATATTAATTATTCATTTGTAGGCAAAGTCAACATAACAAAAATAACAATTGCACCTAAATTAATTTACTTGTTCAGTCCCATATCAAACTATAAAAAGTATTTTATAGAGATAGAAAATATAATAACAAAATTCATCTGAAAAAGCAAAAGTTTGAGAATATCAAGGAAATCAATGAGGGGAAAGTATGAAGAAAGGTGACCTAGTAATACCAGTTTTCAAACTATATTACAAAGTTATAATTATAAAAAAAATCTGCTACTGAATAAGGAATAGATTGACTGATCAGTAGAATAGATTAGGTATAAAATATATAAAATAAATGAACACAATAAATGAATGTTTGGTTAACCCAAAGATCCAAACTATTGAGCAAAAAACTATTGATTAATCCAGAAAGCAGTTTGGTAGAAACTAGGCATAGACTGGCATTTCACACTATCTACAAAGAAAATGCTAAAATGGGCATATGATTTAAACATAAAGGGTGATGTCATAAGCAAATTAGATGACTATGGGAAAAATTACTGGTTAGATCTATGGATAAGGGAAGAGTTTATGACTTAAACAAGACGTAGAGAAGATTACGGGAGAAAAAATGGATTTTGATCACATTAAGTTAAAAGGCTTTTGCACAAAATCAATGCTTCCAAAATTAGAAGGAAAGCAGAAAACTGGGAAAATGTTTTTACATCAAGTTTCTCTGATAAAGGCCTTATTTCTCAAATATGTAAGGAATTAATTTATATTTATAAAAAGTAGATCCATTCTCCATGGATAAATGGTCAAATGATATGAAGTCAGTTTTAAGAAAAAAATCAAAGCTACCTATATTTATATTAAAATTTATATTAAAATATTTATATTAACCACTTCTGATAATTAGAAAAATACAAAAGAAATCCGTCCTCAGACACTTGACACAGTTACTAGCCATGTGACAACCCCAATTGCCCTCCAAAAAGAAAAATACAAATTAAAATAACTCCACCATATGATCTCATACTTATCAGATTGCTTAACATGACAGAAAGGGAAATGAAAAATGTTGGAGGGGATGTGGAAAAAAATAGAGACACATGCACTGTTGGTGAAGTTGTGAATTGGTCTAACCTTTCTGGAGAACAATGAGCAACAATGCCCAAAAGCCTATAAAATTTTGATCCAATCATACTGTTATGAAGTCTATATCCCAACGAGATCAAAGAAAAAGGATCCACATGTGCAAAAATATTTGTAGTAATTTTTTTTGTGCTGGAAAAGAAATGAAAGTTGAGGAGATGCCCATCAATTGGGGAATGACTGAACAAATTGTGGTATATGATTGTGATGTAAGAATGATAAAAGGGATTATTTCGGAAAAACCTGGAAAGACTCATATTAACTGATGCAAAATGAAATAAGCAGAATCTGGAAAATACTGTGCACCATAATAGCAATATTATAATGATGATCAACAGTGAAAGATTAAACTATTCTAATCAATATAATTATCCATGACAATTCCAAAGGACTCATAATGAAAAATGTTATTCACCTCCAGAGAGAGAAGTGATAAACTCAGAGTACAGATGAAAGCATTTTTCATTATTTTTCTTGCTTCTTTTTTTTGCAATATGACTAATTTTGAAATGTGTTTTGCATGGCTTCACATGTATTATGGGTATCATATTGATTGCTTTCATAATGGCTGGGGGAGGAGGTAGAGGGAAGGAAAGAATTTAGAACTGAAAATATTTTTAAGTGAATAACTCAGGTTTAGAAACCAAGTCTCCTAGTTCTTTGTCCAGGTAGTAGTTTCAATATGGATTTCTAATTCTGCATTTTTGATACAATAATTCCATTTAATTACATATGTATTTACTTATCACTAATCTTATTCATCACACTGTTAGGTTGCTATAAAAGAGGTATATCCATAGTTCTTACCCTCAGAGACCTCACAATAATTTTAGATAGTTAAGACATCCATTTGTTAAATTACAAGTAAAGGTATTATATGTTTAATAGAGTATTATGTTGTAATTAAATGCCAAAGTCTATAATTCAGACCGGAGGTGCTTACAAGCACTAACCAGGCCTCTATCTTGTATAGGTCACTGAAACACTGTGGGTATCAGTCTTCTCATCTGTAAAGTTAAGTTTTTTTATTAGATGGTATCTAAAGTCCTTTCTAACTCTTAATCTATCACCATAATAGACTGTTCTTTTGATCTTTGACCTTTCCAAGAACTGAACATGATATTCCAGATGTGATCTAACTAGAGCATATTACAGAGGAACCATCACTTTCCTAGTCGAGAATACTAATTTACTTAATGCCACTTAAACTTGCATTAATGTTCTTCACTCCCACATGCTGCTATTATCTCTGTTTAAGCTTGTGATCCACTAAAACTCCTGATATTTTTTTAAATCTAACTGCAGTCTAGTCATTCTTCATTCATTTTGAACTTGGGAAACTGATTTTTTTAATCTAAAAGTAATATTTTGCATTTATTTTTATATTGTATCCCATTTAACCTATGTATATGTGTGTGTATTTTATTTTAATTGTCTTTCAGAGTGTTAGCTATCCCTCCCAGCTTTGGTCATTTGAAAAGTTGATAAATATACTTTCTGTGCTTTCAGAGAAGTCATTGGTCATAATCACTAATAAATAGTGTATCACTTTGTATAAGTGAGAAGTAGGAATGAGGTCACATTACAAGTGGGGTAAGTAAAATATTAATGTAGAAGTGACCGTGGCATGTGTGGGGAACCTAGATATGAGCTTCAATTGAGAAGTATAATCTCATAACTTTCAGGTCTATGATTAAACTCACCATAGGTGAAACTACCATCTGCTTAATCCAATACATACCTGGGTATGCTCAAGACAAACGGCACCCAATGTGAATAAAGAGTGCATTTCTGAATGGAGCAAAGCCCAGTAAGGATGACATTTTAGACAGGTGTGGTGGAGTGTTCAGGAATTACAGCTGAGTCACTGATATCTATGGATTTTTAAAAGTTCCTTGTTTCTGGTTAACTAGGAAACATTATGCATCCATGGAAATAATGGGATTCTGGAGTCAGAATCCCAGATATTAGGTCTTCGTTTCTTATCTTTACAGTGAGGGGGTTGGGTTAGAAGACTTCTAAGGTATTTTTTAGGTCTAAAAATGAGTCTATGAATTCCAAGGTTTCATCCATTTCTTACAATTCTCTCAAAAGAGAATAAACAGCAATGAGAGTAGATATGGAGATTTTCTTCACAGTTTCTAATCCTTTCTTTCAGGGTCATAGCATTTTATGCTTGCATGGTGTTTCAACGTCTGGCAGGAGATGATTGTCTCTGGGCAAGTGATTTGACTGACAATCAGCTGGACATTTTGCAGATAGGGAAATACACACCCTTAAGAAAGGGTGCTATCCCAGTACATTAAAAGTCAGGGGGGGGGGGAAAGGGTAGGGGTGGAAGGAAGGAAGTGATATTCTGCGGCTCTGGCTGGCGCTTTGTCTACAAGGCTTCCCCAATATTCAGTCAAGACTCAGAAACCATCATCAGATATGGGTAGCACTATAAAGTCTGCTGGGCAGCTAGGTGGCACAGTATATGCAGTGCTGGGTCGGAAGTCAGGATCATACATCTTCCTGAGTTCAAATCTGACCTCAGACACTTACTAGCCATGTGATCCTGAGCAATTCACTTAATCCTGTTAGGTTCAGGTCTTCATCTGTACAATAGTGAGAGAAGGAAATAACAAACCACTCCAGCATCTTTGCCAAGAAAGCCCCAAATGGGATCACAAAGAGTTGGATACAACTGACTAGCAAAAAGTCTATACCACACTTTCTACACATTAATTCAACCAATCCTCACAACAGCCCTGTGAAGGAGATACTAAAATTATTATAATCATTTTGTGAGGAAACTGAAGTTCTTTGAGGTTAAGTGATTTACCTAAAGTTACCTAGCTGGTAAGTGTCACAGGCAAAATTTGAACCTAGTCTTTTTAAAGCTAAGTCCAACACTCTATTTACTATAGTGTTCTGCCCCATCTTCCAAATCCATGTTTTTTTTTACTCACTGGCTGTTCCCCAACCCTCCTGGAATCCTCCCAGGCTCAGCTCAAACAAGCTTCTGTAGAAGGCATTTCCTGATTTCCTGCCCTCCCATGCCACCCCATTTTAGGAACCTTTCTTCTGCTATCACCTCTCATTTCCACTGTATATATCTTGTTTATACAAAGTTGTTGGTATGTTGTGTCTATCATTAGAATATAAGCTCCTTGAGGGTAGGGATGATTTTGCTCTTTTTCTGTTTTCTCCTTGCATGGTGCATGGCACATAGTAATGACTTCATAAATGTTTGTTGATTAATTGTATAATATAGAACAGATATTAGTTTGCCTGAGGCAATCAAGTCTGCAATTGTGTTCGGGGGAGGTCCTTTTGCCTCAAAAACATAACCAGCCTCCAACATTTATTATTGGCACTATTTTTATTATCAAGCATGACTGGCATTTCTGGGGCTCCTTTCATCCCAGGATCCTAGAGTGCTTCATAAACATTACAGACTGATTGGAAAATTCTACACAAGGATCCCATCACCCTCCTCATCAAAGGCCAAATGCAGTAACTCTTTAACAGCTCATAAACAGTTTTGCCTGGAGTCCTGGGCAGACAGCAATGAAACGGGCATCCTTCCATTATTACAACAAACAGTGAGGTGAGACAGGTGAAAGGAATTCACCCAAGGAGAGTTTAAGCTGGACAAATAATCTCTTTCAATTTGCAACATGGAGGAAATGACAGGGAAGAAGATGCATTATTCCTTGGGTATCTCATTCTCTTTTGACATTGAAAAGATGTCGTTTTTGCTGTCTTCAAGGAATCTGGGGAAGAAACAATAATAAAAGAAGGAACTCTGATTACTAGAATGATGAAGAGGGTCACACCTCCCTCCAGGTGACAATTTTGTTCCTGTGCTTTCTTATGTCCTCCTTTAATGTTACATAACAGTACTGATGATGGAAAGGAATTTGAGGAACTTTCTCCAGTTATCTTACCTTTTGTGTTTTCATTGACTTGTGAATGAATTTTAAGTCATAAAAGGAAGGAGGGGTGGCGCAAGGCAGTTATAAAGTGTTTACTGGCCCAGGCTCAGAGGCTCTTTTGACTATTCCTACTCAATGCTGACTTTTCTCTGTGAAAGGTTAGCATTCACATCAATGTAGGGAAACAATATGGTGGCAAGAGCCCTGAGGTGAAAAACCAAGAAACCAGGGTTCCCAGCCTGCTTCGGCCACAACCAGCTGTATGGCTGCCCTAGAACTTCCCTATCTCATTCATAATAGATGATATGTAAGGTCCCTTCTATCCCTAAAATTATATGAATAGAAATAAAGACTGGACCTGCCATTGGATTGCTATAGGGATCTTCCGCATGAGAAAACTACCTCTACCAAAGTAAGCCAACACTTTCTCTGAGTGTCTAATCTTAGAGAGTTGCCGTAAACAATGAGAGTTAATTAACTTGCCTCAGACACTTCCTAACTAAATCACCTTGGGCAAGTCATTGCCTCTCAGAGTCTCAATTTTCTCATGTGGGGATTATAATACCTTTAGTGACTCCTTCACAAAGTAAGTTATCTTCTCAGAGTTTCAATATCCTCATCTGTAAAATGGGGGAAGGGAGACGTACCTTTAGTACCTCCCTCACAATATTGTTCTAAAGACTGAGTCAACATGTGAGACATGATGTATAAACTTTACAATGATATACAAATATCAGGTGATGTTGGCTTAGGTTTCACAACCTTGGGAGACCCCAGACAAATCACCAACCAGAGAGGCATCCCCTGGCAAAGGCTGAATCTGAGCTTATCTTCCTAGCTCCCAGGCCTGTTCTCCAGTCACTATATCATGCTGCCTCTCAAGATTAGCTTTGGCATGTAAATTAGTCCATGTTCCTATTATTATTTTTTTCCAAGCTGTACTTCGCATATCTCAGTCTGGTATGATTGACTACACGATCATGATAAAACTAAAGGAGTCCCCTAGACGCATCAGGCTATGTCTGGATAATGAACAGAACCTCCTTAGTGCTCTTCCCTGATTCCAGTGTCTCCTCCCTCTAGTCCCCCCCATCTGTGAACACCTACCAAGGTAATCTACCATTAACACTGCTGTGATTACATTATTGCCCCTTCCTGACATTTTCAATGACTCTCTCTGTTGTAGATGGAACAATTCCTGATTCCAGGCCAGTCACCTTCAGATTCTGCTATCTTTCCTTACACCATCACCCACTACTCTCTGACACTTACTGTCATTGATCCAACACTTCAAAGATGTGAACCCATCAGACTTGGTCCTTCTTTTACAAATGCAACTCACAACCCGATTCATAATTCAGGGATGATATCTTAGAGTTATCATGACCAAAAAATTCCATCCTACAACTGCCAACATGGAAGTCAAAACATCATGGAACAGTGGAAAGAATACTGATTTTGGTGAAAACCAGGCTTCTGATCCCACCTGTCCTATTTACTATCTGTATGATGTAAGGAAAGTAATGTCACTTGGTTTCCTCTTCTGCAAAATGAGAGTTGTGGACCAGATCCTCTGAGGTCCCTCAAGCTCTAGATATGAGCCAATAAGGCCTTTTCAGTTTGGTAGACTTCCAATATTTGAACTCAACTTGTGAAGTTCCCTAACACCTCTAAGATCAATAAGTAAACTCCTTTGATATTGAAAGGCTACCACAACTTGAGCCCAACCTTTACTTTCCAGCCTTATTTTGCACTACTTCCCTCATATGTGCTATGGTCCAGCCAAACTGTACATCTATTGGTTGTCATACATGATGGTTCCTTGCCCTTGTACTGGTGATTATCCCCCTCCCCCCCATGGCTGGAATCGACTCCTCCCCCAATCTCCACCTCTTGGAATGCTTGGATTTCCTTCAGCCCTTCATTTTAGTCCCTTCCTTTATGTGAAGTTATTCCTGAATTCCCACTTCAACCGTGAATTCTATATACCTCAAAATCACTATATACTTACTTTGCATATGCAGATGTATGTTGTAAATAAAACATATGCATACACATGTGTGTCTATATGTGTGTCCATATCTACACTTATATGAAAGACGCTGCGCTTTCTCACATCAACATGGCATTTAATGAAACAGGAAGAAAAAGGACATTTGTATGAAAAAAATGCAAAGAAAATCAGCTTGAATAAAACCAATTTGGAGAGTCCCTAAGAGAAAAGGAGTCCCTCAGATAAAAGTACTTGAAGAGAGACACAGATAGCTCTGGGAACACCTGAGAAAGAGCAGCCCTTTTGAAGGAAAAATACTAGTATAACTATAAGCAAAAGTATAGTAAAGTGAGACATAATGGTTTGCTAGCTTACATAAGCACATTTAAAGTTTATAGCTGGGAAACTGAGTCAAAAATCATTTAGATATTATAGGGAAAGTATATATTGATTTGTCATATCTAACAGAAGTGTGGATTTGGGGTTATTAACATAGGAGGGAGATAGCTCACCACACATGAGGAATCCCTGATAGGAGATAACAGAATCCATAGGAGAAAGTAGATTAAAAGCCACAGGATTAGAGGCTTAGATGTGAGAAGATAGAAAATAGACACTTAGAAGAGAATTCAGAAGCTGAGAGAATAGTGAAGCCAGCCAGAGTGGAGAGGTCCGAGATAATCGATATTGCTTCATTTGGAGCCTAATTGAGTCCTGGTACATGGGCCCTAAGGTTGATTCTGGGGAGACGATCTGATTGGATGAAAAACCCATGCACTTAGGTACATGTGTATATAGGTATGTGTGTATATGTGTGCTTATAATTATTCATATATGGCTTATTATCTATCAAAGAATTAGTGATAGATATGGGGGTGCATTCTGTAGATTATAAGGCTCTTTGAAATGGGGGTTGTTGAATATTTGTCTTTATCTCACCAGAACATAGCCCAGTGACTGGCAAATAGTAGGTACTTGTTAAACGCTTGTTGATTGGTTGATTAAGTGTATCCCAAGAATGAACAAAAATTCATTTGCTATCTACAATGAATTTTATGGAACACATTATTTAAAAAGGAACTTAAATCTACTTGCAGAGATGAGCCACATGCCCTGGAAGAAAACTAAGAATTCAAGTTGTTTGGGGGGGGGGGCAAGTAAAGTGTACAAATATGAGAGTTCTTCAAGTGTGAGGGCACAATATAGTTATAGACATTCTTGCTGAAACAACTTCAAGAAATCCTTTGATCTGGGCCTTTGTTCTTAAGCAGGTAAGCTAGCATAGTCCTTATTTTGAAGAAGGGGCAATTGCGCTGATGAAGTGACTTGTTCAAGGTCATGCAGTTAGTTATGGGGTGGAATGCTGACTACTTCCCAGATCTTGGGCCTTCAGGGACACTGTTTTCTCTTTACTCCACAGATAACATCTTCCATTTAAATATAATTTATGATAAGTTATCACATACCATCCTAATAACAACCCTATGAAGTAGATGTTCTCAATATGCCCATTTTACAGGTAACAAAAAGGAGACTCAGTACTAAGTGACTTTCACAGGATGTTATGGGAATGGGAATCTAAGGTCTTCCCTGCCCCTAGGCACTTTGATAGACTTAAATGACTCTGAGAACCTTCCTTGATTTGAAAATATATTCTGCCCCCTAATAGGCTGAATGTGGTCACATGGAGCCTGTGACAGGGGGCTTATTTTTCAGGAATGCCCATGCCTTGGTGCTTTGTGATTGGGCAGGGGGTCAAGAGGGCTGTGACATTCTCTGAGCCAGGAGAAGGCTATGATATGAGGATATGAGATTTTGTTTTGGGGCTCACTTTGAGGAGTGTTGTGTGATTTGACCAGACAAGACTCTGGGAAGCCGTTGAGCCCCCTGGCTTTGAAAACCCATTTGCTGGTGCTTCCCTCTCTGGTAACTGTGATTGGATGTAATGATCAGGCAATTGGAAGCCTGTCTGCTGAAATGTTTCTCTGTCTGCTTGTAACTTCTGTCTGTATATTCTGAAGTTTGGGGTGATGACTTTTTCCCCTGAAGTAGGTAAATGTTATGTTTGATTGATTGAAGAAAGATTGTTAACCCATTTTGAGTTGCCTTCCTTTAGAAAAGCAGATCTAAGAACCTGTGTTGGCAGCCATCCTGGGGATGCTGGGGTGCTTGCTGCTACAGAGGGTCATACAGCTAATAAGTGTCTAAGGCAGGATTCAAACCTGAGTCTTCTTTACTCACAGTTCAATAATATTCTTTTGGACTTTCATTGTCAGATTATTTTTGATTAAGCAATCAAACTCAGCCAAACATTGACCTAAAACTTTTCCGTCCCACCTCCTGTTTCCTTCTACTCTTCAGTTACACATGAGTTCAAATTGTCTGAAACATCTAATGTCTAGAAAATATAAGTGCTGCTGTTAACTATTTACATGGCACATTTTAACTTCACAATGTCTCTGTGAGGTAAGCATAACAAATATCATCATCCCTGTCTTATAAACAGGAGATAATAAGCCTCAGAGATTAAGTGATCTGCCAATAGTCACTTAGCTAGTAAGTGTTTGATGCAAGATTTGAATTCAGTTCTTCCTGACTCTAGATCTCTAATGGCCTTTCCTCCATACCAGAATGCCTCTAAATACTATTAAGAAAACATTCAAGTCCTGGCCCAACATTCCAGCTGTTTTGTTCCTGTCTACAGTAGAGATGAAATTTCTTCATAGACTCATTTCCATGGGAAAACTGTAGAGAAAAAGAGAAGAACATTTCACAAGTTTTTTCTATCTGCCTCCCCCTCCCCCATTTCTTTTGCTCCCATCCCTGGCATCCCTGAGGAATAGGACATGTGAGCATGTGCTGATGGGTATGGTGGCATCAGAAGGTTTTCTTCTATTTGTTTCCATCTGAAATGCATTTATTTTATAACCCAATTAAAAACCCTGTGTGCAAAGATAAATAAAACCATGTGCATGTTGCCACATACATGGCTCTCTGGGCTCCATTTGGACCCACTGATAAATGGGAGGAAACACATTGTGTGGACGGATGCAATTAGCTGAAATGCTATATTTTTGGCCTCCGATGATGTCTGTTTACGTTCAATCCCCACCTGAAAACCCATCCTCATTTGAAAACAAACTATAAAATCACGGCTGTGCAGATGGACTCCGTTTGGCTGGTGTTGACGTGCCAAAACACCTTTCCAATGTTATGGGAAGTGTTGACTTCTTCACTTGAAATTTCATTTTGTCATTTTTAATCACCACAAGCAAATGCCATGCTTAATAATAACTCTCTGTTCCTCCATATGAAATGTTTTTCAACAGAGGACTCGAAAGCACTTTGACAAACATTAATAAGCAAGGCCTCCCAACTGCTCCCTGGGCAGTCATTGCACTGACTGAACTGAAACAGCAAGTAGTGAGGAACCATTTCTGGAGCCCCAGAGCACCTGGATCTGGGGTGGGAGGACCAAGATTATCTCCCTTGTTTCTGTGGCCTGACATGCTTACCTTACACTGAGCCTTCCACACTTCTCAAGACACACAGAGCCTAAAGGCAGCAAGTATCATTTCTCCCCAAAGAGCCCATCAGCATTAAAAGTCATGCTTAAAGGATCATGACATTTATTAGTGTTTTATTTGTCATCTGCTCCATTTCCATCGTTCCTCTGAATATTTGCTTTACTAAGCCTCCATGTTATGGAAGAGGTAGCTCTAAGGGTAAGGAGAGTCAGAGCTGGAAGAGACCTCAAAACTCATGGTGGCCAGCCCTTCTCTTCTATCTGAGAAGAAAATGGAAGTTCAAAGGTAAAATGTTTGTCTGTTTGTTTGTTTTTCCACAACATCCCTATGAGGATGTAATGGGTAATGCAAGTATTATTATCCCTGTTTGAAAGATAAGAAAACTGATCCTCAAAGAAATAAAGGGACTCACCCAAAGTCACATGGATGCTGGGACTGGAAGACAGCTTTTCCAATTTCCCACACCATGTTCTTTTCAGTCTCCCACACTGGCCTAAGATCATAGGCTTATCGATGTGAGAGACATCATCATAGCCTTAGAGAAGTGAGAGACCTTATGTGGACAGTCACAATCAGTCTAGGAGTCACAGAATGATAGACTTCTTGAGCTGGAAGTAGCCTCAGAAGCCATCTAGTCCAACCTTTACTTGAAAGGAATTCCCACTGTAACACATCCATGTGGCCATTCCACCTGGAAACCTGACTTTGCCACTATGAGATGATAAACTCCAGAATCACTTAAAATAAAGAATATGCAGTAAAAATGCTTGGGTCCTGGGTTCAAGTCCTAGAAACTACTTATTACGAGGTGACTATGGGAAAATTGTATAACCCCTTTCTGTCTCAGCTACCTGTAATGGCAAGCACAGAAGTAGTTCATGCCTTGTTTCAGCTATTGAATTAACATTTTGTTTCAGTTCAAGTTTCTTTTGAGCCTTGCATCAAGTCTGTTAAGAAACATCTTGTGAACCCTAGAACTCATAAATTCCTGCAACAGGAAAGGGAGGAGCTAATAACCATATATAAGGAGAATTTCCAGGCTAGAGACAACAGAACTGAGAAGAGCACTCGTGGTGTCAGAGTCAAGAAGGAGAGAACTTGTGGTATCCCAGCACTCTGTCTGCTCTCTCTGTGTTGATGTTTGTTTGTGATACTTTGTACAGAAGCCCTGGGACCTTACTGGAAGCCCTGAAAGAGGATTTTCTGGTTGTATGTTTACAGAAGTCCTGGAGGAGGGTTTTGGAGGTCCTGGGACATTACTGATGATTTGTACTGACCTCTTGGACCTTGTTTGTGGGTCTGTGTTGATTTCTATGTTGATGATTTGTATTGAGTTCTCAGACCTTGTTGGTGGGTCTGAGTTGATTTCACAGTCAGGGAATTGATGATGATGCTGGCAATGTGCATGAATATTATTGTGGCTCTGTCAAGCTTTGTCTTCCCAGACACAGGAACTGTGAAGGAC
Organism: Petaurus breviceps papuanus; assembly: GCF_028583685.1. NCBI lineage: Eukaryota > Metazoa > Chordata > Mammalia > Diprotodontia > Petauridae > Petaurus > Petaurus breviceps. The sequence continues at coordinate 12,832,738 of NW_027185797.1, read as the reverse complement.
TTGAGGTGGACTGGACACTGTGAACTTCAATATGGAACAGGAACTGGATGAAAAACTGGACAAAGAGCTAGACAAGGAACTGGGAGCTGCCTGCCTTTGAACCCAGGTGACAGTTGGAGTTGGGACCATGGAAGAGGAACCATGGAAGCTGAGAGCCAGCCTCAAGTCAAGCTGAAAGAAGACTTTACTTGGCTACAGTGTACTGACTGAGAAGATTATGATTTACTGTGACCTAGGGGTGGAGAACTTTGACTTTTCTACTTTGGGATTGAATTAGGATTTTGTGATTGACTAAATGAATGTACTTTGTTTAAACCTATGTGACCACTTTGGTGAAAATTATGTGGCCATTTCAGTGATAAGGTGTTGAGTTATGACACGGTGAATGCTGTATTTTGATTTTCTATGAATGTTTTGCTCTGATTTGTTATTGAATAGAGAGTTCACTATACTATGTAATCAGAATCTTGAAAGCTGTTCACAACAGCAGTCCTCTGGAAAACTGTGCATAGCTTTACGCTGCCTCATCTATAAAATGGGAGAAATAGTAACACCTATTTCATAGAGTTTTAAATTTTTTTTTTGTTTTTTTTTGGAGGGCATTTGGGGTTAAGTGACTTGCCCAAGGTCACACGGCTGGTAAGTGTGAAGTGTCTGAGGCTGGATTTGAACTCAGGTCCTCCTGACTCCAGGGCTGGTGCTCTACTCACTGTGCCACCAGCTGCCCCATACTTCACAGGGTTTTAAAGATTACATGAAAGAATATTTACAAAGAACTTTACAAACATTAGAGCACTATATAAATGCTGCACCATCATTATCGTGTTACTGTTATTATGTTGTTATCACTGTCATCTGTTCCCGCATCTCTAAACTGATGCAAACGACCTATCACAAAACTATTGGAAGAAAAGCATTTTGCAAACCTTAAAGGATTACGAAAATGTGAGTCATTTCTATTACCTCGATACTGAGATCTCGTCGAGGTGGGCTGCCCTTCATTAGCCCTTTTCACAGTCCTACCGTGCCTTCTAATTCTATGCAATTTGCATCAGCGTGTTTCCATAACCTTTTCTTATAAGATTGAGCCCACATGCAGAAAGCTTCCTCTAGGCCTTAGGGCATTTTATTGATGACAGGACAATACAATGAGCTCTCCATTCATTAGCCTTCGCTCTTCTCTGGCCTTTTTGCTGTTCCTCAAACATCTTCCAACTCCAGCACTTCTGCTGACTATCTTCCTTGCTTGGAATTCTCTCCTCAGCCTCTCCATCTCCTGGTTTCCTTCAAGTTCTAGTTAAGACTCATCTTCAAGAAGTCTTTCCCAATTCCTCTTAATTCTAGTGCCTTCACTCTGAGATTTTTCTACAGATTATCCTATATATAGTTGTTTATACGTATCTGTTAACATATTGTCTCCCCATCAGACTATGAGCTCCCTGACAGCAGGGACAGTTTATGTTCTTTGTATTCACAGTGTTTGGCACAGTGCCTCGTATCTATTAATAAATGCTGACTGACTGACTGACCATCTCACTAAATCTTAGCTCCCTTATCTACAAAATGGACTTAATAATCATATTTTATGTTATGGCTATTGGGAGAAGAAAAATTCTCTAAATTTAAAAGCATTATATAAATGAGAGCTGTTCTTATTAGGAACTGTTACATGCTATATGGACTGAAAATATGTAAGGTCCTTCCAAAGATCATAATTGAAAGGTATAAATAAGGCACATAATATATCATCTGTGCCTCTTCTTTCCTTTAGAATCTGGTCAGTTCTCTCACTTAGGACTTTAGGTGTTCAGTTTGTAAATTATTCCGGCCCTGCCTCTTTCTCTCTCCCACCCCACACTGACTTTATTTCCTTATCTCTTGATTACTGTACTGCTCATAAAGAGTTATAATGAAAGGGGAGACTTAAGAAAAAGATGACTTAAAATGAAAGCTATCAATTAATTTTGTGAGTTGATAAGAATCTTGTTTTGTGTTTTTTAGTTAAGCAGAGGAAGGTAAAGAATTTGACCAAAGGAAGGTTTATGGATGGTTGGCAAATATCCTTCATGTAGGTTATATCCCTTTTGAGGGCCATATATAATTGCAGATTAAGTGTACTGCTAGTCAACCTCAGTGAAGCATATCCTACTATGGTCTCCACAATCTGAAATGTAACTGGCCCAGCTGTGTCTGTTAAAAAGTTAGTCAGCAGGTGCTGTTTTGAAAGTTAAGCATAATTCAAGCTATAACATCTGTAATCAATCAAACTTTGGCCCAAGCAAGAGAAAAGAAGATGACATTTTATCAATTGATGAGCCTGAATTGATGGATCTTCTTTTGGAAACAAACTTTATGGCATTCATGGAAATAAGACCCATAACTCAGCAAACAAGTCCAGCATGATCTTCAGAGGTTGCTCATAGCTCCCAGGGAAGGGAGGAAAAGAAAACCCATTCTACATCACCCCCATCCTAAAACTGTCAGGTCGAAACTTATTAGCATTCCTCCTAAAAATCAAGGTACATGACATATTCACAAGAGGTACAATCAGAGAAAGAGCTCCAAGGAGCTTGGGAATGTGAGACTCTGCACAAGGAATCATTCTTATTAAGATAGGTATGTCAATCAGAGTCAAGCTTTCAGAACTTTAGCGCAAATCCATTACCCCTGAATGTAACCTACTTTCTTTCTGGGCTGAAGGAATCTTGCATCTGATAAAGGAAGGCCAATCAAGGACAGGACGCTCAAGGTAATAAGCTGTCTCCTTTAGACAGGTTGGGGCCCACTACAAGTATTTCTTTCTTCTACAGACATTTCTGTTTCTTTTATCTTGAGAACTAGACTGAAATTCCTCTTACCTGAAATAAGTAGATTTAGTAATGAAAGGGGCTTTTCATTTTCCCTAGCATGGGCCAAAGTGACTGATCCTGTCCCTCATATAGTTCTTTCCTATGTATCATAAGTCTGGAGTTGGAAGGATCCTTTAATGCTATCTAATCCAATTCCAATCTTTTACAAGTGAGAAAACTGAGGCTTCAAGTGTTGAAGCATTTTGTCTAAGGCCATTCAGTGATAGTGCAGTGGAGGTAATATTTGAACCCAGACCTTCTGACACCAGATGCACTCTTTGTTCCTATCATCATTCTGTCTCCCAAGGGTAATACAGAGCATCAAAAGTCCCATCAAAGATATAAAGGCATCTTCTGCTTATAGTAGATTTGTATTTTGGTGACAATACATGAATACATTAGGTTTCCCTGTCTTTGGGATTGGCCTTTCACTTAAAAAAAAATGCTTCTACTGAGTCTGTGCTAAGGGTTTAACTGAGGCATCACCAGACTTATAAAAAAAGCTGAATGAAATCTAAAATGTTAATGGTAATAATTCAAATTTATAGAGTCGTAATCAAAGTGTTTTATGAAATATAAAGTGATACAGACTGGACCAGTAATGTGATTGACAAAAGGAATTACCAGGTGGGGAAATTATCTCTATAAACATAGGTTGGCACCTTCTCTGCAACCAGTAGTCACAGGGAGTTTCCTGGAATAGAAAATCTTGCCTAGGATCACACATCCAAAATATGTCAAAAGCAGGACTTAAACCTGAACACAAGGCTTCCTATTTTCAAGGCCCGATCTTCATCTCCATGCTGTGCTACCTCTCGGTATAAAAAACAAATGTGAACTAAATGTCAGATATGAACAGTAGCACTTAAGATGTGAAAGGTTCTGGGGAAACAGACAAAAAAACCCCAAACAGTCCCAATCCTTCTACATGCTTCTGATTCAATCGTTGCTATATCCTCAGAAAATATAGACAGAAGAAACATGGGACTCAGTCTAATGAGGAGGTACTGATCCAGGAAACCAATTTCTTTGAGCTGGAATAACTCAGGGGTCTTTTTTTTATTCTGTAGTTTTTCCCTTGATAGGGGAGATAGACCTTCCTGGAATTCACTTCATGTGCATTTTACATCTCAATATTGATCAATCACTCCTATAAGCCCTGGACAAATATGTCTTCAAAACTTACCCTCTCCAAGACACAGTAACACAGAATTCACTCCTGAGTGTCTGGGCAGACTGAGTGAATCCCCAGAGAGACACAGACAGTAATACAGCAGAGGTTATATCTGAAATCCTTGATAATACCATGAGCCGGATAATCATGCCAAGCCTGAGACCCATTTCCATGATTACCTCCAAAATGATGTGCTCTGTGATATTCCCCTGAAGAATATCAATGACTGCCCCAATTCACCTGTGATACCCTATTGCTGCAATCAACATTATGTGACCTTGATATCATTGCTGCTCCTACCTATGTGAAGATAAGTTGTTTTTTTTTATTCCATGTGTCTATCTGATGTTTTCTCCCCTTTTATACTACAGCTTGCTGTGACGCCCTTTGTCTCATCATGCTTTGCTGTGTGACCCGTAATTGGAGTCATCATGGAATTCCTGATTCACGAGCAATTATTGTCATTAACTTATTCCTCTTCTTAACAACACTCCCCACAACTTTGTGCATATCAAATTTGAGCACTAAACGCTTAGGATGGCCGTCTCCCAAAAAGCATGGCTTGCGTGATGTAGTGGGTTCCAAGTTATTTTACATATGCTGGAATTGTGGTCTCTGCCCTCTTATCACAGACTGAAATGTGGTGGTGACTGGCAGCATCTCACTCAAGAGTGATGAATGTGGTGCCAAACCCAGATGCACAGCCAGAGATAGAGTATTTGGCAGTGAGATATATGCTCAATGTCATTTACCAAGGAGTAGGGGTTGCAGACAAGTGAGATCCTGGGGTATTGGTAGAAAAACACAAAGTCCTGAACAGCTTGTTCCGGTCCCTGATCTTAAGTGTTCAGTGCTCTACAAAGAATAGTAATTGCTTAAGGGAAAAAGAAGTAGACTCATCGCTGCTTGCCTTCATCATTATCAGCAGGGAACACTTCAGTGCACTCTAGTCAACCTAAGTTCTATAACAGGCTGATATGCTTAATTCCCCCAAAGAACAGTGTTCTATACAGAGGCCTGAAGAAGACTTGTTACATGAGCCTGGAGAAGATGGTATTTTACCTTTTTCACATAGTCTGTAAAAGAATTTGATTTGTCAAGTTCTGGAAAGAAATATTCATATAGGAAGAAGATTGTATGTGATGCTGTCTGATGCAAAAGTTTCCATGGAGTTTTAATTATCTCTGATTTAGAAGAAACATCAGCTCTTTCTATGAGAGTCAACTAGAAGATAGAAAGAAAAAAAGCTACCCAAGAACTGAGACTGGTCCACCAAGCATGTGTATTTCAGAGCAGGTGGCCTGTTGTATAAATATAAGGTTTTAAGGGACAAGAATCTAAAATGGCCATTGTGTACCTAAGGTGCCCAGTTAATTCTCCTAAATTTAAAGGTTTGAGTAGCTGGAAAGCTCAGCACCTTTGTGAGAAGTCATGTTTTTAATTAAATATATAAAAATCAATAGGTCTGAAAAATGTTTTTTTGGCTCCATGCATCTGCACATGCATACTAAAATGACATATTCCCTACCTCACTTGTTATCCAGTCAATTGACTGATAATGATTCTACAAATTGATCAAGGATCTAGTGCTGGAAAGGACCTCAGATGCCATCTAGTTCAACTCCCTTATTTTGCAGATGGAGAAACTGAGACTCAAGGTAATAAAGTGAGTTGGCCCATGTTAGAAATATCACAAGTGGGATTCATTGCACATTTACTGTGTACAAGTCACTGTACTTGATCCTATGGGAAATAAAAAGCCTGGGACATGTCTTCTGATTTCCAGGGGATGTGGCATGTATAAAAATATGATATCAAATTATATATGACATGCCATAGGAGAGGTAAAAAGTTCATCCTTTGAAAGAATTCAAAGAAAGTAAAGATCATTTCTAACCATGGATGTCTGGAATCAGAAAAGGATTTATGGAAATGGTTGAATTTGAATTAATATCTGAAGGATGCATAGCAGTTTAATAGGCAGAGATGGATATGAGTCCAGTGACAATGGAGCAGGGAATCAGCAAGACAGAAGATTCTTGAGGATAGATGTGAGGAAGATATTAGAGGAGATAGGAACTGGTTGGGTTTCTGCTTGAGGCCCAGTGGAAGCTTCTGTTTGCAATAGGGTTTTGTCAAGAGTCAATTAATTATGACTCTAAGACTGCTGAGAAAATTAGCTCAACCACATCTTCAGGGTAAGAAGCTTATCATAAAGAAATTATGCCTCAGTCTGAACTGGTAGATCATGGGAATGCAATAAGAGATACGTGGACTCCATCAGATACTCTAAAAAAAAATTTCAAGGCATCTTCTGTGGAAAAAAAATAGTAACATGGGAGCTAGTTGGAAATAAAATTAGAATTTGGAGCAGGGTGAATGGCTAAACACAAAGAATAGTCAGAAATAGGTTGAAATACATTTAGAGGCTCGTCTCTGGGTAAATGTCCCAAGCATGTTTTTTCTCCTGTGACGTTTAAGCAGTTTCTCTGTCAATTGAAGGATAGGCGGCATACTTATCAAACTGACATATTTTATACTGGATGATAGAGACGGACTGGGGAAAATGAGCCATATCTGTAACATGACATGAAATAGGGACAATTAGATAATCTCTAATTGCTTCCCCCTCCCCCCAAAAAGGAAGTTCTGCCTTCTTTCAAGTCCCAATTGCAGCAATCTCACCTTCTGCAGTAAGTCATCCCCACCTCTTCTTAATTCTGGTGCCTTTCTCTGTAAATAATTCCTTATTTATCCTGTCCATAGCCTGTTTGTACGTTGCTTGTTGTCTCCCCCATTGGTTTGTAAGCTCCATGAGGGCAAGGACTGTCGTTTGATCCTTTGTATATCCCTAACACTTAGCATAGTGTCTGACACATAGTAGGAACTATAAATATTTATTAACTGATTGACCAAAAAACATCAATTGCTTAAATATGAGGATGGAAGTTTGGCTAGATAGCAGTTCATGTGAAAGGGTTCTGGGGGATATAGCAATGGTTAGCTCAATATGAGTCAAAGGTGTCTCATGGCAGTCCAAATAGTTACCATTATTTTTATTACTTCATTGAGTGACACAATATTCATAAAATGGATAGAGAGAATCCCACAGACCCTGCCCTGGTCAGGACATATCAAGAGTGATGTTTTCAATTCCAGTTGCCACAATTAAGGAAAGATATTGAAAGACTGAAGTTTGACTAGAGGAGATTAACTGTGTGGTAACAAGAATAAAGAATATGATGATGGAGGATAAGTTAAAGAAGCTTGGAGTTCTTAACCCAGATAAGAAAAGCATTAAGTATTGGGAGAAAGACATTGATTTTGTGTCCAGGAATACAGACATGGAATGACATGAGCAAAAAGCACTGAGGTGGGAAAGTACAAGACATTCTCAGTAAAGAGGAAGTAGGCCATTAGGGTAGAGCTTAGCACATAGGCAAAGGAGGAAGAGATAAGGCTGGAAAGGAAAGTTGGGAGATTTTCTAGCTGCAATCCCTTGTCTGGATAGTAGTTGGATTAGATAGAGATAGGAGATGATCTATAATTTAATGAGAATAAGGGGTGAAGAGTGAGAAACAGTGAGTACAGAACAACCATTTAGGAAGTTTGACTATAAAAGGAAAAACAGTAAATAGTGGGGACAAGTAAGGGATTTTTCAAGATAAGGGAGAACTTTCCACTGTAAAAAAAAAAAAAGAATAAGGAGTCATCACAGGAGGAAATACTTAAGTTGTAAAGAGATGATGATGTGAAAGGAGGGGGTAAGTTCCTAGAGAGCAGAAAAGAAACTGGAGTTAAGGCCAAGGAGGGATATATCTTCTTTTGTGGGAAAAAAAAAGGAAGAAATAATAAGTGAAGATGAAAAATTGAATGTACCAAGGTACAAAAGAAGGATGAAGAGGTACTGTAGTACTTGTCTAAGAAACAGAGGTGGAGTTCAATCTTACCTCTGATTCTTCCCACTTTTCTTTCCTTGTGCAAGTCATTTGTCTTCCTTGGGCCTATTTCCTCATATGTAAAATAAGGGGAACAAATGGCTTCAGATGTCTTTTCTGGCCCTAGATCTATGATCTTATGAAATTTGTATTCGACAGTCTTGAACTTTTCAAGAAAGTAAAAGGTCTGAAAGTATTTGTTTTTAGTATTTATATGAAAAATGAAATCAGAATAGAAAGAGTACATGTATATGATATACTTGCTTTGGTTTCTGTGTTATTTTATTTCTATTCATGCCTAATTTCCTCTAAATATAATTCCATTTTTAGAAAGTCCTGGTACATGCTAGGATTTGTATGAAGAGAGAGTTCAGCACCCATACTAATAGAGAAGCCTGTAATGTCATTTTTCATATGGGCTATTAAAGGATACTGCAACAAGAAAACTTGCCAACCCTCAAAGCAAAGAGTAAAAAGGAAATTAAAAGGGCCATGAACATTGTAATCCCTGGAGATAAAATTGGCATTATTTCCCCAAAATTTCCCCTCTCTCTCTTAGTCTTTAAAAATACCACCTTTCTTACTTGCATAAAATGACATTCATAATCCTAAGAATATCTCCTATGTACCCGTCTCTTTTATCTCTAATTAACAGGCTTTGTTTCTTTTCAAACACAGTACATGCTATGTGCTGTCAAAAATACATTCTGAAAAGGGATTACAGTCCATACTCAACATCAAGTCTCTTGAGCACTAAGAGTATGAGGAGAAGAGTAACTAAGCCTTGGAGCAAAATCTGAAGCCAAGGGCTTAAATGAAAACCATGAAATTTGGGCCTCGTTTCCCAAAAAGCTTACTGAAGAGTTCAATGTTTTATAACTAAACTAGAATCAAATGGGGGTAGTGGGACCTTCTTAGCCTCAAAATGATTATAAGGCAAAGTTGCCTACTTCACTGCCTATGCACAACTATTGGTCAAAGGTTATCCCTAGGATCACTCTGGGTGACTTTATTAACAAATAGAGCTGTACAAAAGTGGAATGACCTTCTTGGAGAGGTAATGGATTTCCCTTTCCTTGGAGGTTTTCAAGCAAAGGCTAGATGATTCTTTTTTTTCTTTTTCTTCTTTTTTTTTTTTTTGCTTTTTTGAGGGCAATTGGGGTTAAGTGACTTGCCCAAGGTCACACAGCTAGTAAGTGCTAAGTGTCTGAGGCCAGATTTGAACTCAGGTCCTCCTGACTCCAGGGTCGATGGTCTATTCACCATGCCACCTAGCCACCCCAGGCTAGATCACTCTTAAAGTATGTTATAGTAAAAATTCCATTTTTGAGTGGGTTGGATACTAAAGTCCTTTCCAGCTCTCAGACTGTGAGATTCAATGATAATCTTTACCATTGGCATGACCTCAGATTCCTGTTCATTCATGGATCCTATGTACTGCCTTCTGTTGATAAAATTCTAGAGATTTTGGAAGTCTAACGTGCTCTGGAGGCAGCATGGATAAAGCATTGGATTTGGAATCAGGAATATCTTGGTTCTGATCTCACCTTAGATACTTCCTAGCGATGTAACTGAATGACCATGGCCAAATCCTTTAGCCTCTCTGGGCCACAGTTTCTTCTTCTATCTCTAAATTGAGGGAGCTGTGCACATGATAAACTCAGAGACCCTTTCCAGCTCGAAATCTGTCATCTAAGACCTTTCCATATGCGTGGAGTATAGTTCTTTATATAGACATAGCAATTTCCTTTAAAGAATCTATGTTCCAGAGATAGGATTTTAGTTCCACACATCAATCCCCTCTGTCTCCAGTCTTTAAAAAGAAATCTATGACTTTTCTAATATTCTCCCAACCTACTCTTTTATCTCCTTTGTAAGCCAACTTTTAATACTTTTTCAGTTCTGTTGTTATTTTCTTGGTTTGGGCACTTCTTCGATTGACATAAATTGTCTGTACCCTCTGGGTCTTGTTAAAATGTCTTTAGAGGTGCTGTAGCCAGAATATGTATTACCCTATGGTCAACATTGTATAGGCCAAACCACTCAAATAGAGATAGTATCTCATGGCCTAAATCATATTGGACAAGAATCTGCAATTAATACAAGACAGTCAGGATACAAATCAGTACACATTTTAAATCTATATCTGGACAACCGATCTATGACCTCATTATGTATTGGAGTTTGTATTTTAATTCTTTTCATGCAGAATAAGCATTCTGTAGGAATTCTTCTTCTAAATATTCCTCCTTCTGTTGAAAACATGACAAGATTCATAACTTTAAAGCTATCCATGTTTCCTCCTCTCTTCATCCTCCTCCTTCATTATCACCCTGGTATCAAACAATTCTCAAATGTCTTACACAATGCCCACTTCTCTCCACTCACATAATCATCACCCCTCTTGTTCAGACCCTCATCTCCGTTGGCCTAGAATATGATGGCATCTCTAACTACAGTCTCTCCCCCTTCAATCTTTTAGGGGTAGTTGAGTGGGATAATAGACAGACTGTTGGACTTGGAGACAAAACTAACAAAGCTCAAATTCTGCCTCAGACACTTAGTTGTGTGATCTTAAGCAAATCACTTGCCTCTCTTATCTCAGTCTTTTCATCTCTAAAATGGGCCTTCTACATGGGGGTATAATGAGGACTAAAAGATATAATACTTCAATTATTTTGAAAACATTGAAACACTATATAAATGCTAAATATTATTTAATACTATTCTAAGAATTATTGTCTCAACACTTGTCAGTGAAAATCTCTTTGAGTATTAAAAGAAGATATTGTAATTGACTGAGCCCAACTTGGACCTGAGAAAGCAATATCAGAAAGGGGAAAAAAAACTCTAGACTAAGAAACCAAAAACTGGTAGCAGTCCTGATTGTTTTGTGTTATTTTGGAAATGGCAATCAGACTTAGGTTTCATTCTGCTCATCTCTTTAAAAAAATGGATCCTGAAGATGAACCAAATGAACAATGAACACTGTGGCCCCTTTCTCTGCAAGAAATTAATTCTATTAATTCTAGAATAATGCCTGGCATATAATGGACTCTTAGTAAACATTAGTTTCAAGGTCACTTTTTCTTTGGGGGAACACAAACTGATTGATCTTTACTTAAATTTTGGAAACAAACAAGATCTTTATAATGAGTTAAAGATAAGACATAGAGGGGGAAGATAACTCCTAGATCTTCTAGTCCAAACCCCCTCATTTTACAAATGAGGAAACTGGGATACAGAGAAATGAGATGACTAACCTGAGGTCACCCTGGTCATAGCACCAGAGACAGGACTTGGGCCCTCTCTCTCTAGAGTGAGTGTTCATTTCACCATGATCAATCACACTGCCTCCTTCAACCAGATGAGTAGAGAGACATCCTGGAGAGAACCCTAGTTTTTGAGCCATTGATTCGGGGTTCAAAGTCTTTCTCTGACCCTTGCTACTTTAGGTGACCTCAAACAAGTCACTTTCCCTTGAGCTGCCTTCAGGGGCCTTCAGATGCCTCATCTGTAAAATAAGGGGGTTGGACTATATAATCTCTGAGGTCTCTTCTGCCTCAAAATATATCGCTCTTTAATTATTCCGTGATCCCAAGTGACATAGATGACTAACTAGATTCTTTAATAACAGTTTGTAAACTAAGAGAGGAAGAATGTAACTATGTCTAAAGCTGGTCCCATCATTTTCTCCATTCCCCACCAAGCCCTTGGAAAACAAGTTTTGACAGCTTACAAATTTAAGAAAAAGGTGGGATTGGCTTCAATAGCACCAACCGTCTCTTCCATTTTTCATTATGGCTTCAAGGCAGGCCCCAAATCCAGATATCCAAAATTAATCTCCATGCCAAGTGCAGAGGGAAACCTTTGCTAAGGTACCCAGCAACAGAAGGAATAAAAATAGTTGCTTGATTCTCTCTCTCCTATATGTCAGCACACACTGCCTCACCAGTCATTTTGTTTTATTATTATTTAAGGTGAAGGTAAATGTTATAGATAAGCAAATATACATGAAGAAATACTGCAGCTGGTTCAAGGTATGCAATAGGTCATAGACCAAGCTGATGTTTTCAGATATAGCAGCCTTCTCCAACCAGTCACATTGCTTCTATGGAATTGTAAAACTGTTCCCAGCAAATAAATTAGATTTTACAACATGGTATGGTACAGAGGGGCAGGCACTAAGCACAGCGTATATCAAAATAGTGGTGATCTTGCCTCACTTGTTTAAAACACACAAATAACAGAGGCCTGTTTCTCATATGAAAACACACTTGGCTAATTGAGTTCTGGGATGCTCTACTATTGCCTGAATGTCGAGTTTCTTTTGTTTCTCTAACCTGAACCATATGATTACGTGTTCTAACATTGGAATGATTGTTCTGCCTCTTTTGTACTTTATCAAAGAGAACCAGTTAAAAATACTTTTACAGTAATAATCTTCCTAAATTTAAGAGATACGAAGAGACTAAAATAAATATCCAGCACTGTGATTGTATAGGAAATAATGCCATATATCTCTGATACTTAATTCAGGAAATTCTCATAAAATGCTATTGTGCAAAATAAATTTTATGTAAATTATGTTAGCAAATGTCATTTTTCAATTTCACTTCCAAATTATTCCAAATGAATTAGTTTTCCATATATGTATATATTTGTATATATACATATATCTGTATGTATATACATATGTATATTTATGTATACATATGTGTGTATATTATGCACATGTATATGTGTGTGTTTCATGTATGTGTTTGAAGTGTGCATGCATGTATGTATGTATAACTGTCAGAGTGAAGTGTTGCCTCCTGAAACAGAGATAAGCCTTTGAAAAGAAAGAAAATACAGACTGACCTAAGGAGTATGGGTCACCCCCAGCCACTGCCTTACAAGGCTCCATTTCATGTTCTGGCACATTCCTGTGGATTTATCAAAACTATGTGATTGTAAAGAATCGCCAAAGTGGGGTCATTTTTCTGGTCCTTTCAGCTTCATGACCATATGGGAGAAAAATCAAGCCAGAAATATCTTCTTTCTTAAAATAAAATTAAGAATATCAATATCTTGAAAAAGGATATACTCAAATAGAACCAGATTTGGGACTTGCTTGGCACAGCTGTACAAGGTCATGGCCTCCTTGAAAAGCAAGGAAAGTTATGATTCAGTGTTACCAATAATGTGCAACTGATTAAAATGAAATTATTGGATTCTAAGCATGGTATGCATCATGGTGACATTTTCCATTAATCTTTTTTTGGCTTTGAAATTAAACTAAGAAGGAGTCTTCTGATGTGAGATAACCAAGCTGACACCCCATTTAGCATGAAGACAAACATATTGCTATCGTTAATAGAACATAAGCACTAATGCCAATCAGATAGAGGTTTCTTCTTATGTAACTGATGGATGGATATTCATATGAAAAGGAGGTAAAGTGAGCAAAGAAAGGTATAAATTTAAAACAGAAACCTACCTTGCCCCTCACTTTTTAAGAAAAAGGGTCAAGAGATAAAGGCCTGGGGAGGGTAGGTGGCACAGTGACTAAGAGCACCGGCCCCTGGAGTCAGGAGGACCCAGGATGGGTTCTGGCCTCAGATACTTAACACACACACACACACACACACACACACACAAAACTGGCCATGTAACCTCGGGCAAGTTACTTAACCCCAATTGCTTTTTAAAAAAAAGTGATAAAGACCATATTGGAGGACACTGAACTATAATGTTGGTATGAAACAATGTGAAGGATATGCAGGATTTAGCGGGAAAGGGCCTGGAATTAAATCCCAAGTCTACTGTCTATTGACTGTTGTGACCCCAAGCAAGCCATTCAATCTCTTCAAATTCCAGGTGAATGGTCAAAACATTACCTATACTACAGTGTAAAGAAGGCCTGTGACTTTGGGCAAGTCACACACTCTCTCTCAGTCTCCTCGTCTGTAAATCGGGAATGATAATTGTTTTTGTGTTGTTGTTGGGTTTTTTTTTTTTTGCTTTTTTAGAGGGCAATTGGGGTTAAGTGACTTGCCCAAGGTCACATGACTAGTTTTTGTGTTAAGTGTCTGAGGCTGGATTTGAACTCAGGTCCTCCTAACTACAGGGCCAGTGCTCTATTCACTGCTCCACCTAGCCACCACTGAGAATGATAATTGTACCTACATCATAAGTTGATTATGAGGATCAAGTAAAATGATATATGTACAGTGCTTTTCAACTTTAAAGTGATATGCAAATGCTTTTTATTTCCATTATCATAAATATTAACATATGAGGAATCATATATACTAAAAAATGCAGGGTTGGCTGTTGGCAACAAGCAGGGTGTGTAGATACAGGATATAGATGCAAAAATCTTAATATTCATCATACATAATAATATTTGTGCTGTATGATATATTAAATGCATTTTAGACAGTAAAGTTTCATGAAAATATTTTCTGGTATTACTGCTATTATTTCCTACCCAGATCATGGGACCATAGTGAGAAAGTCCAGTCTCAATTATGCTCTACCTTTACACAAACACAGCTATTTTTTTTGAGGCAATTGGAGTTAAGTGACTTGCCCAGGGTCACCCAGCTGGTATGTATCTGAGGCCCTATTTGAACTCAGGTCCTCCTGACTCCAGGACTGGTGTTCTTTCCACTGTGCCACCTAGTTGCCCCTCAGTTGTTTCTAACAGAGGAATTGCTGCACTAGAAGAAGCAGAAAGCTGGAAATGCCTGAAACTTGGGCAGAAGATTTAAGCAGGCAGAGATAAGTTCAAATACTAGAACCTGAAAGAATGCTTACATAAGCACTGGACATGATCATTGGGTCAGAATAGAAAGTATTCCTTCTAAATGAGTTTACCCTCATTTGGGAGTTTCAGAGCCTTGTGTGCTTGCCCACATCTCACCTATGACTGTTAGTTCTTCCTTCTTGGATCTCAATACTCTTGACATGTTGACCTATTTCTGTTCCATGGACAGGTCTCCTACCTTGGATCCCAATACTCCTAAAATGCTGACTTATTTCTGGAACATGAATAAGTGTCAAGCCTCTGACCCTTCTCTGTTTGCTACACCTTAATCAACACTCTTTGGTTTTGTGTCACCCTCCACTTGATTTTGGTTCCTCACATTGACCCTGTCATCACAGTCCCTGCCTTATTCTACTCCAAGAAGGATATAATCCAGCCTAGTTGTGCCAAAGAGAGCGATATTCTTTCAAAAAGATGTCAAATATTGGCACTGATCAAAGTGAGGGCATGAAGAGGGAGGTAGTTGGATTAAGTCTTTGAGTTTGAACTATATTTCCACCTGTGCCCTTAAAGAGTCCAGTCAACAGCTAGGTATTAAGCATTTCAGCATTGATTTGATAATGGTTCATGTTACTTGGCAGACTACAAAGTATTTATGGAGAAGGGAAAGATAGAACATTAATTATCAGTGACATGGCATTGTATGTGGTTGTGGAAGAAACCAGAAAGAAAAATTGGAAATATACACCCCAAAGAGATAGTCATCTCTTGAAAGGGCCACGGATAATAAAAAACAATGAGTAAGTATTTATTAAGCACCTAATGCATACCAAATATTGTGGCAAGTGCTAGGGATCTAAGTACAAAAAACGAGATGATCTATGCTTACAGAGAGTTTACATTCTAAAGGGGGAGAGAACAAATACATATAAAAATAGAAAGAGCATAAATATAAACACATATACACAAAGCAGGGTTGTTGATCTGTTTTGGAAGCTAGAATGTACAGTGGATAGAGCACTGGATTCAGAATTTGGAAGACTTGAGCAAATCCCCCCTCAAACCCTCCCGAACTGTGTGACATTTTTGTCGTAGTTTCCTCATCTACAGAATGGGAATAATAATAGCACCTACCTCACAGGGCCATTATAAGTATCCAATGAGAAAACACACACTTTGCAAAACTTAAAGGACTAAATAAATACTAGCTATAAATATAGTTAACATGGAAGTTTGGAGGGAAGGGTATAGCAATTCGGGTGATAAAGAAAAATTTCATCCTTCAACTATTTATTTAGGGCAAAAGATCATAGTACCATAAGTATAGAACTGCAATAATCTTATAATAACCTAACAGTTTTAATTTGGAGATAAGGAAACTGAGGACCAGAAATGGTAAGTGGCTTGCCCAAAGTAATTACAAGAGGTATACACCTGAGAGAGGATACAGAAGCAGGTTTTCTGCCTCCAAAGTTAATGCTCTTTCAACTTTTTGAGATCAAACAGACCTCAGAGAGCTAGATGGATACAGGGGAGAAGGGAATTTCTTTTTCTAAAATAAAATACCCATCCCATGCCTCCTCTTGGATCATAACCCTGATCTCCACCCTGCTTCCCTTCCTGCCATCACCATTTCTGAAAAGTAGAAAAGTAGAGCATTCTAGTCAATAATGCATGGATTTTGAAAAAGAAATAAATAAACAAATCAAGAAACATAGAGGTACAGAGAGAGGAACTCTTGTGTTTAAAATACATACTAGGACCACAGAAGTTGGAAATGTGGCCTTGCTTTTTGAAGTTACTTAGAGCTCTATATGTGGGATGGGCTCCCTCAGGTGAAAGTCAGCACAAGAAATCAAGAGAGAAATGTGAAATCCTCTCTACAGTACAATCTGCACTGCTGGACCATCCAGTTCAAAATACCAGCTCATCAATGTTTTATAAAAGCACAAAGATATGAATGTACCCTTGGGTAATGCAGAAACTATGAGTTTGGCTGAAGTCACTCAGTGACCACTTCATTTGGTATAAGCCTCTTCCTTAACATCTAATAAAAATCACTTCTGTAGAAAAAACATTCTTTTGTTAGAACAACATTGACAAAAAGAAAAGGTTGCTTAGGAATATCCCAAAGGTCAAAGCTAGAGGATGCTCAAATATAGAAGCAAAAGTTGTCTGTTTACATTATAGAAATATTTATTTATCAGTAGCCTGTGGAGTAGGGCAAATTTCAGTCCCCAGGTGCAAAACTTGCTTCTAGAACACCAAGAAAGTCACTGAAATCCATTTTGATGAGTTCATTCCCTTTATGAATATTTCATCACCTCTTTTCCTCTCAGGGATAAACATCTCTAGTCCTCTGGTCCCCGGCCTGATACATCTAAGGCTGAAATGAGTGTACCCTAGTGGTCAAAGTGCTGGACAGTTCCTTCTATCACACATCTGTTCTCATTGATTCTTCTCTCCCATGAGGCAGAGGGACCTCACTGGTTTTGCATAATTCAGCTTTAATCATGTGAAATAGATGACTTGATATCAAAAGCATTGTATGACATTATATGGTTTCAAAATAATGAATGAGGTCCTCGGAACATTTCATAATTCAAACAACATTATGAAATTATATATACTTGGCTTCAAAAATAAAATTGTATTTTTAAATCATGAATCAGTTTTCAAAGAATTGCTCCATTTAGTCTGGAAATGTAAACATGAAGAATCTACACTTTGTGAATCATATTATCAAAAACTACTTCTATCATTTAATTCAAAAAGCTTGTGTTGCATGCCCATAATGTGTCGGTGTTGCAGCCAGTATTGATGATACAAGTACAAAATTTAAACCACGTCTTCTTTCAAGGAACTTAAATCTTAAAGGGGATATTAAATCTACTTGGAAAAGAAGTTCAAAGTAGATACAGCATAAATCATGACTAAGAAGATCCCTGTCACCAGAAGGAATTAAAGCTTCCTTAGTTTTTATGGTAAGGTAAGATAAGGTGAGGAAGGGAAAGGTATGGTGAGGTAAGGTAAGGTGAGGTGAGGTGAGGTACAGTAAGGTAAGGTAAGGTAAGGTGAAGTGAGGTAAGGTAAGGTAAGGTGAGATAAGGTGAGGTGAGGTGAGGTGAGGTGAGATGATGAGATGAGATGAGATGAGATGAGATGAGATGAGATGAGATGAGATGAGATGAGATGAGATGAGATGAGATGAG
>NW_027185797.1:12814648-12814801 GCF_028583685.1 Petaurus breviceps papuanus | reverse complement strand
AGATGAGATGAGATGAGATGAGATGAGATGAGATGAGATGAGATGAGGTGAGGTGAGGTGAGGTGAGGTGAGGTGAGGTGAGGTGAGGTGAGGTGAGGTAGGGTAGGGTAAGGTAAGGTAAGGTAAGGTAAGGTAAGGTAAGGTAAGGTAAGG
>NW_027185797.1:12757110-12814638 GCF_028583685.1 Petaurus breviceps papuanus | reverse complement strand
GTAAGGTAAGGTAAGGTAAGGTAAGGTAAGGTAAGGTAAGGTAAGGTGAGATGAGGTAAGATAAGGTGAGGTGAGGTGAGGTAAAGTAAGGTAATTCTGCCCTTTAGCCTCTTCTCTCCCTATGCTCCCTTCCTTGGCAAATCCATTACTTTCCATGGTTTCAACCACTACCACTATGTGATTCTGTTAAGTTGATTTTCAATCATGTCTGACTCTCCATGAGCCCATCTGTGGTTTTCTTGGCAAAGATATTGGAGCTGTTTGCCATTTCCTTCTCTAGCTCGTTTTACATATGAAAAAGCTAATACAACCAGTAAGTTAAGTGACTTGTCCAGGATCACACAGGTAATAAGTATTTGAGGCCATATATTAATTCACAAAGATGAGCCTTCCTAACTCCAAGACCAGAACTCTATCCACTGTGTCATCTAGCTATCCCCAATAAAAAGAGGGGTTCAATCATTTTAGCTGTCTACAAGACTCTGTGACCCCATTTTAGGTTTGTTTGTTTGTTTGTTTTTGACAAAATATTGGAGTGGTTTGCCATTTCCTTCTCTAACCCATTTTACAGATGAAGAAACTGAGGGCAACAGGGTTAAGTGACTTGCCCAGGTTATGCAGGTTGGATTTAGACTCATGGGGATGAGTCTTGCTAATTCCAAGACCAGTGCTCTATCCACCATACCACCTAACTACTCTGACCACTGTGGAAATAATCTCTAAATTGAAATCTCCAGCCCTGACCTTTCTCCTAATCTTCAGACCCATAGCTCCAGCTATGGGATATCTTCATCCATAGGCTTATAAAACTCAAAATGTCCTTGCCTCAAGTCCCTCTTCTCTTCAATTTCTCCTCTACAAAGTTATTAAAGTGATATTGCTAAAACGCAACTCTGATCATGCCACTCCCTTACTCACTCAGGTAGCTGCATATTGCTTCTAGGAGAAAAAAAAATGCCTACTTTTCTGTTTGGCATTGAAAGCCTTTCACAATTATTTCCTAGCTTATTGTTACAAAATGAATGCTTCTTATTCCCTCTTATGCGTTTTATACTCCAACCATTCTGGCATATTTGCTGCATCTTCTATTTACAATTATATCTCCCACCTCCTGGACATAAGTCCTTCTCCCATGTCTAGAATGCTTTCCCATTTTCTTCCACCTCTCACAGTTCCTTCAAGTCACAACTCAAATGTTACCATTAATTTCAAGAGACCTTTCTTGACAACCCCTCAGGGTCATGCAGTCAGTATGTGCCAGAAGTCAGATTTGAATCCAAATCTTTCTGACTCCAAGGAGGGGTCTCTACACTGCCTGGTATAAAGAAAGTGCTTCAGAGACATCTGTTGATGAGCTTATTAACATATCTACTCCACTGCTAGTGTCTTCCCTCTAAGATTTCCTTCCATTTATACTGTATTTCTCTTATGTGTGTTTTTTTAATATTATCTGCCCACATTAGAATATAAGTTTCTTGTGGGCAGGGACTGTTTCTTCCCTTCTCTCTATTCCCATCTTTTGGCACACTGCCCTCCACACAGTAAGTTCTTAATAATGCTTCTTGATTGACTTATTAATAAATTGTGTTATAATTTCTATTGGTGGTGTGGTCAGGGAAGCTGTGGAAAGTGCTTTAAAAGCATAAACCCCAGAGTCTTGTAATTCTTTTCTCAAAAAGAAAGAGTAGGTTGCGTCTTTGGAGATGCCATCCATTAATCGGGCAAACATGGAAATACATATACCCCATGTGAATGTGGCCGGATGCAAGCATCTAAGTTCCAACACAAAGTTCATTCATCCAGACTAAGTCAGTAGAAGGAAAGAGCAAGATTCAAAGTACATTTCAGGTTGCAAGCTACATTCTGAAACCTTGCTCATCTGGGTCATGTCCAGCACTGTTCCTATGCTGACAAGTGGACTCCAGTCTCTTCCCCCCTCTCCCAGTCCAGAAGGAATGGTCAGAGGGAGAGAGCTAGCAGGTTAATAATATCCCTGTTGATGAAGGAGATGAAATGACAAGACTGATAATAACGCTTCTACAATAAATCTCCCCCCAAATTGGGGGTGACTGGTTAATTTTTTTTTAATTTTAGGAAAAGGAGTCAGTGCCATGAATTGGGTAGAGAAGAGCAAAGATAATATCTCCTAATTAATGGGCACAGCAGAAATCAAGGAATAGAGCCTTAGTGAAGCCTTCCTGAGCTTTTATGGTCACTTCAATGGTTTTCAGCAGCTTATCTTTTAGAGAGGCTTTCTGATGTTGTATGCGAAAAGTAATAAGTATCTTGCCATTAGAGCTTTTGAATTCATCTGAATGGTTTAAAAAGAAAATGCAGGGGCCGGAGTCAAGATGGCAGAGTAGAAGCAGGACCTCCCTGCTGCTCTGGCTTCCAGCTTCCCCAATCCATGTAAAAAGGGGACTCTAAACAAACTTTGGAGCTGCAGAACCCTCAAAATGACACAGAGAAGCTAACCTCCCGCTGAAGACAGCCCAGCAGGCCAGAAGAAATCAGCCAACGCAGTGCTCTGGGAGCCCAGCCCAGGCCCACACCAAGGCTTTAGCCCCAGGGTGGGCCTGACCAGCCACCAGCTAGAGGGACTCCAGATCAGCAGCAGCTGTGGCCATTTCCAGAATTATCAACACATAGATGCAAAGGAAAAAGTGAGAGGTCAGTGCAGTCTGGACTTTGGGACCCAGTAAGTGGGAGTGAGTAGGCTTTTGACCCCAGGGCAAGAAGCCGCTGAGACCACCCAGCACAGCCAGCTAGCACCACGTGGCACCTTCAGCTCCTGGCCTGCAGAGTGTATGGGAACCAAGCACCAGTCTGAGGGGTAATCGCTCTTGCTTTAACCTTCTTGGATCTGGATTGCAGTCTAGGGTGGAGGTCCTGGAGCATGTGTCCAGCTTACCAGAGTGTGTGGAGGCCTCAGAGAGGGTACCCATCTGATACCTCTGGCAGGTGAGAAAAGCTGAGCATTTGGGATGAAAGCTCCCCTGTCTGGTGGCAGAATCCTACTGTGGCAAAAAGCATAGGGGTCAGGTGACTGAGGGGTGACATGATCAGGCAAAGGAAACAAAACAGACAGAAGATTCCAACATTAGACTTCTATTTTGGGGACAAAAAAGAGCAAAGCATGGAACAGGAGGAACACAGTGAAGTCAGAACTCCTGCACCAAAAGCTTCAAAGGAAAATACGAGCTGGTTACAGGCCATAGAGGACCTTAAGAAGTAGATAAGAGAAGTGGAGGAAAAATTGGGAAGAGAAATGAGAATGATACAAGAAAATTACAAAATGAGAGTCAACAGCCTGACTGAGGAAAATCATACCTTAAAAACATAGACTAACTCAAATGGCAAAAGAGGCTCAAAAATGCAACGAGGAGAAGAATGCCTTAAAAAAACTGAATCTGTCAGATGGAAAAAAGAATCCCAAAAGCTCCATGAGGAGAATCATGGCTTCAGAATTAGATTGGAGCAAATGGAAGCTAAAGACTTTATGAGAAATCAGATGCTGTTAAACAGATCAAACAAATAGAAAAATAGAAGGCAATGTGAAATATCTCATGGGAAAAACCACTGACCAGGAATATAGATTCAGGAGAGATAATTTAAAAATTATTCGACTACCTGAAAGCCATGATCAAAGTAAGAACCTAGAAATCATCCTCCAGGAAGTTCTCAAAGAAAACTGCCCTGATGTTTTAGAACCAGAGGGCAAAAATGGAGATTGAAAGAATCTACTGATCACCTCCTGAAAAAGATCCCAAAAGGAAAACTCCTAGGAATATTATAGCCAGGTTCTGGAATTCCCAGATTAAGGAGAGAATATTACAAGCAGCCAGGAAGAAACAATTTGAACATTGTGGAAACACAATCAGGATACCCCAGGATCTGGTAGCTTCTCCACTGAGGGATCGAAGGGCTTGGAATATGATATTCTGGGGGTCAAAGGAGCTGGGATTAAAAGCAAGAATCACCTACCCAGCAAAACTGAGTATCATGTTTCAGGGGAAAATATGGTCATTCAGTGGAATAGAGGACTTTCTCGCATTCTTGCTGAAAAAACCAGAGTTGAATAGAAAACTTGACATTCAGATACAAGAAGCAAGAGAAGCATGAGAAGGTAAACAGGGAAAAGAAATCATAAGGAACTTATCAAAGTTGAACTATTAACATTCCTACATGGAAAAACAATAATTGTAACTGATGAAACTTTTCTCAGTATAAACATAGTTGAAGGGAATGGAAATATATATATATATATATGTTTATATATGAGGGTATGTGGGCATATGAATACATATGTAAATGTGTGTATACATGTTTACAGGTATACATAGATAGAGGGCACAGGACCAATTTAACAGGAAGG
Source organism: Petaurus breviceps papuanus (assembly GCF_028583685.1). Taxonomy (NCBI): domain Eukaryota; kingdom Metazoa; phylum Chordata; class Mammalia; order Diprotodontia; family Petauridae; genus Petaurus; species Petaurus breviceps. The sequence goes on along the minus strand of NW_027185797.1, from coordinate 12,810,263 downwards.
GATGATACTTAAAAGGTGAAATTAAGAGGGGAGAGAGGACTACAATGAGAGGAGATGGGGAGAGACAGTATGGGGTAAACTATCACATAAAGAAGAGGCAAGGGAAAATGGTTACAATGGAGGGGAAGAATAGGAAGGCAAAAGGGAATGGGTCAAACTTATTTTCATTGAATTTGGCTTGGGGAGGGAATGAAATACACACTAAATATTGTATCTCACCACACAGGAGAGTAGGGGGGAAGGGGATCAGAGGGGGGATGATGGAAGGAAGGGCAGGCTGGTGGGGAAGGAAGTTGGAAGCACCCACTTTTGAAAAGGGATGGGATCAAAGTAGAGAATAGAACAAGTGGGAGGTTGGAGAGGAGGGAGGGAAATATAGTCAGTCTTTTACAATATATCCACTATGTTATTGTTTTGCATTAGCCACACATGTACAACCTATACTGAACTGCTTATCTTCCCAGTAAGGGTGGGTGACAAGGGAGGAAGGGAATGAATCTTTAATTCAAAGTTTCAAAATCAAATGTTTATATATATATATATAAATTTATATATATATATACTATTATTAATACTATTTTACATGTAATTCAGAAATAAGATATACAGGCACTAGGGCATAGAGATCCACCATGCCCTACTGGAAAAGTCAAAAGGGGTATGGGAGAAAATATGGGAGAGAGCAGATTGGAGGAGGGGATATCCTGTGGGACTGCTATTTTGGGGTGGTGGGTAGGGGAAAAACAGGGAGAAAATTTGTAACTCAAAATTTGGTGGAAATGAATGATGTAAATCAGAAGTTAATAAAGCATTTGAAAAATTAAAAAAAATGCATCCAATGTTTCAACCAAGAAGATCATTCACTGGATTTAATTGCTTGGCATTGATGCTCAGTTTTTTTCCCCCTCTAGTTACTGGTCTTGGAGTGGTGTTGTAGCAAAAAGAAAAAGTATAATATATGGAATCTAAAGAGATCATGGCCCTTCCACTACCTGTGGCTTTGTTCCCATTTAATTGTTACAATGTTAGATGAGCCATTCATTCATTCAATAAGCATTTGCCAAGGACTCACTACATTTTGGGAGCTATACTAAAGTCTAGGGGGGAAATGAAAAAGTCCCTGCCTTCAAGGAGCGTACATTCTACAGGGGGACAGCACGTAAATGCAAAATACTAAATGTATATACAAAGCAACAAGGGGTTGCCATTGCATTCAAGGTCTTATATTCTGCAGAATGTATTTAAATAGGTAAACTTTTAAAAATACGCTAAGTTTGGGATGTATTGAACGTATCAGGACTAGCAAATGGGAAGATCAGGACAGGGTTGGTCTTACCTAGTAGGTAACCACAGTTGAGGTTTGAAAATGAGGGGTTTGGAGGAGAAAGGTGAATGTTCACCCCGTTGGGCCCCGATTTCCTTGCCTCTAAAATGAGTACCAGTTGATCTACAAGCTCATATTAAATAACTGCTGTATGCTAGGGTCTCCTACTGTGTTCTAGCACTAAAAAGATAAAGATGAGATTCCCTGTCAGCAAAGTGCAGCCATTCTTTGGGCATAAGCAATATCAGTGCCTAAAAGTAGTGAAAAAATGTAAATGATGTAAATAAGGGTTCATTTCTACACATTGGGGAATTAGAAAGAGACTTCCACTTGCATTCCTCATTTCAAAGGAATAAATAAATGCTAATCCCTGGATTTAAATTGGACTTTGGGGATCTGTGGACTGTCTTGGGCCACTGAAATCCCTTGATAACCGTGATTTACTCAAAGCTATATCAGAGTGGCCCAGAAAAGGAGAGACCCGATCAATACCATTGACAGAGCATCTACTACATGCCTAATACTGTAACACTTCTTTAACCTTTCCTGGTTTCAATTTTTATGCTTAAAATTGGAAGGAGGGAGAAGTATGCTTGGGTGTGGATGGCACAGAAATTGAATAATGGCTAACAGTAAAAACAGCAGATAACATTTATATCGTGCTTTAAAGTTTACAAAGCATTTTACAAATATTATCTTATTTTATCCTCACAGCAGCCCTGGGAGGTACATGTCATTGTTTTCCCCACTTTACATACATGAGAAAACTGATGTCGGGGGAAGTTAAATGACTTGTTCAGGGCCACCCTGTTACCAAGTGTCTGAGGCCAAACTGGAATTCAGGTCTTCCTGACTACAAGTTGAGCACTCTATCCTTTGTGCTGCTTAGTTGTGTTCGATAATAGAAGGCACAGCTTTTATTTCATTTACATATAATTTTAATCTCCAACTAAATTGTATTTTGATGCCTCGCCCTATCTTGGAGGTGACTCAGGGTTGACATGCCAGTGGAGACCACACGAGCTCATGCCAACACTAACAAGATAGAAAGGCTTCCACTATAGCCCTGGCGAATTATCCTGATCTCTACTATTCTTTCCCAGATTTGAATCACAGAGGTTAAAACAGGGAGGGGCCTTAGCAATACTAAAGTACATCAGTTCACAGATTTGGAGCTGGAAGGAACCTCTGAAGTCATCTATCGATGAGAAACTGAGGCCCAAAGCTTAAGTGGCTTGCCCATTATCATAAATATAAGGTAAGTGGCAGAACTGAGATTTGAACCAAGATCTTCTAATAAAAAATAAAAGACTCTGTTCTCTATAAAGTATTGTGTTTCTCATTTAACTAGTCCATGGGTTCTTAATCTGGAGTCTGTGAAGTTAGATAGATGAATAGATAGATGGATGGGTGCCTTGATGGATAAATGAATTGGTAGAAAGATAGACAGGGCAGATAGATAAATAAATGAGAGACAGACAGACAGAGTGGACGAGAGGATACAGAGAGAGAGATAGGTGTTTCAATATAGTTTCCTTTGTAAGTCCATCTATTTCATTTTATCTGTTTCAAAACATTCTGAGAATCTCTACCAGGCTACCAAAGAGGTCCATGACACAAAAAAGTTAAGGATCCCTGATTTAGTCCAATCCTCTTAGTTTACAAAGGAGGAAATTAAGTCATGGAGCGATTGAGTGACTTGCCCAAGACCCAGGTCCTTTGCTTTGCAAATCCATCACTCTGTCCATGACCTTGTGTTATCTCTTTCACTTTGTCAGACTCATTTTCACTTTCATTCTCTTTTCTTTTTTAGATAGGATTTCCAGCCAACTAGCAGAATTTTCCTTGTCTGTAGTTAAAGAAGCAAGTAGCTAACTATTAGTAGTCAAGGAAGGCAAAAACCAATTTTAATTGAGTAGTGAACAGCATCAGTGGGCAATTGCAGTTATCTTAATTATTTGTTGATTGATTTTGACAGTGATCTGATATTCTCAGCAGCACCTTTACTGGTGACCAGGTTTCCTGGGTTCACATTACAGCTGATGCATGTCAGGAAATTTGGCATTCCAATACCTGGGATCCCTTTCCCCAGAGCTCACCATGCTCTGAGTAGCTTTTAGCAATTATAATCAGTTGATAAAAACCATGGGCTTGGGCTTGAAGTCAAGGACACATAGGTTCATCCAACTGATCAATTAATTAACAAGCATTTATTTATGGTCCACTGTGTGTGAAACTCTGTGTGAAATGTTGGAGATACAAGTATAAAATTGCGATAGGCCCTCAAGGACCTTACATTCTACTTGGGGGACATAGATATTAACAGACAAATACATATAGGTTGTCTACAAAAGAAATACAGACATGAGAGGAGGGGACACTATCAACCAGGGAAATGAAAAAAGGGTCTACAAGTGTTTACTTTCTACAGAGGACAATCAATGTGTACAAAAACAGACAAATGGAAAATAGAAGTAAATGCAAAGTAATTCCACAGAGGAGGAGGCTGAGGATGAGGAGGCCCCTAGAAGGTAGCATTTAACTGAACATTGAAAGAAATGAGGGGTTTCAAGAAGTGGAAGTAATGAGGGAGAATGTACCAGGTATCTGGTAAAGTATTGGTCCAACCTGTTTAAAGGAATTGAGGCAGGAGGTGAAATACCAATATAGGGGTTGTTACAAATTTTTTTTAAATAAGGCTAATCATAAAAACAGGAGATAGCATTTATATAGAACTTGAAAATTGCAAAGTGCTTTATAAATATTGACTCATTTTTTCCTCTTGATAACACAGGGAGGTAAGTGCTATTATTTTCCCATTTTATATATGACTACACTGAGGTTGAGAGACATTAAATGATGAATATAAAATAAATATAAGAAAATAATGGCAAATAGTAAAAAAATACTAGATAGCATTCATATAGCAATTTAAAGTTTGAAAGCATTTTATAAATATGTTACCATTTTATTCTCACAACAAACCTGGGAGGTAGGAAGGTGCCCTTTTCTTAAGTAGGCTAATTTGAGTGGCATGCATGAGAAATTAGCCTGGAAAGAGAGGCTAGAGCATGACTGTGAAGGGCTTTAAATGCCTGTAAGTAGAAAGAAGGAACCAAACATTTATTGTCTACTATGTGCCAGGTGCTTTACAAATATTATCTTATTTGATCCCCACTACAATCCTGGGAAAAGTGCTATTATTTTGTTATACCCATTTTACAGTTGATGAAACAGGCAGAGGTTAAGTGACTTGCTCAGAGGAACACATCTAGTGTCATAGATACCATTTGAACTTAGATCTTCCTGACTCCAGGTCTAGAACTCTATGCTCTCTGTTGGTGTTATTCATTGAAGTATTGTGAGATCCTTGAGACCAGAAATTGGTTTTTGCCATTCTTTGTATCCTCAGCAGGTTGAAAAGTTCCTGGTATACAGTAGACACTTAATAAAGGCTAAATGACTGATTGACTTGCTTATAATCTTGGGTTTAGTATGAACTTCCTATGTGATGTTCAGCAAGGCATTTTTCCTAGGATCCTAAAAGTTAGATTGGAAAGTGACTTTTGAAAGCAGTCCATGCTGCTCATTTTACAGAAGGGGAAACTGAGTCCCAGAGAAATTTAAGTCACTTGTCCAAGGTCACAAAGGCAGCAAGTGATGGAGTCTGGATGCAAATGCAAGGCAACTGAAGAGGAGGGGAATTGTTTACTTATTTTTTTCTTTATTTTTCAAACCTGCAAAGCTACTGTCTGCATTTTGAGCCTAACTTGGCTTTGGGGGAGGATAGACTGCAATAGTATGCTCACACCAACTGTTCTCAGCAGCTGTAGAAAATCATTAACCCAAATTGCTCATCACACCTTTATTGTCACCAAACAAGTCTGTCTGCTCAACACAGATGGAAATATAATGGGGAGGAATGGGAATAGGATACGGTAGAAATATTACATCCAAAAAAATCTGAAAGCAAATGAAAGGGATGCAGGAAGCAAATACCCCCGGGCTGAGGGTCTGCCAATTAAGAACATATAGAGCTCGATGAAGATGTCGAGAATAACCTCACCCCACCAACCATAAGTCAGTGAATCAACAAGAAGCATTTGTTAAATACTACGGTAACGGCCAGGCACTATGCTAAAAAAAGAAGGGTAAAAAACAAAAACAATCTGCCCTCGGGAATGCTGCCTTCTAATAAGAGGCAAAAAATATACAGCAATAGGCACATACAAGATAGATACAGATTAGATGGAAGGTATTTGTGGAAGGGAAGACTACTAGCAGCTGGGGAGACTGGAAAGGTTTTATGTCTAAGGTAGTGTTTGAGCTGAGTCCAAAAGAAAGCCAAGGATTCTGAGTGGAAGAGGTAAGCATAGGACAGCTAGTACAAAGGCCCAGAGATGGTTTTAAAGTGTCCTGTTTGAGCAGCAGGTGGGCAAAGATGTCTGGGTGAATTACAAGTGTGTAGAGAAGAGGAAAATAGAAGATACTGTGTTTCCCCGATAAGAAGACCTATCCCGAAAATAAGCCCTCCCCTTACTGTGTAAGATTCCTCTAAAATAAGCCCTCCCCCGAAAATAAGCCCTATTGAGATTGCTACTGTAGTGAAGGTGATCCCCTGTGCTACATGCTACATTACAGTACCCTCTGTATGCACCGTTCCCCCCCGCTTCTCGCCCCGGGTGAAACGCATGCTGCGCTCCGAGATGCATCCAATCAGAGCTGCAGCAGTGAGCGTGTCATCCTGTTCTTCCCCAGCAATTTGCTTATTGAATAAAGGTACATTTCTTTGTTCACATTTACCTGTTTATTAAAATTGCTGTCAATGTTCATTAAAATAAGCCCTCCCCTGAAAATAAGCCCTCTGGTGTTTTTCTGTCTAAAAAACTAATAAGACAGTGTCTTATTATCAGGGAAACACAGTAGCAAGAAAGAGCAGAAGGGACCAAGTAGTAAAGGGCTTTAGCTGCCAAACAAAGGCTTTGTATTGGATCCTGGAGGTAATTGGGCGCCATGGAAGTTTATTGAGCATGGGTGTGACTTGGTTTGACCAACACCTTAGGAAAATCCTTTTGGAGGATTAGAAAGGGGAGAGATTTGAGGAAGGGAGAGCAATTAGCAGGCAATTACAATAGGCCCGGTAAGGGCTGATAAACGTTTGGACGGGAGTTAAATCTGCATGAGTGGAGAGGAGGAGACTATGAGATGTCACAAAGGCAGAAATAACAAAATTTTGCAACTGAATGGATATGTGGGATAAGGGTGTGAGAAGCTGAGGTGTAATGTAGGTTACAAGCCTAAGTAACTGGGAACATCTGCATTCTCAAAAGTGATGGGCAGGTTTTCTTTGGAGGACAGATAATATGGAGTTTCTTCTGTTCATTGAAGTAGCTTGCAATTTTGCCCAAAATACAAGAAACAAATAAATAAAATATGCCTGGGCATAAGGGGAGAACAGAACAAAAAAGCCTTGAAGAGAAGCATGGAGAGCAATCAGAAGTGACTTGTGCCTTTATAGCTGGAAGGTGATTTCTACCATCTTGTGGGGAAAGCTCAGGAGGGGAGGGCAATAGACCTGCTGGTTCTTGCTACAGAAGGACCTTGGAATGAGTGTTTGCTGCCCAGGAGAATAAACACATTGTCTGGTCTCCTTTGCCGCCTCTCACAGCAGCTCTCAGTAGTTGGTTGAATTCCCCTGTCAAATCCCTTTGCTTGACTTTTTCTAATAAAAGAACAAGGGGGGACAAGATGGAGAGGAAAGACCAGCAATCCACCTCTCAGCGGATTGTAGAGAACCAGCAAAATGTCTTCAAATGCCAGGGCTGAGGTTCCCACTTGAATTCCAGGGGAAGCTAATATTAAACTAAGCCCTTTTAGCAATGTTTTCACAATTTTAAATCAGTGGCACCAGAAAATTAGGAGAATAAAAGTTCATATGGTAGCCAACGACTTTCTTTTTCTTTTCAAGGTATAATGGAGGAGTGCTTTTTTTTTCCCCTGATAAACACAGTTCATGCCAGGAACTGTATGTCTTTCTTGTGCTCACCTTAGCTTGTCTTTAAGCTATGTCAAAGATATGCAAAGATAATGCTGTTAAATACATAATGTAAGATACATCAGATTACAAAAGAAGTCAATGATATGAAATCCAGTTTTTTTTTTATTATTATTATTTCACAAATCCCAGATGAAAAACCCCTAACTTAGAATCTGGAAGACCTGAGTTCGAGTCACATTTTGAACACACAGGTGCTGATCCATAAGGGGGGGGGGGGAGTTTTCTGCACCAATGAAATCAAATGAAAATGTTGTTCATGCCATTGAATTATGAGGGCACATCTCATGCTTGTCGGTCTAGGTTGTGATTACCCCTGGTGCCAAAATTCCTCCATAGGCTTATGGATAACTAGGTGAGGTCAGGCTCTAGCCATTTAGAGACCTGAGTGGCACTCTCTACTTCCTCTTTTCCCTAGTTATCCCAAATTCACATCTCACTTAAAGGGAGAAGAGGTATTTCTACTGTGTTCCTAGCCAGAGTCTGAATAGAACTGAATCCAAAATGAGGTCACACTTGGCATTATAAAAGCTGCAATCTGACATAATTAGCCATTCTTGTCAGCACCTTGTGTCACCTTAACTGCAATTTTGTGTAACTCGTAGAATTAGGTTTATAAGGCTCTTGAACATTTAAAATGACTTTCTCTTAATCAAAGGAGCCAGGAGGAAATTGAGATAAGGGGAGAATATTCACAATGGAAACCAGAGTTTGCTTTGCCATATTCGCTGAGAAAATTGATTTCCTCCTGGCCTCCCTACTTTTCTTGATAACGACTATCCCTAAACTTCCTTAATTTACCCTCTTGAGATAGAAGCTCAGAACAGTTATCTGTTGAGAACTGAATGTCTCTTTTTTAAGGGTTTCTCCCACCCCTACCTTCCCAGACCAGCCATCTTTGTGTTCATGAAAACCGTACCACTTGGTGAGCATGATATAGTTCTAAAGATATAAACAACTGTTCCCATTCATCCAAATAGAATAGGTTTAAGATGGAAGGATGGCAAAGACGTCAGGCTGGCTGTGACACTTACCTAATGGATGCTGTGTGTGTATAAAATTGTTTTTCTCTCAAGTTACAGTTTTATTTCTACAGGAAATGATTAAATTGTATTCCCTTTTTCTTGAATCAATTTTGGACTAGTGCTATTATTTTATTGGTTCAAGGAACTTCCTAGGAACGGCTTTCCACCTTCAAACTATGCATCTGTTACCTATTCTTCTTATCTGAAGCAACAGAAGGATAGGTGACTAGCCCAGGGCCACACAGCTAATATTCAATACCTCATTGTGTAGGTGACTTACACTCCAAAAGATGAAAATAAGTGTGTGTTTATTGTGTCCTGATTCTACAAGTTACACAAAATTGCAGTTTAAAGTGACATGAGGTGTGTTTACTGATTGATATGCATTTGTAAATCGGGTAGCCACCTCTGTTTTCTCTTCTCCTCTCTTGATCTACTAGAATTAGCCTAGATTCATGGGTAGAAGTTATCCACGCCTTGATCTTTTGAATAAATGAATGAATGTATGGATATTCATATGGATGAATAAAAGAGAACTTGTTGGACACAGTCCACATCGGACACTGCTAAACTCGGAAAATACACATTTAAAAAGTCACATCAACAAGCCTTCCCTTGCTACAGATACTATATACCAAGCTCTAGGGAATCAAAGAAAGGCAGAAAAAAAAAAGCCACAACCTTCAAGAAGGTGATATTTGAATAAAGGAAGATAATGTATATAGGGCACTGGTGACCAGAAAGAAAAAAATTTGGTCAGGGAAGTCAAAGGGAATGGTAACTGTTACCATAGCACAACTGATTGAAAACACAAGAATGAGAAGATTCATTTAATGGCTGTTCTCAGAACTAGATTTGGAAGGGAGTTGGAGAAAGAATGAGGTAATATGACAAGTGGCTGACCAGGAAGTCGTATGGTAGGTCTGAATCCCAACAAAAAAGGTAAATCCTAGAGGACCTCCAGCCAATGATAAGCGAAGGGTAAATATTGCAGAGAAGGAAATGTGAACACAAACAAAAGAAAAATGTTCCAAAGTGAAATAGGCTGCTTCAGGAGGTGATGGGAATTCCCATCATGGCACGGCCGAAAGTGGGCACAGGGCAAACACTTGATGAGAATGTGGCAGATATGGAATTATTATTCACGGACAGAATAAATTACATGTACCCTAAGATCCCAACAAAATCTGATTTTTTGTGACTCAGTAATTTCATGCTTATGTGTGCTGTAATGAACAGTCATAGGGGTCAGCCAGTAGATTACAGTATGCCAGGTTGATTTACCCTAGAGGATCAGGACTAGAGGTGGAAAAGAGAAGAGAGGTTGGACTGTTACTTGTGGAATATTACCTGGTTTCCTAGTATTGTGTGCTTTGCCCACCCTGCTTCATAAAGGTTATCTGGCACCAGCAATATAGAACCACCCAAGCAAGACAGCCTGCACATAACCAAGTAATTTAGTTTAATACTCACTTCAGCACCTGGTTGATGTATGAACAATGGTGAAGCTTGCAAATAAGTGCCTTGTTGTCTCCCCTTTGCCCCAAGTCCTAATTCATTTAAAAAAGTTTACCTTTCTTATCATATATATATATATATATACACATATATATATATATATATATATATACATATATATATATATAAGGGATCTTGTTTTGGGACATAAAATTAACCAGTTGTACCATAGTTAAATACTTATAATAAATTGTGTGTAGGGAGATGGTGCTGTGCACAATTGAATCTGGGGCAAAATTTTTCAGTAACATTGAAGAGAAATGTGACTTTGATATAAAAGCTTGAAAAGTCTTTCAGAAATTAATTTGCTTTGTTGTAAATTAAAAGTATTCCCCCATGAATACAGATGAACAGTTGAGTTTAATTGGGCGATAAATAGGGCTCATTGTGAAGAATCTTTAAGTTTCCAATTGAGATGTAGAATGTGCTGGAATCATTTTGTCCCAAAGACAACAAAGCATGTAGAATACTTGCCTATGTTTAATATCTGCATGCAGAAGACAGGGAATATCTTCAGATCTTCTTTTGCCAATTTGCAGAGATCACACAGAGCAATCACAAAATCAGGCTCATGCTCAGATAGCAGGACTTTCTAACAGCCTGAATGCCCCTGATTGAAGCTGAGCAACTCAGAGAAGGAAATGCAAGAAGCCAAGCCAACACAGGGCTTTGTCCTACTGATATCAAAGCCACATAGAATGACTAAGCAGCCCTAGAGAAGGCTGTTCTCCTGCCCCCGAGGTTTTGGAGCCTTGGACCAAAAGATGTCTAATTCCTAATCAATGAGTTTACACTAAATCTGTGAGTGGAATATATACATTCATGTCAGGAAAATGTTAGAAAGTTGTGGAGAGGCCCAATCAAGTGCCAGTCATATTTCTGTTCATAAGCAAAGCAGAGGGGCATAATGGACAGACACCAAATGTGGGCTTAGCTTGGTGGCCCACCTTTGACGTATGCCGAGCAGTGCTGGAAAGTCACAACCTCACAATCCTCTAAGGCTGTAAGCCATGGATCAGATATGGGTCTGTACTATTAGAAGCTCTAAGAATCCATCAATAAACACACATTGGTTAACCACCTCCAATGCACAGGGCACCAGGAATACAAATACAAGGAATGAAACAATCTCTACTCTCAAGGAGGTTACATTTGATTACAATTATAACTGTAACAGCAACCATTATAATAATAATAGTGGTTATATGGCACTTCAACAAAACACTGTATCTACGTATACACATATACACACGTGCATGTACACACACACAGATGTGTGTATCTCTAGATAGATATGTATGTATGTATATATATATATATATGTTGTTATATGATACTATAACAACCCTATGAGGTGTTATTATCCATCCCCATTTTACAGATAAAGAACTTGAAACATACTGAGGTTAAATGATTTGCCCAGGGCCCCAGAAGTAGTAAATGTTTGAGGCTGGATTTGAACTCAGGTCTTTCTGGATCCAAGGCTAGCATTCTGTGCCACCTAGTTGCCTCTACACACCAATGAAATTGCAGGATCAGGAAGAAAAAACAGCAAACCTCAGTTATCAAGGCTGAAAGCAGGTCTCTGAAGAGAAATGAGGTGTTTTCATTTTAACTTTTTTTGAACTAGCTTTAAATTCTCATTTTTGGTGGAAAATACTCTTGTCAGAATTTTTTTAAAGGTTAGGAAATTAAAATTTCAAAGAGAAGTCAAGAAGAAGGCCCTGAATTGCAGTGGATATCTGGACTCAAATTCCAATACTAAACTGACTTCACATAAGCAGTGCCAAAATATCAGAGAAAAGCTTCCCTAGGCCTCGAACACCCCCCTAACAATACACGAAAAGTATACAAAGATACCTAAGGACCAAAATGACCAGTCTTTCCTCCAGTTAGGCCTCACTGCTGTTCAAAGCAGCCTCCCAGTGTGCTCCCCCTTAGCACCATTCCCCCCAGGACCTCTGCAGATGATCAAAGGCCCCAGCAGCCTACTTTATGGTGGGGCTAAGAGAGTTTCTGCAATTTGCTTGAATTTTTGTTTTACTATGAATATTTATATATGTATATCACACTCAGATCATTGGGAAGTGAATCACCCTTCCCATCCCCAAGTGCCTGCATCTGATCTGAAAGGAAATGAAGGCATGCCTGAGTGGCCTCAGCAGTGAGGAGATGCAGACAAATCTGAAGGGTGTCCACAGAGAGGCCATGAGGCTATTTTGGGCTACTGTCACAAAGAGAAAAGAGACTGGAGAACAGGATAATGATGGCCCAGCTCTGAGGGAACAGATTTTCCATGTACAAAAAGTCACCAATATGTTGGGCACTGAAAACTCCCATGGGCAAAAATGGTGGCAGAGGGAGAAGGGGGAAAGAGAAAATAAACATTTGAAAGACTAAGGGGAGTAGGGAGAGCTGAGTGCCAGGGTAAATTTGGCCTAGGCCCTCTGGGCTTTCTACCCTTTTTCTCTCTTGCCCTTTTCAGCCCTTCTAAAGGATCTCCATGTGTCCTCATGATGCAGATAACAGTTTGCCCAGGCCACTACCTCCTGTGTTTTTCGAAAGCCCCGGGTACTGAAGCCAAGGGAAGGCAGGGGGAGAGAAAGGAGACAAATGTTTCTTTGTGCCATTTGGAATGAGCATCAAGTCCTCATCTGGCATTAGTGAAGGAGAGATGTCTGGGTCTCCATATGGTGATTCTCCTGGCAGGCTAGGGAGCAGATGCACGCCACATGGAACGGAAGGAAAGAGGAGGAAGGAGGGGACAATGGTCCCTCCACAGCAGAAAGAAAAGGAAGAAAATATCCAACCTGACTTGGCTACCCTACTGGGGAGGACCCACTGCTGCCAAAGGGTCTGGGAAGGTAGAAGGAGCCCCAGAAGAACCTTCACTCCTGCTGACTCAATAACAGCAGACTTCTGTCCTGGTTACTTTTAATTTTCTCTAGTTTGAAGGGACCAGAGCATTCTTCAGCTTTGTTTTCCACAAGTGTGGAATATTCACTTAAGAATGTTATTGAGTAGTTATGGGGAGGCCAGATTTTCATGCATGATTCATCTTTGTGGCCCCTTGTCCAGGAACAAGTATTGGGTAGATGTACTGGGCATTAGAAAGAGAGGGAATGGAGGGAGAAGGAAAGAAGCAGAGAAGGAAATGGAAAAGAGAGGGAATAAAAAAAAGAAAGGGAGTGAATACAGAAAAGGAAAAGGGAAAAAAGGGAAGAGGAAAATAGAGAAAAAGAAAGGAAGAAGGGGAAGAAAGAAAGGGAGGTAGAGAAAAGGTGAAAGAGGGAGAGGGAAGGATTAAGGAGCAGAAGTAAAAGAGAGTGAAGACAGCGGGAGATTAAAGGAGTGGAGATGAGGTGAGGGACAAGAGAAGAGGAGAGGAAAAGGAAAGAAGAAGGAGATGAGAGGAAAAGAGGACAGTGTGAGTGGAGGGGAGAGTTGAGAAAGACAACGTTTTCAGCTGATGCTAAGGCCTGCTAAGTACAACCACTGTGACCTTCCCTGGTTACATCATTGGCCCAGCTCTCAGCTGCATTCAGCTCAGGAAACATTCCTCCAGCCTGTGCAGCCAACCGTAACTCTTTCAGAAGCATCTGTGGATTTTGAACAATCCCTAAGCATTCCAGAAATGCAAAGCTAATTAAAATTATGAAAGGATTTCTGTAGCTCTTCATGATAACTGCATGACTACCTTTGTGCACTGCTCCAGCCCTCCAAGTCCCTCCCTCCCTTTCATGTCCCCAGTGCACGGAAGGATTAGCTGAGGTCTTGGGGAGCAATTTAAAGCAAGTTTTAATACAGAGAATTCTATAAGGACTTTATTATTTTTGACTCGGGAGCTGGGGAGAGACTGCCAATACCTTATTCTACCACACATAACTGGGCATCTAGAGGACAACCATGATTGTAGCTAGGAGTGTGGCAGGAGATAAACGAATGGACCAAGTAGAGATAACTGCATTCAGCAAACACCTTACAAAGTACAAAGGGTTTTGAAGGGGAAAGCTTTGTACTTATTGACTTATTTCCAGGAAAATGGTTGGGGAGTCAAGCAATTAGAGTGCTTTCTTTCCACTGATGATGAGGTTGCTTCAGGGACAGCCTAACAGGTGGCCCAAAGCCCAAATTTTTCCATGTCTTGAACCAAGGGGATCTAGATAGGCCAGGCACAGAATTCTAGGACATCTGGGAAAGCCACCACGAGGGGAACAATAGTGAACAGCTATCCAAAAGTGCCTCTGATCCTAAGACTTAGACTTAAGAGTAAGGCCTGATTTCTGAGGATGGAGAGAGCCTTTGTTCCACGGGCATTTATTGTAGCCAGAAAGAGGTCAGACTTTAGATGCACCTTCGTCTCTAGTAGAGACAGTCAAATGACCTGGTAGATAGTGTTGGACTTTGATTCAGGAAGACTTGAATTCAAATCCTGACTTAGTCACTAGTTGTGTGTGACCCTGAGAAAGTTTTAACAGGAAAGCTAATTTGACCTTCCTCACAAGATTGTTGGGAGGATCAAATAAGGTAATACATGGAAAGTATTTTGCCAGCCCTAAAGTGCTATGTATTACTGTTGTTCAGGCCTTTCAGTCATGTCCGACTCTAGACACCATTTGGACTTTTCTTGACAAAGATACTGGAGTGGTTTGTCATTTCCTTTTTCAGCTCCTTTTACAGATGAGGAAACTGAGGCAAACAGAGTTAGGTGGCTTGCCCAGGGTCACACAGATAGTAAGTGTCTGAGGCTGCATTTGAACTCAGGAAGATGAGTCTTCCTGACTCCAGGCTAGGCACTCTATCCACTGCATCAGCTAGATTCCCAAAGTACTATATAAATGCTAGGCATTATAGACATGCTGGACAGGTCAAGAAGTCATTGATACCTAGACCATTTGTCAGGCTACAGAGATTTGAAAATATCACAGTTATAATGCCAATACGATTTGTTATTGTGGATCATGGAGTAGCATTTAAAGTATCACACAATGAAACCAGTCTTCTCTTTCCAAAATCATAGTTTTTTTAAAAAAATCGAATGAAAGTGTCACCATGAAATTCATTTTCTTAAGTGCCTACTATGCATCGGGCACCATGCTAGGCAGTTGACATAGAAAGAAAAAAATTAAACTGTCCCAGGCATCAAGGTAATTATGGTCAAGTCAGATATACAATTAGTCCATGGAAAAAAGTAAACAGGTAATTAAAGACAGAGCATTCACAATTGTAGGGATGAGGGAAGGCTTCACAGGAAAAATTACAAGTGGGCTAAGCCTTAAATTATGAGAAGGATTCTGAAGTAGCTTTAGTTAGAACCTTGAAAGAAAGTAGCAGGAAATCAGATTGGAAAGGAGCCAGTCTTAAAGGCCAGTCCAAAGAAGCAATAGATAGGAACTAAGGATTTGTTTAAGTAGGGGAAAGACAAGATCAAACCAATGCCTTTTAGCTGGCATTTATAAAATACTTGAAGTTTCTAAAGTGCATTTTCATCAGTTCCTCATAATGGCCCTGGGGGATAGACATTACAATCCCCATTTTGTAGATGAAGAAACTGAAAAGGAGTAAAGAATCCTGACCATGGTCACTTGACAGCTAGTGTTCAGAGACAGAATTCAGGGCTCTCTCTACTCTACTGCTCAGCCTCTTGGCCTGTTTTAAGGAAGATAATTTTGTTACTGAGAGGAGGATAGACTGGAGAGCGAATCACAGGCCAAAGATTTATAGCTGGAAAGGACCTTCTAAGTCATCTAGTCTAGTTCCTTCATTTTCACAGATGAGGTAACTGAGGCTCAAAGTGGTTAAGGGACATGGCCAAAGTCACACAGATAGTAAGTCACAGAGCCAAGATTTAAACCCTATTCCTCCAACATCAAACACAGCTTAGATAGATAGATAGACAGACAGACAGATAGATAGATAGATGATAGAAATAGATAGGCACATATGTGTATCTATATCTATATGCTTAAATATAGATATAGATATATACATGCTGAAAGGAATGGAAGCAGTGGCGATTAAAGTTTTTGTAATGAAATCAGAAGACCTAGGTTCAAATTCCAGCTCTACCACTTACTATACGACTGTGGGCAAAGCACTTCTCTTTTATGGACCAACTTCATCACAGGTACAATGATGGAAGTAGACTACATTATCTCCAAGATCCCTTTAGCCTTTAAGGTATATGCTTCTATGAGAAACTTACCTTGGAGAGACCATTTGAAATGTACCCCCTTCCTCTTGGGCACCCAGTAACGTCATGTTGACCATCTGCCCAGGGTCCTCACTATGGCACCCCATGCAGATCCCCAGAAATCCTGAGGCACAGAGGCACTCAGTCTTTTAGTGGTTAATCCAGGAATAGAATGCAGGTCTTTCGCAGGTTCATTGGGACCATACCACATTGCCTCCCTTCTCCAAAAGTGTGTCAAATTCTTTGAAGCAGTTGAAGGGAGAGGTAAAATGCTTACTTCAATTACACATTCCTCTTGTGGAGTTTCACTCAAAGTCAATTTAAAGATCACACAAAAAGCAGGCCTTGCTTTCTGATCACAAAAAGGTATTTCCCAACTTGATTCATGATTTGCTAATGTCAGTTACAAAATAGCAAATATGGAAATACAATTCCAGCTCTTCCTGGCCCCCAGCAGGGTCCTAACCATATGGCCTTCCCATTCCAGAGTGCCTTGGGATGTAAGAAATGTATATTATTTGTAATATTGTTGTCATCTGTTATTCAAGGTTGTTTGTTACTCTGGAATGATGAACAAGAGTTGGAGAAAATCACATAATGTCCTGAAAGCTATTGTGAAATACACAGAGATCTCATTTGATTTTTTTAAAGCCTTAACTAAAATTTTCTTAGGAAGAAAACGAGAAATCTGAGGCATATGGGCAACTAATTTTGAATGTATTTCTGACGTGTTATAAATGGCAAAATAATTTTATCCTATTTGAAAAATAACCTGGAAAACCCTTTTGAATCTTGCTTCAGATAAATATTGCATATTGTGATGGAAAGAATATGAAATGAATGATGAAGGTATTTCTGTTTCATTTCTTGATTCATTAACTTAGATATTCATTCCATACATTAACTTAAATAAAGTCACTTGACCTCTTTGTATCTCAGTTATGTCCTCTATAAAATAGAAATAATAGCTGATGTTTACGTAAGAGGCTTTTCAAATTTCACAGAGTGTTTTACATATGTTATCTCATTTGACTAACATACATAAAAAGAGGCAGAATAATATATTGGATAAGGTTGATTTGAAAGTCATGAAGACTTGGATTTGAATTCCACTGTTGATATGTGTGTAACCTTGGGTAAGCCAATTAACCCCTTTGGACCTAGTTTCCCTGTCTTTAAGATTAATGGTGTCATAAAAACAATCTAATGCTGGCTAAGAAATAGAGTGGTTGATCAGTGAAATAGATTAAGTACACAATACACAATAGTAAATTACCATAGTAATCGAATCTTTGATAAACCCAAAGAGATAATAAGCTCTTGGAACAAGAACTTACTATTTGACAAAAATTGCTGAGAAAACTGGAAAGCAGTTGGGCAGGAACAAAGTATAGACCAATATCTGATACTGTATGCCAAAATAAGGTTAAAATAGGCACATGATTTAGACAAAAAGAGTTATATAATAAGCAAATTTGGGGAGACATAGAAAATTTCACTTGTGATATTTATGGATAAAGGAAGAATTTGTGACCAAACAAGAGATAGAGATGATCACAGAAAGCAAAATAGATAATTTCCATTACATAAAATTAAAAAGTATTTTCATAAACAAAACCAGTGTAGCCAAAATTAGAAGGAAAGCAGGAAAATGGGAGGAAATTTTTATAACAAGTTTTTTCTGATAAAGGATTCGTTTCTCACATATCTAAGAAACTGAGACAATTTTTTAAAAACACAAGTCATTACCCAATTGACAAATGGTCAAAGGACATGAACAGAAGAAATTGCAGCTATCTATAGTCATATGAAAAATAATGTTCTAAATCATTATTGATTAGAGGTATGCAAAATAAAAGAACTCTGAGGTACTATTTTACACATATCAGATTGACTAACATCAAAGAAAAGGAAAATGATAAATGTTGTAAGGAATATGAAAAAATTAGGACATTGATGCACTGTTGGTAGAGTTTTGAACTGATCCAACCATTCTAGAAAATAATTTTGAACTATGCCCAAATGACTATAAAACTGTTCATACCCTTTGATCCAGAAATACCACTATGAGGTCTATAGCCTAAAGAAACCAAAGAAAAAACATATAAAAATATTTTAGCAGCTCTTTATTACTGGAAAAGAATTAGAAATTAAGGGGATGCCCTTCAATTAGAGAATGGCTTAAGAACTTATGAAATATGATTGTGATGAAATGCTATTGTGCTATAAGAAATACTATATATAGTATGTTCTAGGAAAAAAACCTGAAATTACTTCCATGAACTGATACAAAATGAAATGATCAGAACCAGGGAATATTGTATACAGTAACAGCAATATTGTATGATGATCAAATGTGAATAATAGCTATTCTCAGCAATACAGTGATCCAAGACAGTCCTGAAAAACTAAGATTATGGTGTTGTCCATCTCGAGAGAAAGAACTGGTAAAGTCTGAATGGAGGTAAAAGCATATTTTTCTTTACTTTCTTTACTTTTCTTGCTTTTTGTCTATGTTTTCTTTCATAACACAACTAATATGGAAATATGTTTTGTATGACTGCACATGTATAACCTATATCAAATTGCTTGCCTTCTCAATGGTGGGGGTGAGGGAAGGGAGAGAAATTGAAACTCAAAAAATTTAAATGTTAAAATTTATTTTTACATGTAATTGGGGGAGAATAAAATATGAAATTTTTAAAAAAAAGAATATGATTCTCTGAGAGGAATAGAGGCATTGCTATTAAGTGTCTGAGGCAGTATCCAAACCCAATTCTACCCTGCTTTCAAATTCAGCATTATTTCTGCTGCTTCTAAAAATACTTAATGCCATCTTCAGTCCACTTACCTCAAAGAGTTTTCATAATGTTTAAATGACCTCATACCGGGTGACACTGGACAACTCAGTTAATCTCTCTGTGCCTTAGGCATTTCTCTAGGATTTAACTACTAAGTCATATATAGGTTTTGTTTTGTGCTATTGAACTGAACTCTCATATTGGAAGTACCCCACATTAATGAAATTCCAGACCCTTCTGTAATGTACTAGTATTATTACTTTTGCCACATTAAAGGTTTAGTAGGCCTTTGGCACCTGTCATGTGTAATAATCATGGAATTTAAAGATCCCCTGTATTGGCTTGGTTGACTGTTAAAACCCATAGCTTGTGAATCCCACTTGTGGGATGGACTTGTTGACGTGAAAAGAGAGGACTGAACTGAGAGGAGCTAGTGATGTGAACTTAGAGAGGCACAAGCAGAGAGAGAGAGAGAGAGAGGGGCAGAAGAATTTTGGGGAAGCAGCATGATGGAGGCAGAGAGATGGAGAGGATTTCTGAGGGCCAGTTCAAGCTGCCCAGGACTTTTGAGAGCTGCCACCCAGAACTGCCAAGGACTGAGGAGACATGGTTGTGAGGCTGGTACTTTGTCTGTCTGTTTTGATGTTGTTTTGCCAGATTCATCCATTGGTAAAGGACAGTTTTGTTGTTGCAGAGGTTCTGGAACCTTGCTGTTGGTTCAGAGCTCCTGAGACGGTTCTGCAGACAGAGAGTGAATTTCATCCACTGGTGAAGGACACTGCTGTTGTTGCAGAGGTTCTGGAAACTTGCTGTTGGTTCAGAACCCCTGAAGAAGGATTTTCTTGTTGTATGTTTACAGAAATCCTGGAAGAGGGTCTTGCTGATGTTTTCAGGGGTCCTAGGACTGTTCTGCAGACAGAGAATGAATTAGTGAGGACACTGGAAATGTATCTTGTGGCCTTGTTAAGATTTGTCTCCCCAGGAACAGAGAATGCTGAGAACTTACCTCAGGTCAAGATGAAGAAAAGACCTCTCTTTGGGTATTAAATGCTGTGATGATATCTTAAGCTTATTGTAACTCTGGGGTAGATGGCCTATTCAGTTGTGATCCAGGGATGGGAAACTTTTGACTTTTTTTGTGCTTGTGACTGACCAAATGAATGTACTTTGTTTATGATTAAAAACTAATCTCCATTTGAGAAGAGGGTCTTTGGGACTGACTAAATGAACATACTTTCCAGGAGTGGAGTAGTACTTAGAAATTATTGAATTACACTTGGTGAATGCTGTATTTTGAATTATGCTATATTTTGATTTTCTCTGTTCTTAATTTGTCATTGAATAAAATGGAGAGCAGCTATGCTGGTATTTTGAACCTTGGGAAGTTGCCTTTGCTTTGCAATACATCATGGAAATCTACAATCAAGTTTCAAACAACTGATATAAAGACACTTTGAAACTTGATAGAAAGAATTATCTTCGTACACACAAAGGTGTATGCAATAGCATCCTACATAAGGGTATTGCCCATCTAAAAAATTCACTCCCTCATCCCTCAGACATCACTAACACTAGTAGACTTTAGTGTTTATTTAAAAAGTCTTTATTCTAGTTGGAGTTACCTTTCCTCTCCCTTTTGTCATAGTGAAGTCATAAAGTCTTCGAGCTCAAAAGAAATTTATAGATTATATCACTCAATTCTCTACCTCACAACTGAGGAGACTGAATGCCAAAGAGGTGAAGGAGGTTAGTCAAGGTAACTTGGCCAATCAATGACTGAGTTGGAACTCAATCTCACTTTTCTCAAGACCCAGCACTGTGCCACATGTCTTAATACTTGGTTCACAACTGTTGATCAAAGACAAATATCACTTTAATTTGAACTGGTCAGATTTACTGGTAAGATTGGGCCCAGGTATAATCTAGGGGGGAAAGGTATGACTGGACACAAGCCATTAAAGCTGTTTTCAAAATTTGATAACTGAGACTATAAATAATGAAAGAGGCTACATCAACTTTAGGAGTAATAATAACAGCTAACATTTATGTAGCATTATAATTTCTATGCACAGTGCTAAACACTTTACAAATATGATCTAATGTAATCCTCATAATAACCCTGGGGGGTGGTTACTATTATGTCCATTTTACAGATGAGAAAAATGAATCATAGAAAGGTCAAGTGACTTGACTTTTTTCACACAACTAGTAAGTGTTATATACATATATACATTATATATATTTATATATATATATGTGTGTGTATGTATATATAATGTGTGTATGTATGTATGATAGACACATGGGCTAGTTATAAGACATTTTGTTCCATCAACAGGGTTCATATCATACACCAAAGAAAGACCACTTAATCATGATTCCCAGATCTTCTTTTCCCACTCTCCCTTCCCCACCATACCCTGGGATTCAAAGGAAATTCTCTCTCATAATGTTTTGGTTGAATTGCTTCCAACCTGGAATGTTCCCTGTTTAATTAAGTATTTAATATCCATTATTTGCTGCCGTTAGTGAAAATGGCTTGAATTCAGTCTGCTCTAAAAACTCAATTGCTGCCTGTAACAGGAAGACACACACTGATGAAGGCCTGATACGGCTCAGCTAACAGCCATACTAGACACATCTGGAAATATCTCATCATGGCCAAGCCTCAGAATTCCCAGTTTGAGGACAGCAGCAATTAACCATTACAGATAGCTAGGCAAGGGCAAGAGTCCAAATGATGGACCTCTGGAAGCATGCCTCAGAACTGCCCTATATCTCCAAAGTTCAGGTGAGAACCAAGTAAGATAATGCAAATTAAGTGCCTGGTAAGTAAAGCTACATAAATATAAGGTATCATCCTCATCATCAATAACACACACCTAGCCCAGGAAAATAACCATTAGAATTTTCACCTGGGGAGATCCATTCAATTTCATAAGGCTTGGGATGGGAAAAGACACTTCTTGTCAGCTCCTTGTTTTCTTAAGAAGCTGCTCCCAATTGGCTTCAGCTAACCAAACTCACAGGGAGTTGTTTGCTAGTGAAAAAGAAATAGAACTCACTCTTTAATTGCCCTTTAAAGTAACATGGTAGAAATAAAGAAAATTTCCAGGCACAATATGTTAACAGACAGCCTAAAGCTTCTATTTTCTTTCTTCCTTGGTGGGCAGTCAAACATATCCTATTGGGAAAGGTTAAGAAGTCTAATGAAGTCTAGACGTTGCTAATGGAGTGGAATATGACATCAGCCAGTCTTGGATGTGGAATTTCTTGGCCTGATGGTATCAAAATGACTATCTTATCATAATAAATGTGTCTCCAGTAGAAATGAATGGAATGTATAGAGGAATGAGACTGTACCTGATTCAAATTTCATAGATGACAGTAGGCTATGCAAGGGACAACTAAGAGAAAGATGTGGTCCTTTCCTAAGAGTTCAGTGGTTCTGACTAGTTCAATGTCTCTTACAGCATGGCACAGAAAGGCACATGTCAGAGAATACACCGAGATCACTTTTATACTTGAATAATACCCTTACTAATAAATATTTGGGTTGGGTTGGGCAACCAAATGAGTTTGGACAAGAGTTGAAACCTGATATGTGAAGGCACAAGCCATAACTAGGCTTCCCAGGTAGGAAATGGGGCATAAAAGTAGAAGACTGCCATCTCTCCCTCTCTCCAATCTATTCTTCATACTGTTACCTAGGTAATCTTGTCCTTCTCTGATTGCATCATTCTTTGACTCAGAAAGATTTAATGATTCTTCATTGCCCACTGATAAAAGCTCCTCATTCTGGTAGTCAAAGCTTTCTTTGGTCTGGCTGCAACCTATTCCTGCAACTACTTTGCACATACCCTATATTCCAGCCATGCTTGGCAACTCTTACTTGTTCTTCTTTTTTAATACCCATGCCTATGCTTTGGTTGTTTACCTGACAGCATTGGACTAATCATTCCCCATCTTTACCTCTGGGGCTCCAAAGCCAATCACAGCAATCATATCACATCCTCCAGAAAACTATTTCTGATCACTCCCTAAATCCTTTCTCTTAATCACTGCCATTTGAAAGCAACTTCAAATTTCATGGTACATTTTGCCTGGATCTCTCCTTCTTACTTAACATAATACCATAGACTGAGCACTGAAAGGGATACTAAAGGTCATCTACTCTATCTCATTTTATATTTGAGGAAACTGAAGACAAGAGAATTTAAGCAATTTTCCCCCAGGCCACTGGGATTCAAACTCAGGCCTAAGAATTCCAGTCCAATGTTCTTTTCAGGCAGTTAGGTTGCACTGTAGGTACAGTGCTGGGCCTGGATTCAAGAAGATCTTAGTTCAATTCCAGCCTCAGACTTACTAGCTGTGTGACATTTGGAAAGTCACTTAACCTGTTTGCCTCAGTTTCCCCATCTGTAAAATGGAGATAGTAATAGCAGCTACCTCCCAGAGTTATTTTAAGGATCAAATGAGATCATTGTAAAGCACTTAGCATGGTGCCTACCACATGGGAAGTACTATGTGTTAGCTATCATTATATCATGCTGCAAGCCTTTTCACATACTTATGACTTGTATCAGAGTTATTGATGTACAAATCTCCCACCACACACACAGACACACAGACACACACACACACACACACACACACACACACACTAGATTGTAGCCTTCTTAAGGGCAGGGTTAAAGTTATGGAATGTGGCATTATTTATTCCCCAATAACCAGGGCTTACTTAGTGTCATACCTTACTTAAAGCAAGCCCTCAATAAATGTATGTTGCTTTGAATTGATATGATGCAAACTGCTTTTATTTTGAAAGTACAAAAAAATAGTCTCAAGTCAACCCAAACATGCCTTTAACCAGACAAAATCCAGATGTGCCTGAAATGTCTCTCAACTGTCTGATATTTAAACAAACATGACACACACCCACAAGGAATGTGGTTTAGATCAGGTGCCTGGGATCCTGAATCTCAAATTTCATTTCCAGCAGCTGCCATGGCTTCTTTTGGGGAGGTTTAACAAAATGAATATCACTTCTAACTAGCTTCTTCATTTGGAAAATGAAGATAATAATGTTGGCCCAACCCGCATCCCCTGGAAGTATCCAGAGGATTAATGAGACAAGGGGAATTCTGCCTATTTTCAAGCAAAAAACATGCAAACCTGCCCTAAACAAGTCGCCAGGCCTTGGCAGTTACAACGGGAGAAAGTATCATCTTAGAAACTGTGTGTAAGACTGTCTGAAGAAAATAGGTGATAACCTGCTCTGGGTGGACTCTGTCCATGGTGAGAGGTGCAATTCATCAGCTGGAAGAATTTCTTGTGAACCCTTTGGAAATTTAAAAATGACCTCAGTTCCTGTTAAATACCCAAAATAATGCATGTAATTCAAACCAGTATCCAAAGTCAGCTACATGGGGTTTTGCGCAACCTGATAAGGCCTATGTCCCCTTGAATGTTCAGGCTTGCAATGTTCCCTTGGTGTTTGACCTTGAATTTGGATCAGGGAAGGGAAAAAGAAAAGATGAAGTTCACTGAGTCCTGTTTAATTAGAATGGGTACTCATGGAGTTATAGTGACTGACAACCATAATGTAATTGTCTGAACTATTGCAGATGAGAGCCTTGGGAAATGGAAAGAGTGTTGGATTTTAGATAAAAGAACCCAGTTTTGAATCCTGGCTGGACTGTCTCAGTGACCTTGGGCCAATGACTTCATCTAAGATCATAGCAGTTTATACCGAAAGTGACAGCTTAAGTCATTTAATCTACCGCTTCATTTTATAGATGGGGAAACTGAGACATAGAGAGGTCAAGCAACTTGCGCAAGGTCAAATCTCACTAACAAACAGCAGAACTGAGACTAGAATGTAGGCTTTCTGAAGGGTGGAGAAATTGTTTCATTAGTTTTGTTTTGTTTTGTTTTAATTTATTCCTCTAACCAGCAGCAATGTTGTCTATTCTCTTATTCTAAATACATTGTTCTTTTTACCATACCAACTCTTTGACTCAGTTTCCTTGCCAATAAAATAAGAAGGCTGAACCTGATGACCTTTAAAACTCCTTCTGGCTCTAAATCTACAATGAAACAATACTCTGATTCATTCAAATTCAGGTCATTGTGTGTTCTGAGGGATATTCCTAGTATAGCAAGCCAACACATCCAGACTCAAGAGATTCATTTACTATTTCTGTGGAATATTTTGCATTGCATAATTTAGGCAAAGTTTGGGGATGGGTTAGAGTTGTCATTTAGGATAAAGGGTTAATATGGGGGCTAGTTTAGATTTAGCATTTTTAAATAATAATCGCTATCTAGCATTTTATAACACTTTAAGGTTGGTAAAGCAGTTTGTATTCTGTATTTCATTTGATCATCTCTACAACCCCATAAACAGGTGCTTTTTATTATTTCTGTTTTAGAGAAGAGGAAACTGAAGCTGAATCCAGTTAAATGATTCATCCAGGTAGCATCTAGTAAGCTAGTAAGTATCTAAGACAGGATTGGAATTCAGTTCTTCCTGACTCGAAGACCAGCATTCTGTCCACTTGCTATTGGAAAAAGCTGACTTCTGATTAGAGATCCTTCAAAACTAAAAGTTATTGCCAAATGCTTTAGTTACTTCAGATTTAAGCTCTGAAAGAGAATTTAGACAGCAGTCAGTCCAATGATCTCACTTTAAAGATTGGAAGGTAGAGGGCTTGCCCTTATTGGAGGTCTCTAAGCAGAGGCCTGGTTGGTTATGCTGTAGTGATTACTCTTTTTCTTTTGATTTACCCTACATGATCACTGCAGTCCCTTCCACGTCTAAAATTCTATGAATTAGTGATTCCAGAGAAACAAGAACTCAGGTATTCTAACACCAAAGGCTTTTTCATTACAACATTCTATATATCTTATCTTTTTTGGAGGCAATCAGGGTTAAGTGATTATCCAGGGTCATATGGCTAGTAAGTGTCTGAGGCCTGATTTGAACTCAGGTCCTCCTGACTCCAGGACTGGTACTCTATCCACTGTGCCACCTAGCAGTCCCTCTATATATCTTTATTAAGTTCTTATAGTATAGATAAGTAGCTTAACATGGTACAGTGGGTTATGAATTCCAGAGACCTAGATCCTAGTCTTGACATTGTCATTTTATTACTGTGACACCTTGAGTAACTTACCTTTCTGGACCTGGAGAAGAAAGGGGTGGAGAGAGATGCAGGACAAAATGGTCTGTAAGGTCGATTTAAACTTTAAAGTTTTAAGATTCAAAGATTCCTTTAAAATTTCTGGGAGTTCTAAAAGTCCTAGGTAAAGATGCATCAAGAATCTACCTTTTCAACTCGAGACTCTAATTTGAGACCAAAGGGGATGTTGATATGCAAGATATGAGCATTTAGAGTTATCCAAAGGCAGAGTCCAAAACATAATTCTGAACATCTGCTGTGATTATGGATACCTAGAAACAATTTTGGATATACACACTGGTGCAAGCACACACACACACACGCACACACACACACACACACACACACATCCAAGGGTCCATCCAGGACCATGCATGCCAATAAGGAATAGCAGCTGTTAGCCATACAAATGTTAAGATTCTCTAAGTAAAACAATGTGAAGACTTCCACCTTGAGGGCAAAAGTTAAATGGCAATAGTCCAGTTGATACATCCCTGAAATACTCAAATGTTTATAATGTAGACTAAATGCTTCTAAAGTTAGAGGTTAATGTAACCTTTTCCAATGAATATAACGTTCCCATGAGATATATTTTGTATTTGGATGTTCAAATTAATTTACATCAAGCATAATGTGAAAATGTATCTATAAAATGAAGGGGTTGGACCGAAAGATCTCCAAAGGCCTTTCCAGATCTAAAATTACTTCTGAGTCATTCATGTCAATGAAGAAAAACGTTATTCCAAGGAAGTCGACTGAAACAGACCACTTTTGAGGGTCCTGTTCTTTCTACCTACATATTCCTCCCCAGACTTTAGAAGCTGAAGTTCTAGTGGTTTTAAGAAGGCAAATCTCAAACAAGTACACTCAGTATCATGCCCATTTCTGAAAATACAGGGAGAAGTGTGATTTCTTGCAGGGTCTACCTATCAATGTAACAGCATTCACAAATTTACAAATGTCTAAATCCCTACTAGAAGTCCTAACACAATGATGATCCAAGACAATAATAATAAATTCCAATCTTTCTCAGATGACCTAGTCTAGAATCTACTAAAAACCATAAGCCATGGCCAATAAAAGTCAGACAAAATAGAAATAAGAACAATGATGTCAGAGTTGTAGGGTCACAGCTCCAGAAAGAGATCCTGTAGGTATTGCTTGAAGGGACCTTGCCCATCTCTATTTTACAAGTAAGGAAACAGGCCCAGAGAAGTTAAAATTTGCCCAGAGTCATACAAGTAATAAGTGGCAGAGCCCAGATTCTAAGTGAGGTCTTGGGGGGAAGGGAAAAAGCTGTCAAAGCTCTAAGGCTGAAAGGGACTATAGAGGCTATCTAGTCCAACCCCTCCATTTTACAAATGAGGAAATTGAGACCCAGAGAACTTAAGAGACTTGCTCATGTTCACCCAGGTCCTTTGACTACAAAACTGGAAATATGTTTTGCATGATTTCACATGTATAATTGATATCTTATCACTTGTCTTTTCGGTGGATCAATCAATAACACTGTCTTAGAAGATCACGTAATCTAGTACAACCTCTTTATTTTCCTGATGGGAAACAAGAGGCACAGAGATGAATTAACTTGTCCAAAGTCAAGCAATTAGTTAATCATCTTTGTCTACTGACCTCCCTGGTTTCTTTTAATGCCCAAATAAAATCCCATCTTCTAGAGGAAGGCTTTCCAAACTCCTCTTAATTCTAACTCTTTCTTTCTCTTAATAATTTCCTATTTGTTCTGCATATAGCTTGTTTGTACATATTTGTTTGTTAGCTCCCCCATTAGACGGTAAGCTCCTTGGGGGAAGGGACTATCTTTTGCCTCTTTTTGCATCTCTAACACTTGGCACAGTGTCTGGAACATAGTAGGTGCTTAATAAGTGTTTATTAACTGACTGAATGAAGCAGCAAATTACTGAGACCTGATGAATTAATTAAATATCCTCAAAGTTCAATTCTCTTTCCTTTAAAAAAAATAGTATTCATTTATATTAATTCTCTTTTTTAAATTTTGAGTTCCAAAATCTCTCCCTTCCCCATCCACTGAGAAGACAAGCAATATATCAATTATACATGTGAAGTCATGAAAAACATATTTCCATATTAGCCATATCATGCAAAAAAGCAAGAGAAAATAAAGTAAAAACTATAATCTAATTTGTACACATTAAGTTCTTTCTCTAGACGTGGCTAACATTTTTCATTATAAGTCCTTTGAAATTTTCTTGGATCATCACATTGATCAGAGTAGTTAAATCTTTCACAGATGATCATCATTACAATATTGCTGGTGCTATGTACAATGGTCTGATTCTGCTCACTTCACTCTGCATCAATTCATATAGACCTTGCCAGATTTTTTCTGAAACCATTCTGCTCATCATTTCTTTTTTTTTTGGTTTTTGGAGGGCAATTGGGGTTAAGTGACTTACCCAAGTTCATTATCATTTCTTATAACACAAGAGTATTCCATCACAATCATATGCCACAGTTTGTTCAGCCATTCCCCAGTGGATGGGCATCCCCTCAATTTCGAACTCCCTGTCACCACAAAAAAAAAAACTGCTATAAATACTTTTTGTACATAAAAGTCCCTTTCCTTTCCCTTTGATCTCTTTGGGGTAGGGGTATTGCTGGGTCAAAGTTTCATAGCCCTTTAGGAAGATAATTCAAACTGCTCTATAGAATGTTTGAACCAGTTCACAACTCTGCAAAAAAATTTATTAAGATATCTATTTTCCCTCATTCCTTCTAGAATTTGTCATTTTTGATTGGTATATAGTTCATCTCAAAACTGTTTTAATTGGCATTTCTCCAGTCAAAAGTGATTTAGAGAATTTTTATCTGACTGTAAATAGCTTTGATTTCTTCTGAAAACTGCCTATTCACATCCCTTGACAATTTATCATTTGGGAAATGGCTCTTATTTTTTATCAATTTTACCAAGTGCCCCATATATTTGAGGAAAAAAGCCTTTATGAGAGAAACTTGCAATTAAAAAATTGTAATGTTACTTCATTGTCTGTAGGACCTTTTATCAAAATGCAGTTTCGCTTTTAACTAGGTCTATTTTTGCTTTCACTTTGTCTGAGATCATAATTAATGTCCCTCTTTTTTTTAACTACAGCTGAAGCATTTTAGGTTCTGCTCTAGACCTTTATTTTCATGTGTCTTTCTATTTCAAATGTGTCTCTTGTAAACAACATATTGTTGGATTCCAGTTTCCAATTCATTCTGCAATCCACTTCCATTTTATCGTCCCATTCACGTTCACGGTTATGATTACTAATTGTGTATCTCCCTCCAGCAGTTTTTTGTTCTGTTTATAATTCTCTTTTTATCCTGCTCCACCTCCAAAGTACATTTTGCTTCTGACCACTACCTCCCTTAATCTGCCCTCCCTTTTATCAATCATCCCTTTTCTCTTATCCCCTTCCCCTCATAGTTCCCTGTTAGGTAAGATAGATTTCCATTCCCAACTTTGTGTGTATGTATTCTTCTTCCTTTGAACCAATTCCA
The DNA here is from genome assembly GCF_028583685.1 of Petaurus breviceps papuanus. Taxonomy (NCBI): domain Eukaryota; kingdom Metazoa; phylum Chordata; class Mammalia; order Diprotodontia; family Petauridae; genus Petaurus; species Petaurus breviceps. Next base: position 12,780,641 of record NW_027185797.1, on the reverse strand, counting down.
ATGCAAGAGAGGTTCAATCCTTGTCACACACACACACACACACACATACACACACACACACACTTTTCCTCCACTGTAAAAGCCCTTCCTTACATTTTTTCAAGGGTTAATACAAATGAGATATCATGTTACAATGGAAAGATAACTTAATCTGGAGTCAGAAGACCTAGGTTCATATTATACCCGATACTTTCTACCCTTTGTACTTTGGTGAAGTCATTTAATCTTTCTGGCCCTCGGTTTCCCTATATGTAAAACAAAGCAGTGAACTAGTTGACTTCTGAGGCTCCATCCAGCTCTAAATAACCCTATGATCAAGAAGGTAGAATGTAGGAGAGGAAAGAACAGACCACTAAGTGTGAGAAGACAGGAATTCTAATCTCAGAGCCACCATTTGCTAGCCTCATGACAGCAAGTCATAAGCTCTTTGAGTTTGTTTAGTTCTCTGGAAACATACTACAAATTACTCCAAACATCAAAGCACTATTATGATAAGGCACTATTCTTAAGATATGATACCTTTCTATCTAGTTGAATTCACCTCAGAAAATTATTATTTCAGGATAGTGGCTTGTAGCCTTTCTACTACATTTCCTGCTTTGTTGGTGAATGTCTTTAAAAGTAATCACTTAATAAATGCTCCAGGCAGCTAGGTGGTGCAATCAATAGAGCATTGGGCTTGAAATCAGGAAGACATCTTCATGAATTCAAATCCAGCCTCAGTCATTTACTAGCCATGTAAACCTGGGCAAGTTTAACCCTGTTTGCTTCAGTTCCTCATCTGTAAAATGAACTGGAGAAGGAAATGGCAACCCATTCCAGTGTCTTTGCCAAGAAAGCTGTCAATGGGGTTACAGAGTCTGACAGGACTGAAAAACAACTGAAATACGTGTTTTTATCTATTCATTCCTGAAATCTATTTGTGATTCCCAATGGACAAAAATCAAAGACCATAAGGAATTCTTGTAATTTATAAATCCTGGGAAAAGATAAATGACTTATAAATGCAACTAATTTTTAGGGAAATGCCCATGATTCCACAATACTGGATTAGTCTATAGAATACTTTTAAAATATCTTAAAGAATAAAATAGCATAAAACAATTTATAGTCAATGCAGACATAGACAATGACCTATAGACATAAGGATAGAAAATTGGTTCCAGTATGTAAGCATTATATATAAGCATTATAAAAAGCTATCGGCAAATAAGCATCAGTAATTTATAAAAACACAAAGATTAGAGTTTGACAATCTGTCTGTTGCCTTTCTGCTGTTCCTTAATAATTATACCCAAAGCTTTGCTTATTTAAACCCTCAATTCAATTCAACAAAGGTGTTTAAGGACCACTAAATGTACACTAGAGATACACTAGATACAAAGACAAGAAGCAACATAGTTCCTACCCTCAAAGAGCTTATAATCTAATAAGGGGTGTATGACTTGTACACAGATAAGTTTGATAATAATTTTCACATAATAATTCCCATTTTTACTCAAGTCAATCTGACAAGGAATTTTAAAAACCTATTGTGTATAAGTAAGATCAGGCAACTAGGTGGAAAAGTAGATCCAGGCCTGCAATCAAGAAGACCTGAGTTTAATCCAACCTCACATAGTTACTAGTTGTGTGACTCTGGGCAAGTCACTTTACCCTCTTTACCCAAGTTTTCTCATCTGTAAAATGAATGGGAGAAGGAAATGGCAAACCCCTCCAGTATCTTTGCCAAGAAAACCCCAAATGGTGTCACATAGAGTCAGACACACATAACTGAAATGACTGAACAACATGTTTGTATACTGCTTTAATCTTATCAGCACTGAGGCATGAAATTGTCATGGAAAGAGAGCTACCCCTGCTTCTAAGAAAATGTGGGTTCAATCATCCTTTGACCCATACTGTCTGTGTGACCCTGAGCATACACTTTCTCTCTCCATATTCTATACAACCTTCTAAGAATGCAAATTACAGAAAATGTCAACCTGAATTAATAGGTAGAGTTTCCTCTCTGAGAGCTCTCTGTAGTCCAGGGGTGGGGAACCTGTATCCTTGAGGCCACATGTGGCCCTCTAAGTCCTCAAGTGTGGCCCTTTGAAGTTTGGATACTGTCAAAGGTCCACACTTAAGGATCTAGAGGGTCACATGTGGCCTTGAGACCATGGGTTCCCCAACCCTACATACTAATGAAATCACCTAAAGGTAGCTCAGTAGCATGGCTGGAGAGTGTTGGACCTGAAGTCAAAAAGACCTGAGTTCAAATCCAATCTCAGAAACTTCCTAGGCATATGACCCTGGGCAAGTCATTTAACTACTATCTGCCTCTGTTTTTACACCCATAAAATGAAGATAATAATAGCATCCACCATCTGAGTTGTTTAGAGGTTCAAATAAAATATTTGTAAAATGCTTAGCACATTGCTTGACACATAGCAAGCACTTAAAAAAGCATATCTCCCACTTTTCTCTATCCCATCCCTATCCCTTTGTGCTTTTCAGAGTACTTCCATACCAATCAGCTCATTTGGACTTGTCAGAATAGCCCTATGAAGCAGCTAGGACAGAGATTATCATCTTTGTACAAATAAGGAAATTGAGGTATAAAGAATTTACGAAGCTTACTAAAAATCACATAAGCAGCCAGTGCCAGGGCTGAGACTAGAATTTTGATCTTTCATGCTTATTCCACCAGAATCCAAGAGTACCCCCAATGCAGTAGGCCTCTGCCATAAGCCCTGCTAGCTCTAAGCTCCATGAGGGTAGAGATGTCATTTTTTTCTTTGTATCATTACTCCAAACCTGGAGGATTTCAACAAGCTGCTGAGATGTAAGGAAGGTGACTATAGGAGCCAAAGGGTTGCTGTCACATCCTTCTAACACTGATCCAACCCCTTCAAGGCCTCCTTCAAGAGAATCTGACACCCAAGGCATAAAAATCAAATGCATTCCTCTAGCTAAGAACTGCACCAAATATAGGTCTCAGGGTATCGATGGAAAAGAGACTACCTTTCCTCATCATGCTAGTCTGACAGAGACAGTAAGTTAACATCCTATTCTGTAGAGGTATTTTGTAATTTACATGTGCTATCCCCCAATATGCACGAACATAGAACAGATGCAGTCTGCTTTCCTGTAATGCACCCCACCATAAAAGATGCTATAAAAGATGTCAGTTTGTTTTCCTTTTATTTTCTCCCCATGTAGTTTTCCTTTGGATTTCCACTAGGAAGTAAGCAAAATGGATTTGCAAAATGCATCTCATAAGACACTTAACAACCTTACAAAAGCCTCACATGCATTATGCCCAGCAATAAACATTGACATTTATAATCTAAAATTCTCATTTGTGCTAAAGACAGGCTCATTCTTTCACTCAGGTAATGAAAATTTAATATAGCATGTGTATGTGTGTGTGAGAAGAGGAAGGGGGAGGATGAAATATACTAAGTAATACAGTCTCCTATTACAGAGGAAGGGAAGGGACATCATTTTTTATATCTATATTCCTCAAGCAATAGATTTCACAATGAAGTTGTCTACTGATAGAAAATTTCTGGATTCTTTGAAATGCCAATGTTGATGAGACAAGACAGAACCCTGAAGGCAATTCCATTTTTTCCATTCTTTCTGCCTTCAACTGCTCTCAGCTGAGCTTCCAAAAGAACCCCAGGTGTTCCATAATCTCCTAAGGATGCCTTCTGTCTGGAGGGATGAGAGGGTTGTCTCCTCCCACAGGTTCTACCAGCAGCTGGTGGCACAGTGGATACGATGCTGAGCCTAGAGTCAGGAAGACCTCAGTTCGAATCTAGTCTCAGACACTTACTAGCTCTGTGATCCTGAGAAAGTAACCTGACCTATATTTACCTCAGTTTCCCCTACTTTAAAATGAGGATAACAATAGCATCTATCTTGAAGCATAATCGTGATGATCAAATGAAATAATAGCTATAAAATATGATTAGCACAGTAACTGGCACATAGTAGGTCCTATATAAAAACGTATTCCCTTCCTGCCCCCTTCAGTGGACACATCCATCACCACCATTTAACCCACTGAAAAATGGAAATTGTAATCAACCTTAAGAGCATATCCTTTCATCATATTTTTCTTTCTCCTATACATCAAGCAAAGAAATCAATAGCATATTATTTTCCAAAATGATTTCTCCAAACAACGCTGAGCTCTGAGGCATCACAGCACAGGGAGGAATAAGAGATTGAATTTAAGGTCAAGATTCAGTGGTTGTATAAAGGCTGAATTCTCAAGCAAGTGTCCATGTTAGCAATATACAAAAGGGCTTGAAAATGGAAGGTCGATGCTGGTGACCTCAACAGCATGCCCAAGGTAGTTTTATTCAAATCTTCAATACTTATGGGCCAGATTTTGCCATGAAGATGGTTTTGTTTTAAATTTCTAAACAAGCACAAATCTATAGTTCCACTTGGAATCACTGAGCAAGATATATTAGCTCCTGGAACTTTAGCTTCCCCAGCTAAAAAAATGAGAGGCTTGGACAGGATGATTACTTAAAGGTACTTTCCACCTCTAAACCTATGATCCCATAACCTGGGATCAATTGAGGTGAATCATACCACAGGATAAGGACAGATTCACAACTAAGTGCAAACAACTGATCTTTTGTCTGAGGGTACTGAAAGTAAGAAGGCAATGAGATAACTTGTCCTTCTTCATAAACTTATGAGGTAGCTGGGTGGCACAGTAGATAGGTCACTGCCTAAAGTCAGGAAGACCTGAGTTCAAATCCAGCCTTAGACACTTACTGACTGTGCAATCCTGGGCAAGTCACTTAAATTCTGTCTGCCTCAGTTTCTTCAATGGTAAAATGAAGATAATAACACCTAATTGTGAGAATTGAATAAAATAATATCTCTAAAGCATTTAGTACAGAATTTGTCATATGTGCTTAGTAAATTGGTGTTGCCTTCCCTTTCCCATCAGCAGATAAACACAGCTGAGCTTACCACCTAATTGTCAAGAATCACTAATTAAAAGAGGAAGCTTCCTATTTAATTAAAATAAGATCACCAATTTATACCTGGAAGGTAACTCTAGTTCAAAAACCTTTTACAAAACCACATCTTACAGAATCAGAAATGGGGACTCAGAGAAGTTAAATGACTTAAGCCTCAGAAGAGGGATTTGAACCCATGTCTTGTCTCCTGAAATAATGCTCCTTCCATTATAATATACTTCCTCCCAAGAAAGGATCTTATTTTAGTAAAAAGGGAATCTTCCTTACATATTATGGCTACACCCATAGTACAGTGTCTGTGTGACCCAGACCTGCCCTTCTCCCTCCCTAAGAGGCAAATACCTCCAGCAGTGCCCTGATAGCATCTGCTATCCCTGCCTTTCCCCTACAAGCCAAGTGTCTATCCACAGAATCTAGTGTCTGGAAGACCGAATTCTCCTCCTCACCAAGTTCAAGGCCCCTCTAAGATGTCTCCTCCACCCCAGTTATGCTTGTTCCAAACACCAGAATGTCTAGATCATGGATTCTTAGCCCTTTTTCTGGGTCATGGATCACTCTAGCAGTCTGAGAAAGTCTACGAATGAAGCACTCTGACAATTTATACCACCACCACCCCTGCAACTGATGTCAGATAGTCTCCTACCTACCTAATGGATTCTTGTTTGTTTCAAGTAGTATCTCTCCACTATATTTGGGTTAGAGAAAAATCTATCAAAGTACAAATAAGTCCCATTTTGAAGATGTAACAATGAGACAGTTCCTTGAAGCTAATGAATGGTGGTCTTAGCATAGTGAAAGTTGTAGATTATTCCTATACTTGGTGTGGTTAATTCGATGTGATGTACAATATTCCACTGGCCAGATAACATATTAAGTGATTTGGAGAGAGATAATAGGGCCTCTTCATGTGCCATGATGTGCCTGGTTAACAGCCTTTTCACTAAAAATAGGAATGGAATACTTTCCAGGCTACTTCTAAATGACAGCCTTGGCATAGTGATGTAGAACTAGGCAGGCCATTTTATTTTTGAATGGTTTTTCTGATGTGTGATTTCTTATCCTGTTATTCAGTCAACCAATGAGGGGAATTCAATCAAGAGCTCTGTCTGCTCATTGGGTTGACAGGAAAATTAATGGTAAGAAATTAATACATATTAAAGTCGTAGGAAGACCCTTTGCAGGTCTTTGGTAGGTTTCTTGGTGAAAACTTAAAGGCAAGTATCATTGGGCCAGGCATCAGGTTTAAGATTAGAACATGTTTCTTTTGATATAATCAAGCTCTACAGGCAAACATCTGTTTTAAGATTCCTAATTGTCTCACATTTGTTAAAAATCATCAATGTGTTTATTTAAAGGTGATCAGGTTTTAGTAAAATGTTAATAAAAATGTAATTAGTGAAATTAATTATATCATTTTCAGCAAACCTCTTTATCACAAAATGTTGATTATAATGAAAACCATGATGTAGTATAGCTTGTTTAAGAGACAGACAGAAATCAAGACAGACAGATGGTGGGAGGAACAGAGATTGAGAAAGACAGAGATGGTGAATAAGAGGATAGACAGCAAAATAGGCAAGCAGATAGAGGTAAGGATAAACAAAGAGGCAAAGGGAAGGGGATGGGAGAGGAGGGGAGGGGAGTGGAAGGGAGGGGATGGAAAAATTTTCTTTCTTGGCATCTTATGACATTTTAGCATTTTAATAGTTAAGCAAATTAACAGATTACATTCATTTCCTCATGGAAAATAAGATCTGTTTTTTTTTTCTAATAAGCCATAAAAAAATATTCTTTGCAAAAGCTTCCAAACCTTGATTGGATTCTAAGCCAGCATTGTGAATCTAAAGCAGATAGAAAAGTTACTGAGTCAATCCATAGAGTACCTTCAATGATGTGCTATTTTAAGAATCCAAAGTGAAGAAAATTAAGCCTTGACAAAACAAAGTGTGCAATCAAGGAAGGAATAAATGAGCACTTTGGAGAAGGCACTAGCAGGTGAGAACTGGTCTGAAGGGTTTGAAGAGCTAGCAATGGGAATATTTTAATGAGTTTTTATTACAAAATCAGCATGGTTGTGCCACAGAGAGATGAGGGTGAATTAATACATGACTGACCCTTGAGTGTGTCCAATTGGAAAATTAATTCTTTGGCAAGTTTTGTCATGTTTGTGAATCATTGTGTGGGTCATTTTGGAGCACTAAAATTGTATTGTTTCACTTATTTCTTCACAATACCCTAACACTGAACTCTCAGTGTGATCCCCTTCACATTACCTCAAATTTTCCAGCCAAATGACTTTTTTTCATTAATGCATGGCAGGAGAGAATACAGTAAAATTTTATTTCTTTGCCTGTATCCCCTCTGTATAAATCATTCTATATATTAGATTGGATATAATGGAAAATAACTTGAGAAATTGAATCACCTCATTTCTCTATGTAAACTAATTCTCACAAATGTTAAACACTTCTACTGATAATCAAGAAAAAACAAATAATGCAAAATGAGATAAAATCATAATGTTGAAGAATCTTTCATTACTATCTCAGCTTTATCTGTTTTAATATAGAATAAAATCCTCCTCACAAAGCAGAAAAAGTCTTCAGCCTAAGACCAAAAGTCAATGGATGAGTCCACATTGCAGACATGCAGAGCTATACAGTTCAATCAGGATGATTACACAGTGAGAGGTTGCTGTGTTAATAGAGTCTGAGGGTATGGATTGTCTCTGCTGAGTCTCCTCTCTAAGGGTAGAAAAGGAAGAGGGATTTTGAGTTTATTTTTTAAAGGCTAATTGGATCTTTTTCCTTATTGTTTGGTACTAATGAAATTTCTGGTGGATTGACTATTACCTGTTTGTTCAAATATCTTCTGACTAGCGCTCCAATTCTATTGAGCTCTCACTCCCAAATGTGAAGCTGGGCTTTCCAGTATAGCCTCTATAAATTCTGTGGAGGTCCTTATTCTAACACTCATGATGACAGATCATAACCACTCCAGATGGCAGAGTAAACATCTCCCTGGAACACTGGTGCCCCTCTGAGAGGCTGCTAGTACCTTCTCTAAATTCAACTGAAGATCCCATTCCAATATACTCCCACCAGTATCAATTGTCAATTATAGTTAATGTCTCACTTATATCTTTTATTATCCCAATGGTTAACACTTCAGTATCATTTAGCTGGAGGTAACTAAATGGCTTATTTAGTAAATAGTGTGCTGGGCCTGGAGTCAGGAAAGATGCAAATCTTTCAAAGTCTAAATCCAGCCTCAGGAACTTGCTAGATGTGTGACCCTGGGCAAGTCATATAACCTGTTTTCCTTTTCCACTGGAAAAGAAAATGGCAAATAACTCCAGTATCTTTGCCAAGAAAATCCTATGAACAGCATTGCTGTGCTACAATAAATGGGGTCATGAAGATTCAGATACTGCTGAACAATAACAACAATCATTTAGATAATTAACATTAATTGGATTTTACAAAGGGGATATTTATTGAGAAGATATAGTAAGAACAGAAATCCAGACACATACTTCCCCCCACCCCACTCCCTCAAAAAATATGGACACAATTAACCCATACCATCTCTGTCCATCGGGAAAGGGGGCTCAGAGTTAATGTGCTTGATACACAGCATGCACACCCACCATATTTACTTCCAAATGTATTGGCAAAACTGATAGATGAGCCACTCCCTATCATAGGATCTGACATTCTTTGTCACTGCAGGGCCAGAATTTGATCTTTCTTTGGACTTTTTTGGTAACTACAAAATCCAGCAAGAAGTGGTCATTTTCCTAATCTATAAAAGGTCATAAAGTCAATCAATCAACATTTATCAAGCACCTACTATGTGTCAGGCATGGTACTATGCACTGAGGATACAAAATAAATAGGCAAAAGAAAGTCTCTACCCTAAAGGAGCTGTTTTCATCCGTGTTGAAGGTGTTTAATGACATCACAGAAAATATGCTAAAAAGCATGGGAGCAAGCACACAGACCTGCTTCCCTCCATTAGTGATTGGGAAAGCATGAGAACACTGTCCTCTATCTAGAACTCATGAAAACATGTCATCACAAAAACTGGCATAAAATACTGATGAACTCTGAGCAACCAAATTTCACCATGATCTTCCACAATCCCTCATGACTGAAAGTACCAAAGGCCTTGGTCAAGTCAACGAACAATTTATACAGATCTCTGTTCTGACCCTGGCATTTCTTCTGGAGTTGTAGGGCAGCAAACACCATCTTGAGCACTCCTCAACCCTTTCTGAAACCACATTGGTTCTTGGGCAGATGACCATCTTCCAGATGAAGGATCAGCGAATTAAAGAGGGCTCTGGCAAGTATCTTGCCAGTAATGACTAAGAGAGAGAACCCCCTGTGATTATAACAGGACAGTCTATTTCCTTTTCCTTTTTAAAGATGGGCAGTGGAGACATCCTTGATCTCCTGGGGAATAATTTCCTCTTGCCATAAAATCTAGATTTCAGTCAGCTTCTCTTATAAGTAGTGGACCCCCTGATTCGTAGCTCTCTGCTGCGTTGGAATCAGGGTCAGGCACTTTGTCACTCAAGTGGAGACTGAGGACATTGAAAGCCTCTTCTTCAGTTGGAGGCTCAGCTAACAAGGGACTGGCTACAACCTGTGGTATATGGTCAGTGGCTTCAGTATTGATTGATGACAGTGTGTTGAGAACACTGTGAAAGTGTTCACACCATCTCTCTAGCATCATGTTCCTATCACTGATCAATGTGGCCCCATCAGCACTAAGTAGCTGAGATGCACCTTTGGCCTATGATTAGTCCTCAGGGCATTGTAGGGGTGCTTTGGATTGCTACTGTTGATGTAAAATTGAATCACATCTGCCCTCTTACTGAGCCAAGAATCCTACATTTCTCTGTGCTTTGTCTGCACTTTACTTTTAATGGAGTTAAATACTGACTTCTTGGAGATGGACGAGCTGTCCTGCTGATAAACCCAGTGGAGTTCTTGTTTCCCTTTTAGCAGCTTCTGAATTTCCCCATTATTTTTCCAAACCAATCCTGGAGTTTGCAAGTGTTGTAGCCCAGATGAGCAAATCCAATGCTATTCATCAAGTCTCTGAACACAGCCCACTCCTTTTCTGCTCCACTGTTGCTGTCTGCTGACTCAGTTTTCCCTCCAAGATAGCAGTGTTCACCCACAGAGAAACACTTTCATCTGTTGATGTTGACTCTCCAGACAGTCATCTTGCCTTCAGGCCACTGCTTTTGAGTCTACAGAACCATTGTGCTGACTTCTCTGTTGTGTGTCTGTGAAACCTGGACAGTCTATCAGCACCATGCCAGACAACTGAAAAGCTTCTACTTGAACTGTCTTAGGAAACTTCTGAAGATTGCTTGGCATTATAAGCTACCAGACACTGAGTTCTTTTCTTGAGCTGAAGTGTCAAGCATTCAAACTCTACTGCAAAGAGTGCAACTCTAATGGACTGGCCACATATCACAAACGTCAAACATACATTTACGTAAAAGACAGTTTTACAGAGAACTTGTACAAGGCATGCACTCACAGAGTGGTCAGAAGAAGCAGGACAAGGACACTCTCGAGGTGTCTCTGAAGGACTTTAGTTTCAATTATAAGACATGGAAGATGCTGGCACAGGATTACCCAGCATGTCGTGCCCACATCAAAGTAGACACTGTACTCAACGAGCAAAGCAAAACCACAGTAGCACAAAGGAAAGATGAGGTGCACAAATCCAGAGCCAACTCCCTTCTAAATGCTCTAATGGACTGCTTATGCCTAATCTGTGGCAGAGCCTCCTGAGCTTATGTTGGACTGATCAGTCAAAGTCAAACACCCTGTACCCTGACCCTGCATCATGTGTCATTGATTTTTTTTCAAAAATAAAAGACAAAGAACAGCAGGATAAATAGGAGATAAGGAAGGCACTAAAATTAAGAGGGCTTGGGTAAGGCTTCCAATAAAAGATGGGGGCTTAATTGGGACTTTCAGGAAGCCAGTGAGGTTAGTAGGTAGAGTAGAAGAGGAAGAGTGTTCCATGCATGGGAAGACAGTCAGAAAAAATGCCCAGGTTCAATATATGGACCATAGCTCACCATCTATTCCATCTCTAATACTCTTGCATCTACAGCAGAAAGGATAGATAGAAAAGGGAAGGAAACATCAGGATCATATGTTCATGACTTCATGTTGACTGTGGTGGGAAAAACAGGTTCCAATTTGACCCAGATGTTTACAGCAATGCCTGCCTCCTCATTCAAATGGGGCATGGCAGGAAAAAAAATGATCCCTTTAGCCTATTAGTACCTTTTGAATGCACACCCACTTTTGATGTAACAGTCAATTAAGAATCATTTTCTTTTCTGTGCAGTAAACAAATCAGAAACAGTTCAGGAAAAACCTGTGTATGCTCTGAAGTAAAGAGTCAGACTTCTCTATTCTGCATCATCACGAATTCCAGAAGCAGGTTCTCTGAAAACCCATGCAATTATGCAGCAGGCAGATTACAAAGGGTTTTGAAAACCTTGAAGCGACAGATAAATGCTGGTTGCTCTTCTCGTATATACTTATGAAAATAAGGAGAAGGGGATGAATATAGAACAAGACAGAAAATAAAGGCAATGGGAGATAACAATATTCTTGCAGAAAAGTCATATATGAATGGATCCCAGGGTATGTAGGCTGTACATCCTCAAAGTTTAAAAAGTAATACCAAAAAAATGGAGAGAGTACAGTTTGAGACTGTTAATTGCTACTTGTGTGACATTAGACAAGTCATCTAGCCTCTCTGGGCCTCAGTTCCCTCATAATTAAAATAAGGCAGTTGGATTAGTAGTATCTGGAGTTCCTTCCAGTTCTAAATATCTGATTCTAATATTATTTTGTTCATGATTGAGTACATTAGGTCCCCTTCAGATTTCTCCCTTTTAGTCTCACATTAATGTCAACATACAATCTATTCCCAAAGCAGGGTGCTGTCCTAGGTACTGGGTAAAGGAGCTGAAGGAGGAAATACATAGATGGTGCAAATCTTGCTTTTGGCATGTCTCCAATTGAGTTAAATGATTCTCTTTCTTTGGATTTGACATAACTAATAAGAATCCAAGTCTAGATTTGAACTCAGGTGTTCCTGACCCCAAGTCCAGTTCTCTGTCCATTGAACCACATCTGTCTACCTTAGTTTCCTCATTAGGGATCGAGGACCAACTTGTGAAAATGAGATAACATTTGTGAAGTGTTTTGCAAACCTTAGAGTACTACAGAAATGCTAGATGGTATTATTACTAGGCTCACATATATTGGCATGAAATTTCCCACTGGATATCTTCTAGGAGAAAATGGATTCTCATTCAGGTAGAGGTCAGAGTCGATGGCCTCTGAAGTCCCATCCAACTCTGAGAATCTATGATCCTCTGACCTGTCACTATGCTTTGTTCATCCCCTTTGTCCTCTGATGTCATCATACAAAGTATTCTGTCACCCTGTGCCATTTATTTGTTAGTGATTTCAAGAAAGCCTTTGACTCAGTAGAGTAAAGCATTGCCTTAATGATTCTCCTCCAGCAAAGATTATCTCATGGCTATCTTAAGATCATGTAAATTTTTTGATAAACAAAATATCACATTTAAACCTTTTCAATGACCCTCTATTCATAAAAAGATAAACATAAAATAGAAAGATAGTGTTTGCCTTCAGTGTTTGCCACCATAGTAAAGGATGCCATATTCAAGGTTTAAATTGAAGAGTCATTTATAGTAACATCCTTTGGATGCTTCTGTTTCTGAATTATGATGATGGCATCAGGCTCCAAAGCAAGGACCTCCACAATGAGATTCGTGATCACTCAAAAGAGATCTGTCTAATCCCAACAAAAAATGCCAAATAGATGAAATAATACCTAGAGTTCAGATTATGACATGTGGTCAATTATTTAGGCTGGCACATATTATATTTGTCTTAGAAAGTTGCTGCAGATAGTCAATGAAGTGGACACCAAATTAAAGAGATGAAAGAAAAGAGTAGCCTCAATTGCTCTGAAAAAATTGTGCCTTATTTTTAACCATGCTTCCTAGGGATTATTCAATCATCGAGTTTTTATTAAGTATTTTCTATGTATCAGACACTGAACTAATCCTTGGGGTTCCAAAAACCCAAGGGAAAGTCATTACCCTCAAGGAGCTTACATTCTGATATAGGACAGAATACGTACACATGAAATCAAATAAAATATACATGAAAAGCAGACATGAGGCAACCTAGGAGGGAAGGCACTATGGAAGCGAGGGGTAGGAGAGAAAACTAAGAAAGGCCTCTTACAGAAGGTGACATGAGATGATTCTAGAAGGAAACTACAGACTGCAAGAGGTGGGATACAGGGATAAAGCATGTCATACACAAAGGGCAGCTAGGATTATTTATGGGCACGGAGCAACAAGCCAGACAATAAGACCGAGCCTCAGAGTACGCAGGGGAAAGTAATGTGCCTGAAGAGGGTGGAAGGGGCCAGGTTGTTGATGCCATATTTTTAACACAAACATTCTTCCAGTGATCCTGTGTGATTAAGAATTTTGTTACCCAAATGGGGATGTGATTTTTTTTTAATTTGGCTAATGCAGGAATTTATTTTGACTATACATATTTGTAACAAAGGTTTTTTTTTTTTCTTTTCAAAAGGGTGAGGGAGGCAGGGAAAGAAAACAAAACTTTGTTTATAAAAAATTAATAATTTTTTTAAAACTCTTAGCACCCCACTACATCTTATAATCTGCCTTTTATCTCGGGTGAACAAGGTTATAGTGGAGATATTCACAACGGAGAGAAGTAAGTGGCAGCCTAGTGATAAACTATGGGCAAGAGTGTATGAGATATTACGAAGGAAATGTATGGACCCAAAAGAAGGCAAGGCAGCCATGTGCTGAGAGTAAGAGATAAACAACAGATGATCCAGTGCTCCAATGGTTCCTATGTAATGTCAAAAGATCTACAGAAAGGCATTGAGAATGTTAGGTGGCCCCTTGGTGGAGGAAATGTGGAAGAATACAGACAAAACTTACACAAGGATAAGTAAGCATGGGTGAGTTCTAATCTGTGCTGATGGAAGAAATGTCCATATTAATGAGCTCACAGATCCCTCAAACCTTCAGAATACCAACTTATGGGCCATACCATTGCTCTGTGAAACTGCATGCTGTGCCAAAGAGTCTAATAACAATAAATGCCGCAGAATTATTGGGCAAAACCCTAATGATTCTCCATCCCACTAGTCACTGAGGTCGCCATACTCTGGGTAGTGAGGGAAGAATTACTCTCTTCTCCTACAAGCTGTAAAATCTAGTCAAAGATACTTTCCCTAAAGTGGGGGTGGGGGAATACATTGTGAATTCATTCTTATATTTCAATGCAGAGAAGATAAGTTGTGGCAAAAGGGGTTTTCTTCTTCATGTCTGGAAGGGGTCTACAGTCAGGACCTTCCTACTCTGTCGCTAATTGTTTATCACATTCAACAAGGATGCTTCCAGTTCTTAATCAATTATTCTATGATTTCATGACTTCTCTGCACACATTTCCTCAGCAGAAAAAAATTAGATTAAGCTTTGTTATCTGGTTCTGAATCTTTGAAATATTTGACAGTTGTATTTCCATATAATTTCCTTTGTAATCTGGGTATTTTATTCTGTGCACTTAAAAATATTCTTCTAAGAAAGAGTCTATAGGCTTCACAAGACTTCCAAAGGATCCATGACACAAAAAAAGGTTAAAACCCACTGGTCTAGGTAATATCAAAGGCCATTTTCAGCTCTAAGAAAACAAACAAACACACACACGTATATATGCAAAAGTGAGAGTGAATATGTTAAAATATATTTCTACCAGCTTTCCTCCACTTCTTAACTAAGGCCCATTCCTCCCTACCAGTCACTTTCTTCTTTCCACCTTTCCCTTACCACTATAGATTATTTTAGACAATTATTTTCCTTTTCCTTTCTTCCAGGGTGATTTCAGGCCAGTTCACCTTCCCTGCTGCCAATCAGCTCTTGGCAAGGTACTGGGAATCATGGGGTCCTCATCCAAAATGTCAACCCATCTCATTCAATCAATAGCAATGAAAGAGAAGGAAATGAAATGTGTCAACTACTGAACAAACTTAACTTCTTCTATGCCCCTGTTCAGTCAGGGCTTAGGTATCCAACATGTGATCACTCTTCAAAATCTTCCACCACTGACCCCATACATGTCCATTATTTTATAACATGTGTTCTGATAAAACTTAGCCAGCTACTGTATTATATTCCATGTTAACCCTCTTTCTTCCCCCCAAAAAAGAACCAAAGAAGCATTGTCACATTTTGTACTTATTTATATGGTACTTTCAGGTTGATGGAGTATTTAAATCACAATAATTCTCTGAGGTCAGTGGTATGTGTGTTAGCATGCCCATTTTACAGAAGAGAAAACTAAATGTCTCAGAGGTGAAGAGATGTGCTGAAAGTCAAATAGTTTATAAATGACAGAGTTAAGATGTCAATATTGCCACATTATTGATAACTCATGATCTTATGTAATCCAACAAACATTTATTTTGTCTCTACTGTGTATAAGACATTGAGGCAATTATAATGAAAATAATAATTATATCATTAATGTATCACTGAAAGCAATACCAATCATATTACTAATCTTGGTAAGTTTTATGGGGATACAGGGAAAGACCAGATCATTAGTATGCAATGATAAACTGATGTCAACTTGGACGGAGGTCTCTAGTGGAGTACTTCAGTGGTCTGTTCTTGGCACTGAACTTCTCAACATGTAAATCAATTACCAGAATAAAGACATAGACTATCTAATTGTCAAACCTGCTGATACTATGAAAATAGGAGAGATGATTAAGAAACTGGTTGATAGAAATCTATCAAGTCTTCCACAGGATAAATCAAATAATATGAAATACAATGAAGCTATATCCAAATTTTTAAAATCAGTTTTATAAGTACAGGATGTAGGAAATATGACTAGAAAAGAGTTCCTCTGGGGGGAAAAAAATCTTGTGGGGGGGAGGGGCAGATAGAGTAAGAATTTAATAAAAAATTAAGAGTATCAAAAAATGGAAGAATCTGTGAAGTATAAACAGAAGAGATTAGCAAAGATTATTTCTATGGTCCTTTCAAGTTCTAGGTCTTGTAAGTTAATGCCATGTCACAAAACACAATTGTAGATAAGAATACGTAGGCTTCTTCCTGTGTCTCAGGCCCCTGGTCTAGAGTGAAAGATGGAAACATGTGAATATTGAATAGTAATCCATCAGTGTGGATGGAAAAGGAGGTAAGGAGAAGTGATATTCAACCAGGCTGAAAATATAGGTAGGAATGAAAGTGCAGGAGGTTCTAAATGGCAAATAAAATGTTTGTCACTTATTCCAGAAGCTAGAGAAACAGAGACAGTCACTAAAAATGATTGAGTATAATGACATGGTTAGAATTGTGCTTAGCAGTTTCACAGCTATGTGGAGAATGAAGAGACTGGAGACAGGGAAACCAACTAGTAGATTATTCCAGAAGTTTTTGAGAGAGGTGATGGGAACCTGAATTAAGATGCTTGGTATGTGAATGGGGAAAAGTGGATGAATGCAAGAAGTGTTATGGAGACTTCATAAGTCTTGCTAACTGATTGCAAGCAGAGGGGGAGGAAAAGTGGAAAGTAAAGAATGTCTTTCACATTGCAAACCTAGGTGACTGAAAGGGTAGCGGCACCCTTAAGATAAACAGGGAAATCGGGAACAGGAGTGATTTCAGTTTCAAAGAAAAGATTGTGAGTTCTATTTTGAACATGTTGAGTTTGAGAGCTCTATGAGACATTCAGGTGAAGAGAACCTGTAGGCAATTAGAGGTAAAGGATTCAAGATCAGAAGAGAAAGTGTATGGATATGTATATTTCAGAGTTATTTACATAGAGATGATAACTAAACCCATGGAAGCTGATGGGATCACCAAAAGATAAAGGTGGAAAAATAGAAAGTATCCAGGACAGGGTCCTGAGGAACATCCATATCATGAGAAAGAAGGTGACAATTCAGCAAAAGCGATAGAGAAGGAAAAATCAAAAGCTTTAAGGGTAATCATAAGAGTTATCAAGGAAGCCATAAGTGTCAAGTATCTCTTCTTGCCAACCTATAGTCCATATAGCTGACAAAGTGATTTTCACAAATTGTGTCACTCCCCTGCTCAAGAAACTCCAGTGAATCCCTATTGCCTATAGAACTAAATACAAGTGCTTCTATTTGTCCTGCAAAGTCATTCACAACCTGACTCCAATGCACCTTTCCAACAATAGTATACATCATTCCCCATCACCCACTCCATATTCCAGTTAAACTGGTCTCCTTGATGTCTCTCACACTCCATGCCATTAAACAAACAATCTTCCATACGTGGAAAGCACTCTCTCCTGCTTCTCTTGATCTTGGCATCTCTGGTTTCCTTTAAAGCTCATTTCAAGCATTATCTTCTACACCAATCTAGTAGTACCTCCCCCAATCCATAAAGAACTCGCATGTAGATTCTATGTTTTTATATGTGTCTCCTCAAAAAAACATAAACTCCTTAAAAGCTAAAACTGACTCATTTTGTCTTTAGATCTCCAGTGCCTAGCACAATGCCTGACATATAATTGGTGTTTAATAAATGCTTATTGACTGACAGAGAAGGGGGTACACAACAGTTTCCAAAATTGCAGAGTGGATTTATCCAACAAAAGACCATCGGTAACCTTGGAGAAAGAAGATCAGTCTAGTTGATGGGGGGTGGAGGACTGATTAGAAAGCTAAGTGGAAGGTGAGGAAGTAAGGACAAATGCTGATGGACCTTCCTAAGAGCCTGACAACAAAAATGTGGACCCAGGAAAAAGTCAAGACCTGGGAAAATTTCAACTCTATTTTGCTTACTCAAATAGGAAAGATATCAGTACCTTCAAATGTCTAGAGTCATCATTAACCTCAATCATGTGTCAGGAAGCTTTGGAAAACACGCACATTTCTAAATGCAATGTAACCTTTTTTAAACAGCTGACTCACAGAGAAGAAAATTGGATCATTTTTAAGCTAAGACTTCAGCCTGAAAGAGGCATTTAAAAACTGGACAAGTACAATGTCAATGTGTTTTTCCCCCAAACTCTGCAAGCTCTAATCTCCTTACTTAACATCCATTTGCAGTGTTTCACACTGAGATTTGAGACTGCTTTGAATTGCTCAGACTACAGTATCTCGACTTGTCTACTATAAGAATTAAGTGGTAGGATCAACAGTCATGTAAGAACCTGGCTGTACTTTATCAAATATCTCTCTAAATAAAACCCACATCTAAAATAGCTATGTTTCCACAGATCATAGATCAATTTGCTGTTCTTTTGCCCCTCTGGAAAAACATCTACCCAGAGGCCCTACTTTCCTGACAGATGACTGCTGGTATGCCTGGACCACAGTTTTGAAAGGGGTCTTGGCCATGTTTCATTTCTTTCATGACTCAACACCCTGTACTTCTATAGCAGCAACCACACATAGCATACCCAGGATGGCTGCTAGCACAGGCTCTTAGATCTACTTTACTAGGAAAGATAACTGTTAAAGGGGTCAACAATCTTTTTTTTAATTATATTCACTAGTTCAGGGGAAAAGTCAGCACCCTGAAGTTCATAGAAAATACAAGCAGAGGAAAAAAGACCAACAAACAGAACTCTGACTACCTGAATCAATTATACACTTTACATCCATTCCTGGATTGAGAGAACCTTTACACCTGAGCAGTCAGGGAGCACTGAACACATGGCCATTCAGAATCCAGACCCAGGGAATCATAAGAGCCTTCTTATAAGCAAAGCCCAAAAGCAAAATACCAACTCAGAGTATATATACACTTCTCAGAGCCAGAAGACATCGCAACCCTCCTGACTCTGTGACTAATTAGAAATTAGCAAAAGGTAAGAAAGCCTTCCTCTAAGCAAGCTTCCCTTAATGGGCTTCACATGAGGATCTTAAATCCATTAACATTACAACTTCTCATCAATGAGATCACTCCCATATGGATCCCTTCCTTCATCCAGTCTTGTTTTTCATCTCCCCTTTATGGTGCCTTCCCCCCTTTTACATGTAAGCTCCTCAGAGATGGGAATGTCTTTCCTTGCTTCTATTTATATCCCCAGCACTCAACACAAAGAAGTATATAGCAAGCACTTAATAAATGCTTTAGCTAGCTATCTCTATGCATGTGTCAAGCTAGATGACCATTGACTTTCCTTCCAGCTCTATTTTCCAAGGTTTTTTATGTAGAATCATTGAATCTCAAATGCTGAGAAGGTATTCAGGCTCAAGAATGAAGGACAAGCCTAAATCTTTCTCTTTTCACTTCTCACCCACTATTCCTGCTTCTATTCTCTAAAGGTAAAAGTGAATAAGTTCATTCACTCTCCTATATGACAGCTTTTCAAATATTCAAAAATATATGTCAAGCCATCTCTAAATCATCTTTTCTCCAGGTTAAAGAAGATCTATTATATGAAGGGAAGGCAAATTAGGCCTTGACCAATTAATCCCAATTCCCTAGTCCAAATGATAATCATAGAAAGTTAGGAGAAGAAAGCAGAGTCCTTGAGGTATTAATATATAAAACAAAGAAGAAATACAATATCCCATTATACTTTTATGGAGTATGAAGATGATTTCCTATTAGAATTAAAACAGCTGCCACTTGACTGGCAACAGATTGGCCATATAGATGGTGGACTTTCACAAAACTAAAACTACCAGATCTAGGGGAGTTAAAACAGTAGTATTGGGGAAAGGGCAAGGATTTCCTTCTCCTCCAACCACCATCAGACATAGAATCTTTTGGTGGAGCAACTTGAATGGAAGATACCATTTACTTCTGGAAGAAGAGAAGCAGTCTACCAGTGTAGAAAAAGCTTCAAGGAACACGACCGCTGGTAGAAAAGAAGAAAGTCAAGTGTAAATTCAAGGAAGAATTAAATTTAGAAGGAAAGGGCCACCTCCAGTTGTCTTGCCACTGGACCCAGATGACTCCAGAGGAAAAAGTGAGGCTGGTGACTTTGCACAGCCCTCTCTCATTTAAATACAATTCAATTGAAAGCCATGGTATCACCATTCTGATGTCATGGTCCTCTTTACGAACAACAAGACAAACTTCTCTTTAAGACAAACAACAACAAACTTTGAAGTTGGGAACTGTGTTACAGGAAGGAGTGGAACCCTGGATCCCAGTGTAGTAATGCTGCTCCAAGGAGATAGCAGTGAGAGAACTCCATAAATGTAAAAAATACTTTGAAGCCCTAATGAACAGAAAAAAATGAGTTTTCTTAATCATATATCTTTCCTTTATGGGTGTCTCACTCATGATGTACTCTAGTTTTGTGCTTACTATTTCCATTGATGCTATATTTGTGGGAAAGTACACCCCAGATTCTGAGGGAGAATGATTTGTACCTATTCTTCTTAGTAAATGTCTTTTCTTCAAGCTAGTTGTGTTTACTGACTGATTATTAAATGTAAGTACATCAGTGGGGGCTTTCAAACTATAGTTTTGGAATAATCATATTGAGTGCCTAGCCCCTTTACTCAGGTGAATAGTGGAAGTAGTAAGGAAACTAATAGAGAAACAAAGTCAATGAGATAAAGAGACAGATTGGAAATGAGGAGACTCTTGCTATAATGTCTGAGTAAAACTTTGTATGACTCACAAAAGAACTGAATTAGCTCTGAAGCAATGGGCTATACAACAAAGGAGTAAAGACCATTTCCCAGTAGGAAATAAGTTACTCAACAGCCTTAATTCAACAGAAAAATCAAAAAATGAGAGTGCATCAGATGGCAGTGCAAAGTAGTCCAAGAGACATCAGCAACTTTGCAGAAAAGCAGCAAGTAGAAGCTTCAGCAGCCAAGTTATTCCAGCTAGTATACAACCCCAAGAGTAAGAGTCACCTCAGATGCATGTGTTACTTTGACAATCGGTGACAGAAGAATCTGCAGGAGAGCAACCTCTCTGTTTTGGGAGTGAAAAAGGTATTTTTCTTTTTTTTTTTTATTTAACTTGGAAACTATTGACCAGCCTTGCATAGAAAGAAGAGTAAGAAAGCTTAGTGAGAAATTTACCACCAGATTGGCTTCAGAGAAAGCAATTTTTGGACTACAGCAACTTTCAGAGAAGATCTAGTAAGTTCAGAGGGGAACAATTTGCTGAAGGAGTACCCACGCTGACCTCATGGATGTCTGAAGCACCTCTATACCAAACTGGGCATTAGCTTGGATGTCTTCTGTCAACCCTTCCAACTCCCAGAGATTCCATGAGTCTACATAACAAAATATGAATGAAAATTGTGCCCGGCTTCTTAAGGATATAGTCAAAGATTCATAGAATCTCAGAAGGGAACTTAATGACCATGAACCAGGGATTCTTAATCTGGAGTCTGGGACCTTTTCCAAAAAAAAAAAAGCTAAATGACTATTTCAATGTGATCATTACATTTTATTTTATTTTATTTTTTTATTTTTGCTTTTTGGAGGGCAATTGGGGTTAAGTAACTTGCCCAAGGTTACATGGCTAGTTTTTTTGTATGGGTGTTAAGTGTCTGAGGCAGAACCAAACTTGGGTCCTCCTGACTCCTGGGCCAGCGCTTTACTCACTGCACCACCTAGCTGCCCTACATTTTATTTTTTGCATTTAAAAGTTATTCTGAGAAGTCCACTGGTTTCACCAGATGGTCACATGTGTCCAAAACACACAAAAAAGCTAAGACCCACTATTGTTGGGGGTGGCTTGGTGGTGCAGTGAGTAGAGCATGGGCCCTGGAGTCAGGAGGACCTGAGTTCAAATCTGGCCTCAGACACTTAACACAAAAACTAGCCATGTGACCTTGGGCAAGTCACTTAACCCCAATTGCCCTCCAAAAAGAAAAAAAAAAAGCTAAGAACCCTTGATTTGTAGGCCACATCACACGTACAAAAATCTTGTACAGCATCTCCAACAAGTATTTTATCTCCCCAACCCTTTTCAGCTTCCTTTTATATGCTATTTTACCCTTTAGAATGTAAGTTCCCTGAGGGCAAAGACTATCTTACTTCCTACTTGTATTTGTATTCTCAGAATTTAAAGTAGTAATAAATGCTAATTGACTGACTCACTGATAGGAGTGATCCAACCTTCCTTTAAAGAAAGAAAACCCAGTCCCTACCTTGAAAGCAGTCCATTTTACTCTGGGACAGTGGAAAATTATTACAATATTTTTTTCCTTGAATTAAACCCAAATTTGCATCTTTGCAACTTTCTCCTGGAGCCAACGGAATGTGACCAATCCCTTGTCCCAGTGACAGTCTTCCTTTTCTTCTTTGTCACGAGATTTTTGTTGAAGTCTCCAAATATAAATGCAATGGAGTGGGAAAATGTTAATGGAAATAGCAGAATGTCCTTTAAAGCCAAGTTGGAAAAGCAAGAAAAGCTTTTGAGATAACATTGCTGGTTGGAAAGTATTACAGCTTAAAACTGGAAACCCATCCAAAGTAAAAATAAACAGAAAAAAAAAACCAGCACCTGTTCTATTTAAAGAGAAGTGAACTATTGAAGGACAAATAGGTGTCAGGAGATTGAAATTCTGCGGGGCTTGGAAACTGGTGGGCATGCAGGTGCTTCCATGAACAACATGGAGGGAAAGTCTCTGCAGCCCTCACCACCCACTATGGAAGCAGCTGATGCAAGAAGCATTTGATTGTGTTGGGTTATCTACAGGGAAATTTAGAAGCATCAGGATGCTAGCAGATGAGTGTGTGGTAGAAAAAACCATAGGATCATAGGTTTAGGAGCTTTAGAGACCACTCAATCCATGTACCTCATTTTGCAAATGAGGGAGCAAAGGCATAGAAAGCTGATGGGCTCAGAGTCACACAATTAGTAGCAGCAGTAGCATTTATATAGTAGTCACTATGTGTTAGGCACTGTGCTAAGTGCTTTAGAATTATCTCATTTGGTCTTCAGCATAACCTTGTGAGGCAGGCGCTATTATTTCTAAAGTGGTATTTGAACACATTTGAACACAGGACTTCTTGAATTCCAGTGCATGTCCATTACAGGAAACTTGTTTTTGGCTTGTGTATGCAGTATATAATACCTTAGAGGTAGAAAAAATCTGATAAGTCAGAAGAGAAGTAGGCATGGGAGAGAGCTGGAGAGTCTACCATGCGCGTCTAGGGTACACAATACTTGTCATGGGTAGTCTCCCTTTATAGCATCATTGTGATATGGGAAGGTATATTCATGAGTATTGGTGTTGGCTTGGGTATTTTCAATGAAGAGAGAGACAGAGAGAGAGAGACAGAGACAGAGAGAGACAGAGAGACAGAGAGAGAGAGAGAGAGAGAGAGGGAGAGACAGAGAGAGAGACAGAGAGACAGAGACAGAGAGACAGAGAGACAGAGAGACAGAGAGAGAGACAGAGAGAGAGACAGAGAGAGAGAGAGAGAGAGAGA
>NW_027185797.1:12753137-12757010 GCF_028583685.1 Petaurus breviceps papuanus | reverse complement strand
AGAGAGACAGACAGAGACAGACAGAGACAGAGAGAGACAGAGAGAGAGAGACAGAGACAGAGAGACAGAGACAGAGACAGAGAAACAGAGACAGAGACAGAGACAGAAAGAGAGAGAGAGAGACAGAAAGAGAGAGAGAATGTCAATAGGTTGGAAAGCAAGAGAGAATAATACTAACAGCTATAGTATGTGAAAAGTGCTTTTCATATCACATCAATTTCTTTGACTACAAAATGGAAATAACACCTATCTCAAAGGATTATTGTAAAAAAATCTGTAGAGTGTTTAGTAAACATTAAAGTTAAGTTGGTTATTATGATGATTCTTATTTAGTTCAGCTTATTTTATAAATGTGGGAAAAGACTCAGAGATTAACCACTCATTCGTTGTCATAGGCCATAGAATTACAACTATAAGAGACCTCAGAGGTCCTGTAATTCTACCTCCTCATTTTACAGATAAAGAAACTGAGCTCTAGAGAAAAGAGGTTCCTTGCCCATGGTCACACAGTAAATGGTAAAAGTAAGGTTGGAGTCCTCTGACTCTAGAGTCACTGCCATTTCCACTCTGATGCAGGGAATCATCATTCCCCCGAATCCAAATCCAACATGTTTTACTGTAGATCATACTGTCTCCAAGGCGCAAATGATAATGAAGATGTGATATCAGACAACTTAGATGGGCATGACACTGGCTGTCCAAATTGCCCTACCTAAGTTTATTCCTAGTCCTTGTCCCTAGAGAAAAGTGCTGATGTCAATAGCACAAGTCACTCTGAACAATCAGTTGAATTCAGAATTCTTCGAGTGCGCTCTGAATAAGCCCGACCAACACCAAGTACAGACAGTAAATTCTCCATTAATCAATTTGGACTTTTCCCACTTGTTGCCAAATTTTTCTTTTGCATCACTTGGATTCAAAAAGACAGGTAAAGCTGCTGCCAGAGGTGTCTGATATTGATGGATGCATAAAGTTACACCTCTAGGTGTATACTAGGTCCATTGGGAAGTACCCCCAATTATGTCAAGCACTGCAGCATGAAGCCAAGGAATTATTTACTCACTTGCCCACTTTGTGCTAGCAGAAGAGTAGGAAAAGTGGGAAACATGGCAAAATACTTCTCAGTTTTGAATGTTAATGGACCCTTTCTAAAGTGGTTTGTTTAAGAAGAGAACAGAGTTTGTAGAATTGACTTTCTCAAACACTCAGGCAAAAACATGAATAAGAATTAAACCAGAAGAGGGTATCTTTGAGAGTCCAGAGCGAATGTGCATAGAGAACCAAAGCATCATATGGCTACCGATGTGTTCTGGAAACTTCCATCCTATTTCATTTGCAGATGTTTGCAACATACTTTGAGATCTAAAGAGAGGCTAAACAGATGACTACTTACTTGTAATTCACTTGGAGGTTCACTAAATAATGAGGGCCATGGTATGTTTCCATCTAAGCAAAGCTGTTTCATTTACTGAATTAAATTCTTGTTCACTAAAAAAATGCAAAAGACAAGATCATATGTTCTAAAACTAACATCCAAATGGTTCTCTAGGCGATTCCAGTTCTTTCTGAAAGTCACTCACAAAAACAATAAACTCTTAATTAAATGCATTATTGATCCCAATCACCTACTTGAATTCCATCTGACTGATGCTTTGACTGGTAATGGGATGGAGGAGATCATGGTGTTTTGATTCACTTTCTCCTCATTCAAAACCTGAATAAATTTCCCTCATTGTCTACATGGCAATTGTCTAGTTCTGCAGAAGAGTTGAACAAATTGCCTTCTTTTTCTGTTCCCTTCATTTCTACAATAAGATGTTAATTGCAGCACGGAGATCCACTCATGGACTATTGATTATATAATCACCTTCCACTGGGGCAGCTTCCCACACTGTTAAAAGGAGCCCCAGAAAATACCTCCACTTACCTTCCACAAAGCATCTGAAATAATGCTGAAACAGACCAGGGGGGCAAGCTTTACAGTAGAGATAGAATGGAAGGGGGAAAAATCCTCTGAAACTCATACCTCTTCAAGGATCATGACTTCCCTTCTCAAAATGCTGATGCCCAAGGGCTAGATTTGCCAAGAGGAATTAATAGTGATCATTATAATACAGAAAACAGCAGCTGCACCTGGACAGCTCAGTATTAGTAACACAGTTAACTATGGCGAGTAAATGCCAGGCCATCCAGAAACTCTGAGTGATATTGGGTTTTACCTCAAGCAAAATCCTTGCCATTTATTTTAGTCAAGGTGTGTACAAAGCATGCTATTTGCTATTTATCTTATTTGCATATTAAGTCCTAACAAACCCATGTGAATGATATGCTAAGGATAGAGATGAACCAAGAAGGAAAGAGACTGCTAGCAGAGCTGCTTTCCTGTTTTCTAACATCTGCATTGTTGGCATAATGTAAATGTATGGTAGGCAGACATAGAACCTCTGCAGCTGCACCAAAGGCCAAATTCTGGGATATGGAGCAAGCCATTTCCTCCTGATGGAGGAACCACTATGCTTGTACCTACCTTCATGGTCCTTCTTTGACTCATATCTCTCCATATCTCACAATCCCTCTTTGCACTGCCACCCCCAACATTGTGCCATTGTGGTTTGCCTCCCCATGTTCTGCCCTTCCCCCAAAAAAACTGCAGCAGAGTCTCTGAAGGATGGATTTCCTGCTGCTCTTTCACAATTACATCATGATTTTGCTTTTTTTGCTGTTGTTCCTGGGTCATTTTTCAGCAACAGCTGCCTTTTCATGATTCCATTTGGGGTTTCCTTGGCAAAGATCCTGGAGTGTTTTACCATTTCCTTCTCCAGCTCATTTTACATATGAGGAAACTGAGGCAAACAGGGTTAAGTGATTTGCCCAAAGTCAAACAGCTAGTAAGTGTCTGAGGCTGGATTTGAACTCATGAAAAAGAGCCTTCCTGATTCCAAACCCAGTGCTCTAGTCACTGCACCACTTAGCTGCCCATTTTGCTATTTATGCAGGTTGGGGTAAAAATTCCCAGTTATAGCGCTGAAGCTTTATTTTGATTGAGAGGAGAGAAAAGGGGAAAGGAAACAATTATTTATATTGTACCTACTATGTGCTAGGAATTGTGCTAAATGCTTTACAGATATTAATTTATTTCATCCCTCCCTACAACAATCCTGTGAGATATATGCTATTAATATATAACTATTTAACAGTTGAGGAAACTGAGACAGAGGTTAAATGACTTGACCAGGGACACATTCTATGTGTTGCAGTTGTTTTAATTATTTGAATGATTAAAAGGAACAGATAAAGAGAAATACTCACAGGCCATTCCTAGATAGCCAGGTACAACACTCTCATTTTATTTTATTTTATTGCATTTTGGAGGACAATTGGTGTTAAGTGACTTGCCCAAGGTCACACAGCTAATAAGTGTGTCAAGTGTCTGAGGACAGATTTGAACTCAGGTCCTCATGACTCCAGGGCCAGTGCTCTGTTCACTGAGCCACCTAGCCACCCCAACACTCTCATTTTAAAGATGAAATAGATGAGGCCTATAGAGAAGAACAAATGACATTTCCACAGAATCACAGATTGCCTGAGTTGGAAGGACCTACAATGACCATCTGGAAAAAGAATCCCTACAATAATAATTTCAACAAGGAGTTAACCTTTTTTTGAAGACTTCCAATGATGGGGAACCTACTACCTTCTAAGATAACTCATTCTACTCTGGGACACATCTCCGTTAAGATTTTTTTCCCCTGACATTATAAATCATGGGGAAGCTAAGTGATGCAGTGGATAGAACACCAACCCTGGAGTCAAAAAGGACCTGAGTTCAAATCCAGCCTCAGACGCTTGCTAGATATGCAAGGCACTTAACCC
>NW_027185797.1:12748541-12753127 GCF_028583685.1 Petaurus breviceps papuanus | reverse complement strand
AGAGAGAGAGAGAGAGAGAGAGAGAGAGAGAGAGAGAGAGAGAGAGAGAGAGAGAGAGAGAGAGAGAGAGAGATCAGCCTCCCTAAAACTTTTGTTTTTTGTTCCTGGTTCTGTTCTTATAGAATGAAAAGAATTATGAACTTGGAGTTAGAAGGGCTGGAGTTAAAATCTTACCTCTGGTATTTAATTGCTGTGTAACTATGGTCAAGACTCTAAGCCTGTTCTTCTTCATTGGTTTATAAGATGGCTAATACTAGTACAGCACTGTTGTGAGATTGAAATGAAATAATATATAGAAAGCATGCAAAAATTAACTTATGATCAAAGCTTTTTATCACAAGACAGCCCTTCAGATACCTAGGTGGCTCTCAGACCTTCTACTGAGTTTTGTATTCTCCAAGCTAAACAAGTCCTTGTATGGCATCAAGAAAAAGTCCTCCAGTTATATCTTAGAATAAGAGGAAAACTACATTTCCTTGAGTTTTAGAAGAATAATTCCTTTGAATGGAAATTTTTCATGTAATGAAAATTGTGAAAGTTTCACTATGGGAATGAAACCACTATCTGTCCCCCTGCAACCACAAATTTACATTGCAGAAAACCAGCATACAACAACAAAAGATGTCTAAGGGTGATAATGAAAGTCACAATTTAATTTCTGAAAAAGAACAAATTGTCTTAAGTTGGGAGGATGTGCATTATCTTCTTCCCCCTATGCTACAAAGATAAGAATTAGACATATGCCATTTCTATTGTAATAGTTAATGAGGAATAACTGTTCTCATTGTTTGAGACAAAGCTATGTGTGTGCAATTGTTCCCTCCTCAATTTGGGGGATATATAGGTGTTTGTACCAAAATTAGCACTAGCTCCTTTTCAAAGCTCCAAAAAGAACGAATTTCACAGAAATGAATCTTTTTTTTCTTCCGATGATGTTTTGTTCCTTTTAAAATGGATAGTGATTCTTGAAAGAGGTAAGAAAAAGGACATTGACTATTATGAATCTAGGCATGTAGAAATTTGAAATGTGTTTTCCTTTTTCTAACACAGTCTGGCATATAACATGTACCAAATGAATGTTTGTTGATTATTTTTATATTTGTTAAATACCTACCAATCTATCCTTTGTAGAACTGAAAAAAGTAATCTTCCTATGGAACAAAGCTGACAGTCCTCAATACACAACCCTTAAGAATACTCAGTGACTCCCTATTGCCTGTAAAATGAGATACAAACTTCTCTTCTTGGTATTTAAGCCCTTCACAGCCAGGTTTTAGTCTTCCTTTCAGTTTTATTATACATTAGTTTCCTTCATCAATATCATGCCAGCCAAATTGGCCTGTGTGCTTATCCCCAAAGTCAGTGTCCCCCCACCCCCCATCTCCTTGCCTTTGCATAAGTGATCTCCATGTGTCTTGGAATTCCTAGCCTCTTTCATTAGCATTCTCTCACTCCTCAACTTATCAAGTATAATTAGGGAATGTCTGAACAAATTGTAGTATGTGAACAAGATGAAATATTCCTGTTGTTCCATAAGAAATGGCATAAGAAATTATTCCAGAGTATCCTGCGTAGAATGAACTGGTACACAGTGAAGTAAGTAGAGCCAGCAGAACAATTTATACAAGGACAACAGCATTGGAAAGAGAAACCATAGAAAGAACAACCATGTCTCCAGAGTATTCATAATGAGACAAGTTACCCAGCTCCTGACGGAGAAGGGATGGATATAAAGTGAAGAGAAATACATTTGTTTGGATGTGGTCACTGTGGGAATTCATTTTGCTTGAGTTTGCTTATTTCTTACAAGGTTTACCTTTCTTTCACTTGACTTTCCTCCCCTTGGGAGAAGAATGTGGCAAAAGGAAGGGCTGGCAATAGTGATGCCCCCAAAATGGGCCACTGTAGCCAAGTAGGGCCATTGTAGCAATGATCCTGTAGCAATGGGCCATTGCAGAAACACTTTTTAATGAAGAAGAGAAGTCAAGATAGAATCAAAAAAGCAGGATTATTTTAAAAGTAAGTAATATATAGAAAGTATATAAATTTGCTTTTCAAAGCAAGTAATATGAAATGTAGATTCATAGATTTGTATAGAATTCTGCTTTTGTTTTTCTGTGTAAATGAAAATAATGTATGTATATACACTTATCTGTTTCCATGTTTCCCATACTGTAAACTGGACTGTAAGCTCCTTGAGGGCAAAGTCTATTTTTTGTGTTTTGTTTTGTTTTTTAAGCACTAGAATTTGGCATGGTGCTTTGCACATAGTAGGTACTTAATTAATGTTGATTGGATTGGAAGACAAGACAAATAAAACATGTGGTCTCTACTCATACATAATTTACAAACCATTCTTACCTGGCTATAATCCAGACTTCTCCATTATACTTATGCACTAGGTACTTGCCCTGCCCCTTTTCAATTTCTATCTATGTCATTTTTTCCCAATTAGAATGTAAGCTCTTTGAGGTCAGAGATTCTTTCTTCTTGTCTATATTATTCCCAGCATTTAGCCCAACCCCTGATACATAGTAATCACTTAATTAATACTTACTGACTTACTATTATACCCAAATGTTCTGGGGGGACATAGAGACAAAGAGGCACCAAAGTAACCCCATAAAAATCATCTTAATCATTCCCTTTTCAATGTGAAAGAAAAGGAGTAGATGGAAGCAAGAGGGAGAAATGGATACAGCCAATCAAAAAGCTAGATCTCTGAGTAGGTGAGATTGGGCTGTTTCTATGGAGCATCAATGCCTGAAATAGAGAAAAGAAATAATGAATGAATGAATGAAAAAGCATTTTATTGTTAAGTGCTATTTTCCAGGCAGTATACTAGATGTTGAGAATAAAAACAGATATAAATAGTTTCTGTCCTTAAGAAGCTTATATGTCAATGAAGAAAGAAAATGCACATAAGAGAGGGCAGTCCAGGGAGGGTATTTTTGTGAGGGAAGCCACAGTGACAATGGGTGGTCATAGAGTGATTGATTGATATAAATAATAGTGTAAATCATTATTTTTGTAGGTAGAGATAGTAGTTAGGATATACACATGGGGGAGGGCATGTTATGCTCACAACAATATGTCGTGAAGATGACTGGGGAACAACAAAGTGGGGTTCTAAATCAGGTTTAAAATACTAGAAGTTCATCAATCAGAGCTTCAAGGGCCCAGGAAAGTAGATGGTAGGCCCAGTAGGAAATGGAGACTGGAATGCAAGAGTTCTGTTGGGGAAGAAGGCCCTCCCCCTCCTGAAATAATAAAAACTAGTGTTAAAGCATTTTGCATATATTGTTTTCTTTGATCTTCACAACAGTCTTTGAATTTGCCTATTCCTATCTCCCTATTAGAGATACATGAGGAAACTGAGACCCAGAGATGAAAGGACTTGTAGGCAGGATTCAAACCCAGGCGTCCCCTGATTACTAGTCCCATGCTCTTTCCATTACTTGATGCTATCTCCTTAAAAAGGAGCCTCTGGGATTAACCTAGGGTCAGGGATATGTCCTGATGTACAAAGCAGTTTGCTGTGGGGAGCCAAGGAAGGCTGATTCAGAACTCAGACTATATGCCCTATAGAAGGGCCTTTGTGACATGGCTTTTTGTTAAGCTTTCTCTTTGGGTCTTTTGTTACGGGTTACACTTATGAGGATGTTACTTGAATTCGGGGATCAATAGGCTCTACCCCGAGATTTTAGTTATAGAGAGCCAAAATATTTGATTCAGCACTCAGGTATCCTTGGGTGGTCAGCTCTAAACGTGATGTCTTTTGAGGGGCTTTGAAGTCTACTCTCAATTGTATCTGTTTATGACTGCAGCTGCATTAGCAGATACCTGAGGCCTCGATCAAAGGTCTTACCCTAAGACTTTAGTCTCCTAGATAACAAATTCTTATCAAATTATCTATTCTGTGCTACTTCCAGTATATAACAAAGGTAATGATAAGAATACTCAAGTCCTATTCCTTTGTCTCTTTGCTCTATAAAAGTCTTGTCCTGAGAATCAATAAATGGAATTCATGGTTCTTCCTTGAACTACCCACATGGCCTGGTCATTTCTTATTCATGTCTCCAATCATGCCTAGTGCTGGACAGTGAGCAGCCCATGGCTGTTTGCCATTTTTGTAATACTATATACATAAAGTACTTGTTAAAAGGACTAGGGATGGCAAGGAAAACTCCATACATGCTTATATCTATATATACATATAATCTATAGATATAGATACATACAGATATCAATTTTGTTGTACTTCAATTCTATTGGAGTATCAGAACTCTTGGCAACTTTTGGCCTGGGTCTTAAGGTTCATGGAAAATTGATCAAAGAAAATAATTACAGTTTTTCTCCAGAGCCTAGTTTCTTAACCCCTGGGGGGTCTATGAATTTCTTTTGCCAATGAGAGATAGAGATGAGAAATCTAATGCCACTCACTCCCTGGTAAACAAAGACAGTCAAAACTACCAGAGTGAGTATGGGGACTCTATAGGACTTAGATCCTCAGAGCTGAATTCCCAGGATTGGGAGATTGGGTATCAACAGCATCAGATTGGGAGAGTGGGTATCAACAGCATCAG
>NW_027185797.1:12740018-12748531 GCF_028583685.1 Petaurus breviceps papuanus | reverse complement strand
CAGAGTACAGGACTTCTCAATTCCTTGTGGGGAGAGAGAAAAAGAGAAAATGGAGGGGAAGAAGAATAATTTCAAAGCAAGTGGTCTGCTCCTAGGTCTAGTTCCAGGTCAGAGCAAATTTCATCAGCCAGCAACACCATATATAATAAAACTCTAAGAGCCCTGCCTATGACGCCTACTTCTGCTCTAACTAAGTCAGTCTCCTTCTGAGGAATGTGTTAAGTCCTCAGCTCCATCTCCTTGGAAGCGATATAATATCTTTGCTTGTTGTGATCTCTGTCAGAAAGAAAGTGATTTGGTGGGGATTCTAACCCTGGTGGGTGGAACAGAAAATCACTTCCTTTCATGGGGCCGAGGCTATTGAATCCCGAAGTCCAGATCTTATGTTTGTGACATAAAACCATTTCCTCAATCTTGTAACCAGTGGAGGATTTTTCTTGTAATGGCCAGAGCTAGGTGGGAACAAAGGTTATTCTATTGTTCCCTTTACCAAACAGCCAGAAGATAAGCATTCCATGACCAGGAATGCTGAGGTCACCATTATTAGGAATCAGTAATGACTATGACATCACCAAGGAAAATGGGGAGCACAGCTGTAACATCCTGCCCCCCATTGGTGACTCAATGTTCCAAAGCATCGTGCCCATCACCTGATCAATTAAAAGAGGAAGTAAGAGTACTCTACAATAAGCTGTAGTCCTGTCTCATATTCAAAAGTGTAAATTCAGCCCAGATGTCACAGACAAAAACAGCTTATCTGAATCTTCTTCATACACTATGATTATCATGCTCATATGATAATCTCAGCTGTCTACTTGCATGTTATAGAATATTCTGTATCTCAAAATAGAAAAGAGAATGATCCCAGAAACCTGAAGTTCTATTTGACTCCTAGTTTCCCTAGATGGTAAGCTGGAGCTGTCCACATGCACTGGTCAGGAAGGTGAACAGTTCCAGGGCACCATTGCAGTACTCATCTGCCTTTAGGGATGAAAGTACTATGCTCCCTCCCCTTCTCATTGGTGGATGGGCCTTATCATTAGAAAATAAAAATGTTAACTGATCCCAAAGCAGCTTCTTTCAGACATTGCAATCATTTTAGTCAGGATTTTATTTCGAATCAGTTATTATTCAGACAGCTTCCTTGGATTTGTTGGACCAGTCACCTACATGGAAAGGCAGTGGGGAACAGCTGACAAGATGGCAGAAATCCCTGCCTTCATTTCCTTCTTCTAATACTTCCTCATTGGTAGAATCACTTAAATTCTCTGATCTTCAGGAATTTTTTCTGGGACATTTACTAAATTATAGACAGATGGTAGTCTTTGTTAGTATAGGAACTCTCCAATGGAGATATATTGTTGATATATTGCTGGTACCAAATCAAAGAGGAACAGAAAACTGAGACAATTATCTAGATAGCTCTAATGGAGACAGTTTTCAGCTGAATTATCCCCATAATTGAAGCAAGGGTTATCTTTGGCCAACATCCTGTGAGCAATTGTCTGAGTTATCCCCTTGACATTGTGCATATCCCCAGCCTCAAAGTGTTACGTCCTTCATCCAGAGATGGAAAATTGCTCAAGTGTCAAGCTTTTAAAAAACAGATTTGGTGAACATGGCAAATAATACCATTTATCAAAATAGTTAATAATAATGCTATACCAGCCCTGTACTTGACACAGACATGTAACTTATTACCAGTCCCTTAAGTCATCAAAACATGCTCAGAATAGGATTTTCAACAGCATTTGCAATTTATTCAAAGGGTTTTGAAATATGAGAGCAGCTAAATTCCTAGGCATTCACTATATTCTTCAAGCTGACTGCACTTAAAATCACCTAGGAATGCTTTTGCTCACTGAAAGAAAAATCATGACATAATTAATTCTATGATTATTTCCTACTTCATACTAGTATAAAAAGTTTATTTGGAGTTGATAGCACAGCTTGTAAATCATGACTCAGTAAATAGCTCTGACTATGGTCCTTTTTTGCTCTAATAATTTGGTAGAGGAAAACTGCTTCATTAGATAGTAATTGTGCAATTTTTAAGTTTAGATGAATTAGAGAAGTGATATGAAATAACTGAGGGGGGGGGCTAGGTGGTGCAGTGAATAGAGCACTGGACCTGGAGTGAGGAAGACCTGAGTTCAAATCTGGCCTCAGACACTTAACCCAAAAACTAGACATGTGACCTTGGGCAAGTCACTTAACCCCAATTGCCCTGGCATCCCCCCTCCAAAATGCAAAAAAAAAAAAATTGAAATAACTTAAACTCTGTGATACTTTTATTTCCTTCAGTTGTGTTTATTCACATGAAATTAAGGATTGCCACTTTCTACCTTGTGACCTTTAACAAGCCACCTAACTTTTATGGACCTCAGTTTCCTTTTCTGTAAAATAAGGGAGTTAGATTAGATAACCTTTCAGGACCCTTCTATCACTCAAATTCCATCTTCAGCTATAAGCTTGTATAAGTTCCAATCCTTATTCCCAATAGGGACATTACTTAAAAAGTCTAATAGGCACTGTTCACCTTCATGACTGTCACTGCCCATGGGTTCCTCCAAGTCATCACCCAAAGAAGCTAGGGGTCCAACAGAATTGCAATTACTGTTGAATTGAATTCTAGAAGCACTCTGTTCCCTGTTTAGAAGGCACAATAACCTTCCCCTGTATGATTACCTTTTATCTATTGTATACACATACACACACACACACACACACACACACACACACGCTTTTATCCCAATCAGAATGCAAACTCCTTGATAGTAGGGTCAAATATTTTTTCTGTGTCCATAGAATTTAGCACAATGCCTGACAGAAATCAGGTGCTTAATAAATGTGTGTTGATCTGTTGACCCGACAAGGTATTTCTTCTAGTAACCTGGGACAAAAACAAGTTGCTTTCATTTGCTCTATGATACCATGGACAGCCACAGAGACTTTAGTAGAAACCCGATGGACTTCCAATCCATCTTACCCATATAATTCAAGAATTTGTTCTATTTCCTTAATCAGTGAGCATCCCGCTTTCACTTGAATATTGCCAGTGACAAGGAGTACATGGTCTCCCAAGACAAAATCCATTCCTAGACAATTCAAAGTTACAGACATTATTTTTATTTTGATCCCAGACTATAAATTCCCATCCATTGATCTTCATTTTTCTCTCTGAGACAATGCAGGATTCTCCTTTAATTTTATATTCTGTTCCTTCAATCACTCCAAGATGGCTATCACAGCCCACTTATAATGCAATGCCTAGAATTCAGGAGTATTTCAGACATGGTTGACATGGAACAGATAACAATCATACATTTTATCACAATCTCAGACAGTTGGGGTTCCTTTCCTGAAACAGATGAACCTAGAGATTAGGAAAGGATTGAGAAGATGATTGGAGAATGAAGATTATCACTGACCTTGTGATGTTCATCTTTCAATGCCACAATCTTTGTATCATTGGTGTCTTGGGAGAGGAGGATGGAATGGGCGCAAGTCAGTC
Organism: Petaurus breviceps papuanus; assembly: GCF_028583685.1. NCBI lineage: Eukaryota > Metazoa > Chordata > Mammalia > Diprotodontia > Petauridae > Petaurus > Petaurus breviceps. Next base: position 12,745,017 of record NW_027185797.1, on the reverse strand, counting down.
AAGAAGCATTTATAAGGTGCTCATGCTGTGCCTAGTGTTGCTTACGCTGGGGATACATATAAAGGTAAAAACACAGCTATTAAGTGGCAGAGCTGAAAATTAACCCAGACTGCCAGGCTCCTGGTTCAGTGGGGATTTTTTATTCAATTTACTTTTTTTTCAGTTAACAAAAATCTATTTCTTCTTCTTCTTCCCATATTTCCCAGCATTGGATAAAACAAAACAAATATGGATAAGTTAAACAAAACAATTTCCTACTTTGGTCATGTTCAAAAACACATTTTTATTCTGCTCCCTGAGTCTTTCACCTCTCTGTTAGGTGGATAGCAAGCTTCAGTATGGATCCAAATCCCTTGTGTTCTCTGTGCTCATAGCCATGGTCAGCTCAAAACACAAGACAATGCAGAATGCTTCCTATCATACACACGTGACAACAAGCGAATCAAGTACATAGGGAGAACCACTCAAAAATAACAACCCACTCAGGCACTAATGAGGCCTAACTAGGTGCATCATCCATTTCTGCTTCCAAAACAAACAGTACTTCATGAGAAGAAGCCTGGTCTGGCCTAACAAATACCTGCCATTAAATTGTTCTACTTCGTGGGGCAGCTAGGTGAATCAGTGAATACAGCACCTGCCCTAGAGTCAGGAGGACCTGAGTTTAAATCCGACCTCAGACACTTGAGACCACTAGCTATGTGACCTTGGGCAAGTCACTTAACCCCAACTGCCTTTCCTTCCCCGCTCCAAAAAAAAAAGTTCTCCTTCTCCTTACATGTATATCCACTGTGTGAAGACAGTCCCACAGTAGGAGAGGGGTTGACCTCAGGGATATTATCCAGAGAAAGTGCTGTACTATACCCCCAAATCAGCCTGTGATCAGATTAGCTTTGCTAATATAGCCTAAGTCCTCATTTGCTTTTTCAGTTGGCACATCCTATAACTGGTCACTTACTAGTTTATGTTCAACTAGGCAACTGGATGGCACAGTGGATAGAGAGCTAGATCTGAACTCAGAAAGGCATGAGTTCAAATCCAGACTCAGATACTTAAATAGCTGTGTGTCTCTGAGCAAATCACTTAACTTCTGCCTGCCTTAGTTTTCTCATCTGTGATCCTATCACCTATTTCCCACAGTTGTTATTAGGCTTTGTAAAACATTTGTAAAAGTGCTTTGCAAAACTTAAAGCACATGTAAACACTAGCTAGTAATATCCTGAATAATAACAATAATCTACAATTCTGTATTTTTCTCTTTGTTACTGAACCAGATCACCCCCATTCTTGAATTAAGCAATAGATGTAGGGACCCAATGGCTGGACTTAATACCGATCCCTTTTTAAATTTCATTGGTTTAGCTTAGGTCCTATATTTTGTAGTCTAAATCTATTTTTTGTCCAATATTAGCTAACAGAGGTCTGTTATCTGCAGATCGGATAAGAATTATATGTTTTCATCTGAGGCACTTAAGGAAAGTGTTAAAAAGCCTAGATCCAAATAGTCCGATAAAAATAGATTTAGTCCTGCATTTCATACTACATCCCAAAAGAAACTCCAAATGTATTCATGGTCTAGATATAAAAGGCATAAAAACATATCAGAGGAGCAAGAAAGGAATTACCTTTTGGATCTATGGGTTGTGGAAGTTTACAATAAAAATAAATGATAGAGGAAATCACAGAAAAATCAAATGAGAAATTCTGATTATATCAAATTTAAAAGTTATTGAATAAACAAATTGAACACAGAAGGGAAACAAGTAAATGAAGAGGGAGGAAATCTTTGCAGCAAGTTTCTCTAATAAAGGTCTCATATGTAATATGTACATATGTTTGTGATGTGTTATATGTATTTATACATATACATATATACTCAATATGGAACTGATTTAAATTTACAAGACTAAGAGCCATTCCCCAATAGATATATAGTCCAAGGTATAACCAGGCAGTTTTAAAAGGAAGAAATCCATATTATAATAGCCACATGACATGTCTTATATCATTAATTATTAAAGAAATGCACAGTAGAGCTATTATGAGGTTCTACCTCACATTCATTAGACTAGCAAAGATGTCAAATATTGGAGAGGCTGTGGGAAAAATGGCATGCTAGTACACTGTGAGCAGAGCTGTGAATTGGTCCAAACATTCAGGAAAGCAATTTAGTACTCTGCTCAGAAAATTACTAACACTAGGTACTTTTTGATCCAGCAGTACTATAACAAGACCTATTCAACAAAGAGATGAAGGATAGAAGCAAAGGATAAACATACCTACATTCATATGGATGTATGTGTATGTGTGAATGTATATATAAATGTGTGTGTCTATATACACATGCATGTATAGAAAAAGGAGAAAGAGAGGAGGAAGAGAAAGGGAGTGAGGGAAAGAGGGAGAGAAAAAGAGTTGTTTTTATAATATCTTAAAAAATAGAAACTAATGGGTTGTCCTATTAGGAAATGGCTAAATAGATAAAAATCATGGTGTATTAATTTAATGGGACATTATTGTGCCATAAGCAATGACTAAATGGACAGTTTTAGAGAAAAATGGATTTCTATGAACTAATACTGAACAAAGTGAACAGAACAAGAACACTACATATAATGACATTATAGAGAAAAGAAACTTTGAAAGACGTTAGAACTGTGACCAATACGATGATGAGCCACAAAGCCAGAAAACTGAAGCAAAGGATAAACATACCTACATTCATATGGATGTATGTGTGTATGTATATGCATACGTATGTATAAACATAGCACTCACCTCCTACCAGAGAGATAATGAATTTAAAATGTAGAAAGATCTATATTTTCAGGCATGACCAACGTAGGAATTTGTTTTATTGGACTCTTCGTGTCTATGATAAGGTTACATTTTTGTTTTGTTCGTATTGTTCAATGGGACATGGCAGTGAGAGGGACACGTGATAAATGTTTATTAAATAAATGAATTGATTATTTTTTAAAGAGAAAGAAAAACATAGGTCCAACTAAGGACAGAGCTCTGTGTCATTCCATATATCTTTCTAGGTTAACACAGAGTCATGAATAAATTCTCTTTGGGGAGCTGAAGCCTCAATTCAGCCTATATAATTCTGTCCCATTCACTTTTTATTTGATTTTTGTATGTTCCCTGTATATGTACCTGATCAAAACCAGAGTTGGGAAGGGGAAATCAACTTTTGGGGAGGGGGACTGGCATTCAAATAGGAATTTGATAAAAAGCAGAATCTGAGTCAAAGGTCAGTCTAGCAGGGATTTTTTTAGAGCACTAGAAGAGGCCAAAACAAGGGGAATCGATCGCAAAAGCAGAGATGGAAGAGAAGAAAATTGTATTGATTTGAGAGACAAGATATTGGCAGTGTCAGGGATTGGACCCTTACAGTGATAAAACCTGTGGCTGAGTGCATTGCCTGGTCCCCTTCTTGTGCTCACATATCAGTCCAGGAGACAAAAAATATTTCACAAGATTCATAGAACTGGAGCTTTAAAAAAAAAACTCAAGAGACTTTCTAATCCACTATCTTCATTTTACAGATAAGGAAACTGAGGACCAGAAAGCTTAAGAATAATGTCAAGATCACACAGGTAGTCAGCATCAGAATTTGCATATGAAGTTATATTCTCTGACTCCAGAGCCAGAGGATATGCCCCAGGGGAAGAATGAACTTTATAACTGTTGTTTTTTTTCAGTCATGTCGAACTCTTTGTGACCCCATATGAGGATTTCTTGACCAAGATACTGGAATGGTTTGCCATTTCTTTCTTCAGCTCAGTTTATAGATGAGTAAACTGAGACAAACAGGGTTAAGTGACTTGCCCAGGGTCACACAGCTAGTAAATGCCTGAGGTCACACTTGAACCCAGGAAATGAGTCTTCCTGACTCACTGCACCACCTAGCTGCCCCACGAACATTCTAAACCGAGGTGTGAAAGGATAAGCAGAGTTCTAGACCAGAAGGTCAATAGAAGACAAGATAAAGAGTACTGAGGTCCTATTTTTTTCTCCACCTGTCTCCCCAGTATTCAGGGTTTTAGGGTGGTTTACCATCATCACTTTATACTGCCATACCAGAAAGTATAGCTACCAGTTTGGTTGACTATGCCCTATCCTGACTCAGTCACACCAACAAAACTCATGGTTCACACAGTGCATGTAACATTTACATCTAAGTGGAAAGCTCCTTGTGAGGGGTGATGTATTTTCTGTTATTTAATAAGGACAAACACAATAATAACTACATATTAGACAATAAAATTCCCACCTTCTGACCACTTTTCTCCCACTGGCATCACCTCTAAGTAAAAGCACTCTCTCAATCTTCCATTAATTATAAAGTTGCATTATCCATGACTCCTCCCTCTCCCTCTCATATTCAATCTGTTACCAAGTCACGTGGACTCCATTTCTGGAATAGCATCTTTCTCCTTCCATACCACCACCACCACATTGGCAACAGACCTCACTACCTCATACCTGGTACCATAGATAACCACCCTACCCTTAGCCACTCATTCCTCAAATGAATCTATCCATGTAGAAGTCTCCTAAGATATATTCCTAGTTGCAGATCTGTCCAAAAATTCCACAGGGGTGTCCCATGGGGTGGTCAGCTCCCCATCACTAGAAGTTTCCAAGCAAAAACTGGGTGCCCACTTAATAGATAGTATAAGGTGCAGCCAGGTGGCTCAGCGAGTAAAAGCACTGGCCCCAGTGTCGGGATGACCTGGGGATCGAATCCCGGGCTCAGATACTTAGCACCACACCCAGAAATAACTGGCATTGTAACCTTGAGCAAGTTACTTAACCCCAATTGCTTTAAAAAATAAATAGATAGATAGATAGATGATAGATAGATGGATGGATGGATGGATGGATGGATGGATGGATGGACGGACGGATGGATGGATAGATAGACAGATAGACAGACAGACAGGTAGATAGATAGATAGATAGATAGATAGATAGATAGATAGATAGATAG
>NW_027185797.1:12699575-12740008 GCF_028583685.1 Petaurus breviceps papuanus | reverse complement strand
TAGATAGATAGATAGATAGATAGATAGATAGATAGATAGATAGATAGATAGATAGATAGTATAGAAGGAAATTCAGTCCCTGCCCTCAAGAAGCTCTCATTTTAATGGGGAAGATAATATGCAAACTATTATGTATAAACAAGATATATTCCATGTAGAAAGAAGGTAATTTCAGGAGGAAAGCAATAATAGTATTCAAACCAAACGCTAGATTAGCACAGGCATTCTAGGTTGTACTATGTAGACTCTGAGTCCATTACAATTTTGTGATTTAAGCATCCTTAGACACAGCATGGTTTAGTGGAAATGATGCCAGACTTGGAGTCTAGAATGCTGGGTTTGAATTCCACCTCAAACTAACAACAAGAACACTTAGCATTGACAAAGGACTTTGAAGTTTGCAAAGAGCTTCATGTATTTACTTGGTAACATTAGCTGTGTAATCCTAAAAAAAATTATTTAATATTGGGGCCTCAATTTCCTCAGATCAAAAAAAAATGAAGATATTGGATTTGATAACCTTTAAGATCCCTCTCAGTTCTAAATCTCTTATGATCCCAGAAAATCTAAGATGAAAGCATCTTACCATAGCACTTTGAAAACTGAAATCAAGAACACCTGAGCTCTAATCTTGCTTCAGTTCCTGGAAAATCACTAGATCTCTTCCATATCTCTCATATAAATCCCTTTCTCTCTACTCATAGCACCACCACCCTGAGATGAGCCCATATACTTCCCCACTTGAACCATTGTAATAGCCTTCTGGTTGGACTTCATAATTCAACTCTGCCCCCATCTATTCTCTACTTGGCTGTCAAAGTTACCTTCCTAAAGTATAGCTCTAACCCCCTCTTCTCCCTATTCAGTAAATTCTTGTGGATCCCTGTTATCTGCAGGATCAAAGATAAAACCCACTACTTGACTCCATCTATGTTTCCAGTTGTTTTTTACATTTTACTCTTTTCTGTATAGTATGTAATCCAGTGACAATGGCCTTATTCCTTTTCCTCATATAAGACAGTCCTTATCTCCTGACTCTGGCTTTGTCATTGGCTGTCCCGCTTGCCTGGAATATCTTCCATCCTTTCCTGTTTCTGAGATTCTCTGGTTTCCTTGAAAACTCAATTCAAATCCCACTTTCTGCAGTGAGCTTCCCTCTTCAGCCCTGTGCTAGCACTTTCCCTCTGAGATTGCCTTCTATTTGCCTTTCGTGTCTCTTTTGTGTAGACAGTTGTTGCATGCTGCATCCTCCATTCGAACATAAGCTCCTTGAAGACAGCACTGGTTTTGCCCTTTTTGTATCCCCAGGAATTAGCTACATGCATGGCACATAGTAAGAGCTTAAGAACTGTTTCTCCACTGACTCTTTGAGCTTCATCTTTTTTTTCATCTTTAAAATGGGATAATAGCACCAATATGGAGGGCTGTTGTCAGGATAATGAGATAGCATATGTAAAACACTTTGCAACATTTAAAGCACTATATGAACATTAACTATTATTATCAGGGTTTTTAGTCTGTCATATGACTTACTACCTTAATTCCTTATCATCATTTTACTCGTGTAGATACCGGCTTAAAATCGTACTAATGACAACATAAGGTCATGATGAAGAAATTTGTAATTTGCATGCAGGATGTGGCTGAAGCCAAAAGCAATAAATTTAGTCTTTTTGGCTCTTTGTTTTCTTTTTTGAAACTTGTATTATAGGCTTTTCCACTTAACTACCAGTTTAAGAGCTGATTTACCCTGAAAATAAATACTAGACAGGTACAAATAGAGACATGTCAGGCAGTTAGGGTTTGGGCATGCCCACGACACATCAATGATACACAGATGTAATCCTTTGAGAAATACCTTTGTTAATAACTGGGACAGGACAGGGGAATGCCATGTGCTAGAACATGCCACACATAAGCCTAAGAGAATATCATTTATCTATTTTTTTAAAAATCAGACTGAAACCCAGATACATTTATTTGGAAGAGAATCAGAAATTTGTGTCTTAATTAGCTTTCAGGGAATCAGTGAGATTATTCTAGGTATGTCTGTCCCCTAATTTGTAGCACATAGTAGGTGCTTGAGAAATTATTGCTGAATGATTGACTGAATCTAATTCACTTTCTCCCAGAATCCTCATGGTGGCCATAAATCCAGATGGCTGATTATTTTTAAGAAAGTATGCTATCATCTATTTCCTTTGCAGCTCCTTGAAATTTGGTTTCTACTCCTCCCTCTATCCCTGGTCACCTCTCTACTGAGCTTGCCATACTGAAAGTCAACATTTACTGCCCTAGTAGCCATTCTCAGTCTTCATCTGCCTTTCCCTCTTTCCTGGGATATTCCATGTTGTCTCTCTCCCCCTCTTGCTGGCTTCAGAAAATGTCATGCTTTCATGGGTCTCCTTTTGCCTCTCTACTATTTTTTGTGTCTTTTGATTACTCATCCTATTCTTGGGCTTTCTCCAAGTGATCTCATTTTAGACTTCTTCCCTCTTTATGCTCTTTCTTGGTCATTTCCTTCACTCCCACAGCTTTGACCCCATTTTTGTGGAAATTGATTCCCAAACCTATTTTAGTCATGACTTCTTTTCTGGGCTTCAGACCTACTTCTCTCATCTACAAGACTTTCACTGTCCACCTGTACCCTCAAGTTCAGCACATCCAAAATGGACCATCTTAGCATTGTCCTTAACCCTGCTCAACCTCCTGACTACTATTTCTACCACTGGTACCATGACTCTTCCAGTCTTCCATATTTGTAAGGTTGGATTATTGATGACTCCTCCCTCTCCCTCTCACATTCAGTCTATGCCAAGTCTTGTGGACTCCACTTCTAGAACTCTATCTCCTATCTGTTCTCACTGGCACCACATTAGCATTACACCTCATTACCACACGCATCTGGTACTATAAATAGCCCCATAATAGACTGCCATCCTACCTCTTGCCACTCTTTTTCAATTCAATCCATCTGTTATACCACAGTCAGAATAATCTTACTCTATATAGATCTGCTCATTCACATTTTTCCTCAAAAATCTTCCATGGCTCACTACTTCTGATCATGAAAAATTCAAACTTCAGTTTCAAAGGCTAAAAGTTCCAAGCCCTTCTAAGCTTAACTAAGTTAATCCACAGATGACAGACATCCCTGATCCAATGTCCAAATCCTTTCCAGCTCAATAGGATCTGCTAGAACTTGGCTCTCTCAAATGGCCATAAAATACCCAAGTGTACCTCAGGACCATAATCAAGCATCAGAAGAGGATTTTAGTGGCAAATGGATTACTAATGGATTCATAATTCCTTAAAACCTAGTCACCTCTTTATTTCTCTGTAACTGGGCAGAATTCTTAAAGAAACTCTTATAAATTTAAAATCTTTCCAAGTGACATATACTTGTAATCATTGCCTAATGAAAATATTCAACTACATATAATGAATACAGAATCATGAATATGAAGCTGTTCAATTGGAGCTAGCCCAAGAAAAATTACAAATTAAGTAAAACCTGCTTTCAGTAATCTTCAAATTCCCTGTTCATCCCTCAAAAGTTGCTTTCAGCAGAGTCTTTTTATCAGCCATTTCCACTTTAGTATGAATTTAATCAAATATACAAGAAGGTACCAGCCTCTGGTATATTGTTTTAGGACGTTGACTTTCTGTCTTTGCTTCATATGCCTGATTTGCACCCCAAGATTTATTGAATTTGAGAAGACAGCAAATAAAAAGGCAGTAATTTAAGAGACAAGGCAGTACAGGGATTTGGGGAGGGAATGGGGAAGAGAAAATGGTACCTTGTTTGTAAGAGCTACTGTTGTTTACTCTCACGCATTCAAGAAAGCAGAGCTGGGAAAAGCTGAGTATGAAACTGCACAGAAGGCAATCCTTAACAATAAAGCTCTTGCTGTTCTACAGGAAAAGACCCGCAAAGTGCTCTGAGTTCTTTAGACATCTCAATAGCCTGGACAATGATCTATTGTGGAAGATTTGTTCTAGGGGAGGGGGAGGGACATCCTAGACAGTTCCCTCTTGGAAGAAGTTGTGAGGAATTGAACTTCTAAGACTGGAGCCTGCAGGATTCTAAGGAATTGATACCTAGTCTGTGATGGATTATGTTGGCTCAGAATAGAGACAGGCATTGATGCTACTTACTTTTATTCACTTCTAACAGACTTAGTAGGGAACTCTATATAAGCCATTTGTTAGGAATTTTAAGGGAAGCTGAGTAAGAGATAAAGCTGAAGGGAAAGAGTTTTGCCATATAGGATGGACTCTGTGTCATGATTCAATTGGATAATCCATACCAGTAGGAATCATCTAATCTAGATACCATGCCATTTTTTTCCAAGTCTGTATGTTTTGTGGACTTCCAAAAATAATAGAAAGATAAGGACTGGACCTGTGATTTCAATGAAAAGGACCTGCCAGGTAAGGAAACACTCTCTCAATGCAAGTCTGCATTTTCCCTGAAATTTATAGTCTCAGGGAATTACATAGAGTGGAGGTATCAAACATGGCCTTCTAAACTCCAATGGGTCCCAATTAGATTAAAACACAATTGAGAAATGTTTTTGCAAAATGTATAAAAATACAATATAATGTGGATAATGTTAATTTGTTATTTTCTAGATCAATATACAGCTCACAAGGATCCACTTTAATTTTAATTTGACATCATTCGCCTAGAGCACTGAGGTTAAATTTCTAGGATTACACAGTCGGTGTGAGAGGCAAGACTTGAACCTAATTCTGTTTGGCTTCGGGTCTGGCTCACTAGCAAATGCCTCTCAAAAAGAAAAACACAAATCAACTCTCCCTTCCTTTCCATCCCACCACCACCGGTATCCAGGTGGAAAAAGTACATGTGAATATTTCTGTAGCAATTGCTGCTCTGACTCATTTAAAATTGATGCCAGAAACATCTGTATTATTCTTGAAAAAAGACTGGCCAATTCCATGATTGGACAATTACTATGAGCAACTCCAAGTACTTTCCTTTCACCTCCAAGAGAAGTCACGGGGTTAAAACTGTGAGGGAAGTGAACATTTTCTGGCATAAAAGCTAAACTCGAATTTTCTCCCATTGGCCAACTCACAAGCCTAAAAATAGATCCAGAAAGGTATGTGTTTCACTGAAGCTAACATCCAGAGGTCAAGTGAATTCAAAGTGATCAGGCCTGGGAAAATACCTCCATACCAATCTGATTTTATAAATGGAGCAAGCAAGTCAGAGACTTTATATTTTTTCCAAGTCTTCTGGCCAGCTTTTAATTAAGCCTCACTTGCCAAGTGAATAAAATCCAGCCCTACCTGAACCATGTTTCTGAGGAAGAACTATGTCTCCTGGCCTACTTCTAGTTGGCAAACCACTGAGCTAATTTTCCTTCCCTTGTTCTGATTAAAAAAAAAAAGTAAAACTCCATGGCCTAATTTTTAGAAGAGTTTTCCCAGGGACTTACCTTTCTTACCCCACACTAGCTTTTAACTGTTCTCTTTACTGGATGTTCTGAGGACCTGGAGTCATTGGATACATACCTGATGCATTGCAGTGGTGGAGAACCTGCCTCCCACCCCTGATTTAAGGCATGAGGCAATTCAGTGAAAATACAACCAAGAAAACCTCAAAGATAGGTAGATAATAGCTACTAATAATAACAGCTAATATCTATGTAGTGCTTGCTATGTGTCAGGCACTGTGATAAGAATTTTACAAATCTTATTTGAACCTCACAACAACCCTGGGAAGTAGTTGCTATTGTCCCAATATTATAGATAAGGCAAAGGGAAGTTAAGTGACTTGCCCAAGATCACATAGCTAGTATGTGTCTGAGGCCAGATTTGAACTCAGAGTTTCCTGACTCCTTACCTGGTTCTCTTCCCCGTACCACTTAGCTGCCTCAGATGAGATATTAAGAAGATGATGCATCAAAGTATCTCAGAATCTCTGAGTTGGAAGATGACCCTGAACTTGAGTCTCCCTTTTCAGAAATATAGCACACATGACAAATGGTCTTCCAGTCTTTGTTTAAAAGTCTCAAATGACAGATGTCCTCCACTGACCATTTGTTCACTGGCAAAATGTCATTTGGGGTTAGAAATTTTTCCTTCTCCTTTAGTCATTTTCAGTTGTGACTGACTATTAACAACCCCATTTGGGTTTTCTTGGCAAGGATACTGGAGTAGTTGGCCATTTCCTTCTCCAGCTCATTTTAGAGATGTGAAAATTGAGGCAAACCAGGTTCGGTGACTCGCCCAGCATTATAGAACTAGGAAGCATCCAAGGTCCTTACATGAAATCTAAATTTTCTCCTCTCCAGTTTCTCCCCATTGTTCCTGATTCTGCCCTTGGGGAATAAATTCAAGGAAGCATCCGGACCCAGTGAAAAGTCTGACTGAGTCTTCAGTCAGAAGATGGGAGAGTGAATCCTAGTGGCTCCATATGACCTTGAGCAGACCATTCCACGCTCTGAAACTCAATTATGCCATTTACAAAATGAAAGCTCTGGGCTAGACCAACTCCAAAGCCTTAAACCTGTAAATTGGCATATTTTAGACTGGGTATTAGACTACTGAATTAGTATTAACATTCTAGACTACAGTATTAGAATATTGAATATACTGCTTATCTTCTTCATTACACCTATCCCTATATTAGAGCAGGAAGAGGATTCAGATTTAGAGTAAAATGATATGAATTCAAGTCCCTACTTTATCACTTATATCCTGTGTCTCTTTGGACAAGTCACTTAGCCTCCCTATCCCTCAGTTCATCCAACTGAAAAGTGAAGAGGCTTGGCTAGATAATCTCTAAGGTCTCTTAGAGCTCTAAATATACACTCATGATTTTACCCTCTCCCATTGTGTTCCCAACAGAACCTGAGGTCACCTTCATTCCCTCTCAGAAATAGATATACATAGCATAAAAGGTCTGTACTCTCTCGTTCTGATGTCTCTATCAATGTTCTTACCATTACTCTTACCATTAAGAAATGTTTCCTTCGTGTAACCTTGAGCAAGTTACTTAACCCTGATTGCTTAAAATAAAAAAAAAAAAAGAAATGTTTCCTTATTTCTGATTTGGATCCCTTAGTATAATTTGAAACTTTTCTTCCAGTTCTGGTCTCTATGGATGTTGGGGCCATACTTAAAGCCTTTCTATTATATGAAGGCCTCCTGCCAGAACTTAAAGTTAGATCACCTTATAAAAGCCATCTTATATAATCATCATTCAGAGACAAAAAAGCAAGTATCAAGCCACCCTTTAGTCTCCTTTCCTCTTTTCAAAGAACATCATGGTTTTTTACCCTTCAGATCATTTTTATTGATGTTATATTGATTTCAGTACATCTACAATTTCGTCAATTTGGTCATTCCCTTTACCACTAAGGTCAAAATCTGTCCATGACATTTTCTATTTTTCTCATCCTGTTTTCTTATAACTCCTGTCACATCCTTCTGAAAATGCACAGCTCAACATCACCAATCCCTAACAGGATTTTATTATAGCAGAATAACTTCTTCTTGGTTGTTACCATTTCAGACATTCTCAACCTTCTCTGTTTTCTCTACCCTTTCTTCCTCATAGATCTCACCGTGGGTTTAATTCTCTCTATATAAATGACTTCCTAAACTATATATCCAGCCATAGTTTCTTTCCTACATCACCAATTATTTATTGGTGATTTTAAACCAGATGTCATAATATCAACATTATAAAAATGAACAATTTTAAGGGTTTTATCACCAAATGGAAAAGGAAATGAGCAAATCCAAGTAATCAATTTATATGAAAATACTGGGAAAATAAACAACTTTGAAAGGTGTGAGAACTATGGGCACATGTAATTGCAGAGGACTGATGAAAATGTAAGATATCCATGACAAGAGAAAAATGATGGATTTAGGGTATGGAATGAGAGGTGGGGGTGCTACAGATGTGGACATTTACATAAACTTTCAAATGAGGTCATTGTATAATTAGTTTTCCTTAACTGTTTTATTTTGTTATAGGAGACCTCATGAAGCAGAAGTAATCATTAAGTGTAATATAAAAAAAATACATCAATAAAACTTAAAGGGCAAAAATTAACAAAAAAATAGGCATCTGGAACTAAGATGTAGGAAAAAAAAAAGAACTCATGATCTACCTTCCCCAATCTACTGCATCTCTAAACTTTATTACAATTGAGAGCACTACTATTGTCCCAATCACCGAGGTTCACAACCTCAGGGTCATTCTCAAACCCTCACTCTCACTCGCCCCCAAATGTCCAATCATTTGCTACCTACACAATCTGTAATTCAGCATCAGTGTCTAGAGGATTGAAGAGTGCCCTTTAAGACTCAGTCCAAAGACAGTGACATAAAAGCTCATCAAGCTGTCTTGCTTCATATGAAAATGATCTGCTGGAACTGATATTAAGTAGGAAATGTGCTAATAATGACCATGCTCTCTTCAGAGACTGAGATGAGATGGAGAGAGGGGATCACCAGGTGCTGAGATGGGGGTAGGAACATTTATACTTTTGTTACTGCCACATCTTTGAGTGTCTCTTTGTAAAAAACCAACCAATTGGTGTTAAATGGATGAAAGGAACTGAGGCACTTAGTCACTAGTATCCTACAATGAGGAACATAGCCAGGAGGGGATTTAGCCAATGACTACTTCAGAAACTCAAAGGGATAAGAAGTTTGCCTGGCTTTGAGAGAGTAAGCCAGATTGCCAGCATTCTGAGGTACTTCCAGTCATGACTCCTGGAAGAAGTGTCCTCAGCATGTCCACATGGGGGAGACACCATCTCAGGCTTTCTGCACATGTAGCAGACTTCCATTATTAAAGTAAAAGGGGTCAGAAGCAATTATTTGGATATTTCAGACCATTAATGCTGCAAATGGTAGAAATTTTTAAGAAGATGAAGTGGAATTATGCTTGTTGGCCAGTTTCCATTGATCTAATGCCACTCTTTCTTACATCTTGGCTATAGTAACAGTTATTTCTAGTCCCATGCTATGGTATTGTCTTGGTATTTAGCTAAACTCTCTTTGTATTAACAGGAAAAGAACCTAATTAGGTATTTAATCAAATAGCCAAAAGCATTTGTATTACCACATGCCCAATTGCACATGGCATTTCAAAAGATGGTATGTGGGTTTCATTTTGGTTCACATTAGTTAGCCCTCACCAATTACTAAGTTGTTTCCCTTGGACAGATTTTATGAGCAGGCAAACTGTGGACTTGCTGCATAATGTCATCTTTCCTTCTTCCCTGAAAGTGATTATCTTTGGGATTTTTTTTTGTAGGGTCTAACTCTATACACTGACTCCAGGTGGTCCCCCCAGGTACAAGTCAGCAGAATAGATCAAAGCATGAAAATGATGTCCAAAGCAATTCCAAACTACAGAAAATTTACCTGTGAGGAGAAGAAAAACTATGAAAATACAAATAAATTGAACACTTTGGCTGCTAAATAAAATGCCCAAGCATTTTTTGCAATGTAACTGAAATCTGGATCTTATGGAGACCCCATCAACTTACTCAGACAATGCAATTTCCCAGGGGAGAACCTGAGAAGCCTATTTCCAGGAAAGTTGTGATGACATAGAAAAGATATGCTTTTTTCCCTTTTAGATGAAGGAGAGTAGAGCCTATGACCTTTGTGGGTTTGAAAAGTCAGAGGGTACTCCAGCATGCCAGCATTCTGGAGTCTCAACTCTAAATAATGCTCCTAGGAGTAAGAAACAAGCTTGTGATGTGACCTTGTGGACCTAGGGCAACATTAGCTGAGACAGTACAGTCCATGTACTTGGTGAGAACAATGGCTCCTAGGAAGTAGACTACTTTTTGAGCCTACTCTCTCCAGAAGCAAAGGTGGTAGAGTAGACAGTATATGTCCTTGAAGTGTTGGAGAAAAATGCTTGCATTTTGTTCTTGCTGTAATTTTGAAATAAATATTCCATTGTAAAGGTTAGTTCGTGTTAAGTAATTAATTGCAAGTAAAGAGCTAGTCCCTGGTACCTAACAATGAGAGGGAGAACAGAGTTGGTGGGGCTTGAACCAATAGCAATAGAGAAAGATACATAGCTAATCAAAACTCTTTAGGGGAGAGCCCTGAGTGGTGATTATCAGGTTTGGGTGTAGGATTGTGGGCTAGAAGTACACTTCACTATCAGGTAGGGTTATTGTTACTGCTGTCCAGTCATTTTTCAGTCCTGTCTGACTCTTACTGACTCCATTTGGGGTTCTGTTGACAAAGATATGAGTGGTTTTTCATTTCCTTTTCTCACTCATTTTATAGAGGCAAATACAGTTAAGTGACTTGCCTAGGGTCACACAGCTAATAAGTGTCTAGATTCAGATTTGAATTTAGAGAGATGAGTCTTCCCGATTCTAAACCCAGTACTCTATACACTATGGCACCACCTAGCTTCCCTCAAGTAGGATTAACCAGAGAATAAGCATACACTCTAATTACTGAAGGAGTTGACATTTCCTTTTCACTCCACTACCAGGGGAAAATGTACACCCTTTGGAATAAGAAAGATCTCTATTTGGGGCTTTGACATTTCTTTTTTTGTTGTTGTTCTTGCTTTGTTTTGGAGGGGGGATGGCAGATCATTTGGGATTAAGTGACTTGCCTAAGGTCACATGGCTAGTAAGTGTTAAGTGTCAGAGGCCAGATTTGAACTCAGGTCCTCCTGACTCCAGGGCCGGTGCTCTTTTCACGGTGCCACCTAGCCACCCCTGCTTTGACATTTCTTATGCAAGTACATGGTCTGGGGACATGTTTCATTGTGCTTGCAGGGTATCTCTAGAAAATAAAAAGGGAGCAATGCCAAACAGTATCTGAGTTTCATTTAGCTTTTATCTAGAGGAACAAAAATCAAATTCGAGGTCATCTTAGAACATGCAAGATTGATTCAATTAATTAACACACTATCATTATTCTGATTTCGCTTGAGTTCAATTCAGTTAGTGCTGGTTCTGAGACATGGACACAGACCTGAGCAAAGTGAAATAGAGAAATGAGGCAAATACTCAAAAAAATTACAGAGAAAAAGAACCAGTTTTCCTACAATTTCAAGATGAGTGGATGGCAATTTCTCAGATCTTGAAAAGTATTGTGGCATAGTGGATAGAAAGTTAACCTAGAAATCCAACCTGAGTTCAAGTCTTGCCTCTGATAAATACTGATCCTGAGCAAGTTACTTAACACCTCAGGGTTCTAGGTAACTCTCTAAGACCATAAGTGGTAGAGAAGTGTCCACCTTTATTGATCAGAGAAGGTTCCTTACCCAAGGTGCCCTATGCCAGTTAAATCAAGCTAATCCCTAATCCTTGAATTAAAAGGACAATGCTTCTTCTCTTTGTGTAGATGGAAAATGCCTCAGCTACTCAACACGACACCTTCTGTTCCTCATGGTTCCTTCAAGATCTCAACCTCTACCATCTCCACCTGAAAGAATGTTACCCTTCTCCAGATTCCTATAAAACATTAACAATGGTCCTGTCATTGCCATTCCAATATACTATTTCATCCTAATATGATACTCTTGTTTGGAGTATCATATTATCACCCCTTTGAAACAGAAAGACACTACAGATATCCAACCCAACGCACTCATTTTGCAAATGAGGACTGTGAGAGGGGGTAAATAGATGCTTATGGATTGACTGAGGACAAGAGAGGTAAAAATAACTCTCAGAACCATACAGGTGGTAAGTTATGACATAGGGATCTGAAGCAAATTCAATACTCTTTCCATTTCATCACACTACAAATATTATATAGAAGGAAAGAAGGAATAAGTATTTATTGAGCACTTACTATGTTCTGGTAGTAAGGCGTGTAGCTAGGTGACACTGTGGGTAAAGTACTTGGAGTCAGAGAACCTGAGTTCAAATTTGGCCTCAGATACTTCCCAGCTGTGTGACCCTAAGCAACATTTAATCCTGTCTGCTCAGTTTCCTCATCTGTAAAATGAGCTAGGGAAGGAAATGACAAACCACTTCAGCATCTTGGCCAAGAAAACCCCAAATAGGGTATGAAGAATGTGATACAACTAATCAATCAAAAAAAAAAAAAACCAATGTTCTTGCCATCGTACCTAAGCACATGTAGCATTGTTTAAATTTTTGCTTGTCAGTCACTATTGAACTCTCTGCACCATGTGTTGTGGTAATCTATCCTCTCCTCTTAACATCTCTATGTATTCTGAGTTTTATGACACTGCTCACCAATATTTCTCCACCTCCCTGTCTGACCACTCCTTCTCAGACTCCTTAGTCAAATCACGATCATCCATTTCAAGTCTACTAACTGTGAGTATCTCTCAAGGCTCTGTCATTGGCCCTCTTCTTTTCTTTCTTTATTCTCTCATTTAGTGTATGTAAATTCAGAAGAAAAATTGAAAGGTAGCTAGGTGGTGCAGTGGACAGAGCACTAGACTTGGAGTCAGAAGCCCTGAGTTCAAATCCAGCCTCAGACACTTACCAGCTCTGCCACTCTGAGCAAGTCACTTGATCTCTCTCAGTTTCCCTTTCCTTTTTTGTAAAATAGGGATAATAATAGTGCCTAACTTCTAGGATTGCTGGGAGGATAAAATTAGGTAATAGTTAGAAATCACTTTGCAAACCTTAAAGTACTATATAAATGTTACATATCATCATCATAATCATCATGATGGTGGTCTTTGAGAACAGGGCCTATTTTGTTTTTGTCTTTGTTTTCCCAATATGATAAGAAATAATATGGAAAGAGCCAGACTTGAAATCAAAATGATTTGAGGTCAAATTCAGGCCCTGATTCAAGGGAGAAATCTCTTAATTTTTCGGTTACCCCTGGCAATTCCCTCAAGCTACAAGTTAGGCCCAAGTGGATAAACTGTGCTTGTGAAAAATGTGCATAAATCAAGAAAACCACAAATTAAGGCCCTCCCCACAAAATCCCTCAAATGTTGCCCTACATGTGTCATTGTTGTTCGGTCCTGTCCAACTCTTTGTGACCCCATTTGGAGTATTCTTGGTTAAGATAAAGAAGCAGTTTGCCATTTTCTTCTCCAGCCCATTTTACAGATGAAGAACTGAGATAAACAGGGACTTCCCCAGGGACAAATTGCTAGGAAGTGTCTGAGACCAGATCTGAACTCAGGCAGTTGAGTCTCCCTGACTGCAGGCCAGGCACTCTATCCACTAGGCCACCTAGCTGCCTTACTTACACCTGGTAGGAAGTGAATGTTTACCAAGTTGAACTGTTTACATGTTATATCCCAAAGAAGTGAGAAAATAAGGCAGGGACTGTGTCTTTTACTTCTTTGTCTCCCAAATAGTAATAAGCACAGTGGAAACAAAGAACCCCCCCCCATGGGTATTGGTTGGTTTGCTAAGGCACAATATAGACACAGATGAAAGAATAAGAGAACCTACATTCAAATCTCAGCCTTTCTACTTCCTACTTCAACAAGTAGGTCAAGCAACTTAAACACTGTGACTCAGTTTCCTCACCTGTCAAACAAGGGAAGTTAAATGAGATAGTCTTTAACTTGTGGTTTCCTCCAGCTCTCGATTTACGACCATGATTTCACGGTCAGCCATACATATATCAATGAAGAAACATAACATATTGTAAACCACACAAATTAGCATTGCCTCGAGGCCCATAAAAAAACCCAGCTGGGAAAAGGTCCAGCTTAATCTCATTCACCAACAGAACAGGAATCGTTCTCCTCTGGGGCTGTTTCTCATCTCTATCAGCTGTCTCTGCTAAGACATAGGTAAACATCCAAGGTCCTGGACACATTTTGGCAGGTTAGTGAGTCTTTGAAGAAGGAGACGTATTATTGGCAACATTCTAGCAACCTGCCATAAATTCTATTCAAAAATGAGGAGCAAAACATTCAATGCAGGTCAAACTTACAAAGATAACCTATTCCATGGAAAACAGAATTTTTCCTGGGCATCCAATGTCTCCTTCACAAATACATTGTGACTTCTAAGCACAATGTTCTACTTCTCAATATAGGAAATATGGTTATGGTTCTTATATACAATTTCACTCATAAAAATCTGCATCACTCTTAATGGAGAAAGAAGTGTGTGTGTGTTTTTTTTTCTTCCATTTATCATGGGAATTAAATTGCATATCTGACAAAACGATACAGGGCTACCTACAAAAATAAGGCAAAACAGAAAGGAGTGGTTTATGATAACCCCAAGCAAGCCAGACTTCCTGGGAGGATATAACTAGCTAATCCTGGTGTGAGTGCTGGAATTAGTTTTACTTGAAGAAATTAATAGCTTAACGACTTACGTTTTCGTCAGGTCGAAGATTAACCCCAACTCTCAACTTCTCCCATCCACTTAAAAGTTGCCAAAGCAGTGTCACTCTGACCTGTAGCTATGATTTGGAAAAGCAGCCGCTCAGATCCAGATCCAAGAGGCCTTTCTGAAATCGTCAGGCACTTGGTATCTCTGAGCCGTTCATCAACATTAGTGTCAGGTCGCAAATCTTTCCAGGCAGACGTATCCATCACATGTAGCAATAATGACAGCAGCTGCAGATCAGAGAAGGTTGGCCCGCCTGCCAAGGGCTCCCACACTTGGAAAAACCAGGAACAAAGACAGCTGATTAACTCATTCTCACACAGTCATTTAGATGGTGGCAAAGCAGAATACATTTTGAGAATGATTTCCACTACTTTCATAAGGACAATAGATAACTTGTTAACAGGAATGCTTCAGGTCTTTCTTTGCAGCATTATTATAGGAAATGCCACAGGCATGGAAAAGGTATCCAGCCTCACCTGATGTAGCAGCTTTCACTTTCCCAAAATTAGCAAAGTTCAGCGATGAGGGAGGCCTTTTTGAGATCTCGTGTTCAGGATAGGACCATCCAGGGCCTAAAGACTTTAATATCAGACAAGAAAGGACAAGGAGCATCTTTTGCTATTCAAAAAATATGGCGCTAGACTATGGGTTTTGTCAGGACATTACATTTTCCCACTATTGCTTTAAAATCATGTTTCCCTCTTATTTTTCACTATGGTTCAGTCGTTTCGGTCATGTCTGACTCTCCTTTTTTAAAAGCGTTTGTAGTTTTCATGGTAAAGATACTGGAGTGGTTAGCCATTGCTTCTCCGGTTCATTTGAACAATGAGGAAACTGAGGTGAACAGGATTAAATAACTTGCCTAAAGTTACATAGCTAGTAAGTATCTGAGACGGGATTTGAACTCAGGAAGATGAGACTTCCTGACTCCAGGCCTGGCACTCTCTACACAATGGCACCACCTAGCTGCCCCTTACCACATACGTTTTCCCTGAATTAGAAAAAGCAGCACACTTCTTGGCTTACTATTCTGCAAATTGAGGGAGGTTTGTGGAAGGGAACAACTGGTTGCCCTCAAAGGTCCTTTTAGGTGTAAAGATTCTCTGATTTTCCTAGGTTGCTCATGCTTAAGTTGCCTTTTTTATAGACACTAATGCAAAATGAAGTAAGCAGAACCAGGGAAACAATATAAAAGCTGTCTCTCACAATATAGATGAGAAAAGAAAACAACAGAATCATCATAAGTGAATGCCATGAAATTATTGTGATCCAAAGTGGCCCCAGAAAAGAAGATAGGAAAAAATCACTCTCCTCTCTTCTCTTGATAGGTAGGGGACTGTAGCTGGGGACCAGTGCATATGCTGGAAATGTTGTTTATCTTTGCCTTTTTACCATCCTATGTGGGACAGCTCTTAGAATGTATTGGGAAGGGGCGGCTAGGTGGTGTAGTGAATAGAGAACCGGCCCTGAAGTCAGGAGGACCTGAGTTCAAATCTAGCCTCAGACACTTAACACTTATTAGTCGTATGACCTTGAGCAAGTCACTTAACCCCAATTGCCCTCAAAAAAAAAGCAAAAAAATGTATTGGGAAATAATGATAATGTAAAACCAAAGACAGGAAAAAAAGAAATGTACATACTTGATTTGTTATATATTTTAAAGGAATAGCAAGTTCTACATAATAGATTTGCAGTTTCATGCACAGTCATCTTTGTATTATTCTACTATGTTATGAAAATGGTTGTTTTATTTCAGAAATTTAAAATAATTTTTTAAAGCAATCAGGGTTAAGTAACTTGCTCAAGGTTACATGGCCAGTTATTTCTGGGTGTGGTGCTGAGTATCGGAGCCCAGATTTGAGCCCCAGGTCATCCCAACACTGGAGCCAGTGCTCTTACTCGCTGGCTGCCCCATAAAATTAATTTTTTTTAAATTAAATAAAAAGGAATTGATTTTGTATAAAATTGTTAAAAAGGGACGTTAGTTCTGAGCTCAAAGAATGTGGATTCAAATCTCCCCTCTGACACCTGCTATACATTTTTGTGACCTTGGATAAATCATTCTACTTCACTAGCAAGCATTTTTAGAATAGCTTTTAGGTGTCGTTTTAAGGTTTACAAAGAGTTTTATAAATATTCTCTCAATTTATCCTCACAGGAACTCTGGGAGATAGGTGCTATTATTATCCCCATTTTACAGATGAGGAAACTGAGACAGGAAGAGCTTAAATGATTCCAGTCCAATGTGCCATCCACTATACCACCCAACTCCATAGGCAGCTTGAGAGGCCATATCTGAAAAAATATAGGAATTCACTAAATGGCCTCTGAGGCCCCTCACAAACCTAGACTATGATCCTAATATTAACACAGTAACTGAGAATTATGTAGCCTTTTGTAATTCAGAAGATATTTTATGCACTAATACATTTTCCCTCACGATAACCCCCTGAGATAAGACAAGGCAAAGTAACAAGTATGTATTAAGTGCTTAACATAGTGAAACACTGGGCTAAGTACTAGGGATACAGGATACAAATAAAAACAAAAGATAATAATAATAAAAAGACATTATCTGCACTAAAGGAGTTTGTGTTCTAACGATGAAAGGCAACAGGCAAACCTAAAAAAGACTGGGGGAGGAGGCATGGTGGGGAAAGTCCTGAGAGTGCAACCAGAAGGGGAATCACCACAGTCACTGTTACCACCGTTTTACAGAAGTGAAAACTGATACTCATCAAGCTTAAGTGACCCTGCCCAAGGTCACAGAACCAGCAAATGTCTGAGGCTTGATTTAAACTAAGGACTTCCTGACTCAGTAAGTCCAAAACATTACCCACTATGCTACAAGGTCCCTCTTTAGGTTAGGGTGAAGGAACTCCCAGGGGAGGAAAATTCTTTCTACCAGTCCAGGAAAGAACCTTCTCTGCAACTTGTAGCCCTAGTGAGAGTAGCCAAGAACAGTCCTGTCAAACTCAAATAAAAGGAGAGTCACTAAATCAGACATAAGGATCCCAAGGGCACATATTGACTAAGAAAACAACTTATTAACATTATCTGTGTCCAATTGCAATGTTATTTCTTGTGTCTCATATATTTCCCAATTCCATTTTAACTTGGTTTGAGAGGCTTGGGAATGTGGCAAGCCAACACCTCAGGTCTAGAGTACTAAAACTATAAGTGATTCACAATCCACTATTTGTTAATTGATGGATGAATAAACATTCATTAAATGCCCTGTCAGTTTCCTCATCTGTCAAATGAGCTGGAGAAAGAAATGGCAAACCACTCCTGTGGTTTTTGCCAAGAAAACTCCAAATGGTAAGAGTCGGACATGAATGAAATGGCTCATCAACAACAAAGAAGACTTTCTTGTAAAGATGGCTTGTAGCTGACATTCAAAAAAAGCCAAACAAGCTAGAAGGGAGAAGTGAAAAGGGAGAGCAGCCCAGGTAGGGGGGACAGCCAAGGAAAATGCTCAGAGTTGGGAAATGTCAGTTACTTATTTGAGGAAAAAGCAATGTCACTGAATTGAAGAATTTGGGAGTGGGTAAGGGTAGAGGACAGAAGGTATAAAAAGACTGGAAAGTAGAGGAAGAAGGTCTTAAGGGTTGACTTTGAATACTAATCAGAGGCTTTTATATTTGATCTGGGAGGTGACACTGAGTTATTAGAGTTTATTGTGTATGAGGGGGGCGTGGTCAAGTCTGAGCTTTAGGGACATCCCTTCACAGGTTAGTGAAAGATGGACTTGGATGAGGAAAAAAATTGTTGCAGGGAGACCATCCAGTAGGATATTGATGGTTCAGGTATGAGGTGATAAGGTAATAAGGGCCTTCACTAGGTTGGTGACAAGAGAGAAGGGAATATATGTAAAAGATGTTACAAAGGTAAAAATCAATAGGCCTTAGCAATACATTGACTGTAAAGGGTGAGGAATGCTGAAGGAACAAGGATAATATCTAGGTTTTGAGGCTGAGAGACTGTGAGAATGGTGTTGCCCTCAACAGAGATAGGAAAGTGAGGATGGGAAAGGTTTTCTTTGGGGGGTTGAAGATAACTGTGTTCAATTTTGGACATTTTGAGTTTAAGATGTCCCCAGGACATCCAGTTTGGCATGCTCAATAAGCAGTTAGAAGTGTGAGATTGGAAGTCAACAAAAGAGTTTGGACTGGTTAAACAGACTTAAAAATCATCACTGTAGCCTTAATAATGAATGCCATGGGCATCACCAAGTAAAATAGTCTAAAGGGAGAAAAGAAAAGGGATGTGGACAGAGCCTTGAGGGACAACTAAGTTTGTGGGTGGGAGCTGAATAAAGATCCATCCAAGGATAGTGAGAAGTGGTCAGATAAGAGGAGAACCAGGAGAGAATAAGGTCACAAAAACCTGGAGAAAAGAGACTGTCACAGAGGAAAGGGTGATCAACATTGCCAAAGGCTGTAGAGAGATCAAGAATGATGAAGATTGGAAAAAGCCATTTAATTCAGAAATTCAGACATTGTTAGTAATTTTGAAGAGAAGATTGTCAGCTGAGTGATGAGAACAGAAGCCAGTCCATAGAAAACTAAGAGAGTAAGGGGAAAGGAAGTATAATCCCTTTTAGGGAAGGAACTTTTGTTTTTTATCACTGTAGTATGAATACTTAATGATCATAGTCACCATGATTTATATCGTGTTTCTAAGGTTTGCAAAGCACTCTACAAATATTATCTCTTTTTATACTCACAACAACCTTAGGAGGTAAGTGCTAGAAAAGCTTCTGACTTATAGTAGGTGCTAAATAAATGCTTGTTGAATTGAGGCTTCCTGACTCCAGGTCCAGGCTATTTTAACTATACCACTTTCCATCTATTCACTGCTTCCTGGCTAATTCCAAGAAATCCAGCCTACCTTGACTGCCTTGATGTGGAATGACTGTCAGGGACACCATCTGATTCACAATGTCAGCAAGGAATCTACTCTGAATCAGGGACAGTTCTTGAATGAAAAGACTATGATCTTTCTGAGGTTCTCCTGGAATTTCAAACTTCCAGCAAAGGCCCTCAGTTTGGTCCTTCCAAACAAGGTCCATCCTACAGGCTAGCAATGCTGGATGTCTCATGCCATGATTGTCTGACATCAGTCCCAAATTCAGTCTGGCACTTCTCCTACTCCATCATGTGACACCCCGGTGAGACTTGGGAGGCAGTGGGACATTAGGTACTGCACGTAATAAATATTCAATTTCTCTGATTGGAATTAGGTGCTTGTTGAAGAAATGCAGATGTCTTTACAGCCATCAAGATGGTCCCAAATGTAAAGAAAAAGAAAACAACAAATAACCCTCCAATCAGTACACCATCAGCGTCATTAACTACACTCTCAAGAGTCTACTCTTTTTGGATGGGGGAGGCAAGATAAGAAAACCTCTAAGCCATACTATTATGACAGCCAATTAAATTTTGATAGAAGATTTTCATGCTTCCTTCCGTAATTAAAGTCAACAGTCTTATAAATTCAATTCCTACCAAGGGAAAATTGAATGAGAGCAAAGGGAACATTTAAGATAATTTTTAGCAAATATATGTATTATATATATATATATTTAAAAATAAAAAAATTAGGTAGATTAAATAGATCATTTATAAGACAAAAAGTGTCTTTCTGGCACATTTGATTGAGAAACTGATATGTCAGTGACACCTGGTAGAGTGGAGGGTAATATGGGATAGGAAAAAGTATATGATGCCAGAAGACCTGCGTTTGAATGGTTTATCTGCTGCTTACCACCTGTGTGACCATGAGTAAGTCACTTTACCCTCTAAACTTCCATTTTCTTATCTACAAAATGAGGGATCATAGTCATACACAGGGTCACAGACTTAATGCTTTCTTTCTGTTCGGTCATTTTTTTCAGTTGAGTCCAACTCTCTATGACCCCATTTGGGGTTTTCTTGGCAAAGATGCTGTAGTGATTTGCCATTTCCTTCTCCAGTTTATTTTACAGATGAGTAAACAGAAGTAAACAATGTTAAGTGACTTACCCAGGGTCACATAGCTAGGAAGTATTTTAGGCCAGATTTGAACTTAGACCTTCCTGGCTTTCAGCTGGGTGTTCTATCCACTGTTCAACCTAGATGCCCCTATTTAATGCTAGAAAGAAGCTTAAAGATCATCTAGTTATCATATGATAGGTTCATAGATCAAGTTATGGCATGGAGTTCTGAGGCCATCTGGTTCATGTCTTCCATTTTATGGTCGGGGAAAACTGAGACCTGGGGAGATTAAAAGACTTTTCCAAGGTTGGTTTTTTTTTATTACATACATACATGTGGGTGTATGTATATGTTTGTATACATATATATGTTTTCAACATTCACTTTTATAAAATTTTCAGTTTCAAATTGTTTTTTTCTCCCTTCCTCCCTACTTCCCCTCCATCTTCCCCAAGAGGGAAAGCAATTTGATATAGGCCATACATGTACATATTAAAAATATTTCCACATTAGTCATGTTGTGAAAGAAGAATCAAAACAAAAGGGGAAAACCAGGAGAAAGAAAAATAAGTGCGTTGATCTGTATTCATACCCCATAGTTCTTTCTCTGGATGTATATAGCATTTTCCATTGTGAGTCTTTAGAAATTGTCTTAAATCACTGAATTTCTGAGAAGAGCTAAGTGTATCAAAGTTGGTTATCACACAATGTTTTTGTGATTGTATACAATGTTCTCCTGGCTCTGCTCATTTCACTCAGCATCAGTTCATATAAGTCTTTCCAGGTTTTTATGAAATCTGCCTGCTCATCATTTCTTATAGCACAATAGTATTCCATTGCATTCATCTACCACAACTTATTCAGCCATTCCCAAATTGATGGCCATTCCCCCCACTTTCAAATTCTTGGCTACCACAAAATGAACTGCTATAAATATGCTCATACATATGGGTCCTTTTCTCTTTTTTTATGATCTCTCCCAAAGTTTCAGGGGTAATCATTGGGAGAGTCAGGGTTTGAGTCCATTGTTTTGCTTTGTTTTGTTTTTACTACAAATTCAGTATTCTTTTCCCTCCAAGTTGGACTGAATGAGCTCTATGGCTCCTTCCAAGTCTAAACTTATTAGGCAGATACTTAATACATGTTTCTTGAAAAAATTGAATGATTAACCTACTTGCCTAGAATACTCTGTTGATAATGCCAACAAAGCTTCGTATAAATACTAATTGTCATTCCTTTTACTAGAGTATACAAAGATTCATTTACATTCATTCTAATGACAACTGGTATTAATATAGCATTTTAAAGTGTGTTAAGGGTTTTATTTACATTATCCCATTTGACCCTCATAATAACCCTGGGAGGTAGGTGCTACTTATATTAATCATTCCCATTTTATAGATGGAAAAACTGAGATTCAAGAAAAGTAAGTCATTTACCAAGAGTACACAGCCAATAAGTGTGAGAAGCGGAATCTGAACCTAGCCTTCATGATTCTAGGTCAAGCAATCTAGTACAGGCCATACAGCCCTATACTATAAATCACTGCTAACTATTTTTGACAAAATTGTAATAATGTGTAAATAGTGTAGTAAAGCAGTGCCTTTTGACTGTGTTTTTATAAGGAACAAGAAACCTGTTCCTTTATATTTCCTTGTGATAAAAAAAAATGTTATTTTCTCACTACAGGTACACTTGTCAAAACCCTATCCATCTTCAGTCTTATAGGCTTCAGAGGGACCTTAGATATCATATAGTTCACCCCTCTAATTTTATAGATAGAATAACTTAACCCAGGAGAAATAGTGACTTCTTAAAGGTTTTATAGGTAGAAAGTAGCAGCTTGGGCATTTGAATCCAGGTGTCCCTGTATTATACCACAATTTTCAGAGCCCATTACAAATGCTACCTCCTCCATTAAGACTTTCTTGATCATCCTTGCCAGAAGTAATCTCTGTTTTTAGAGCTCTGATTCAAACTAATCTCTATTTCTCATACAATACAATTCAATAAACATTTACTACTAACTACCTGGATCCTGGACTCTGCTTGAATAAATAAAGGGGAGCCCCTTACCTCCCAATTACCTTCCTTGACTGCAATTTGACTCTGTTACCACACATAGACCTTGTAAACCTCTAAAGCTGCCAGATCCTTTTCTGGAAAATTGCTAACTGTGTCTCTCGCATCATCTACTCATTATGCTGGTTTTCTCAATCCAACTGTAGGACATTCCATTTCTTCAGCCCAATGTTTCAGCCCATCAAGTATTTTTTGTATCTCAACTCTTTTCTCCTGTGCTCCCAGATTTATACCATCTGACCGTTTGATGAGAATGCCATCTATGCTTTTTTTTCCAAGTCACTGATTTTTTAAAGAAAGCTAAACAGTCCAGGACCATACAGAAGTCACAGAATTAAATAATTTTGATCATTGGAAGGGACCTCAGCAGTCAACTCATATGAGAAGGAAACACCTCTATAGCAATACTTGACAAATGTTTGTCCTGCCTTTTCTTGAAGATCTCTATAAAGGGGAAAGCTATCATCTCTTGAGGAGCCTGTTCCACTGTTGGACAGCTCTACTTTGAGGAAGAGTTCCTGATGGCCCCTCTGAATTCACCTCAGCTTCTCTGGGACACTCCGCTAGGTACAACTCAACAGCCAATTATTACATTGTGTAGTATTAATTACAACTCTTGGAACTGCATTATTCAACCAGTTAGCATTTGCTATATGCAAGGCCCTATGCTAGAAAATGAGTATGCAAAATAAAATAATTACCTTCTAAGTAGTACAGATACTAGAATGAAAAGACAGGAAGCTGTTAAGAGGCATCATGGTGTGTTAAGTATACTATATGGTATCAGAGCATGAACATTCAAAATCCATTTGTAAGATTGACAAAGTATGTAAACAGGAAGCATCATGGAGTAGTAAGTGGATAGAGTAGTAGCCTTAGAGTAAGAAGACTAGTTTGAATACTACCTCAAACACCTATTAGATGTGTGACCTTGGGAAAGTCACTTAACTCTCTCATTTTCCTCATCTGTAAAATTAGGGATTTGGCTTCAATGATTGCTAAAGACTCAACTCTTGAAATCTAAAGTCCTATGGCTTGTCTGAGTCTTGGTTTCCTCATTTGTAAAATGGTGATATTACCACCTTGTACTGTCTACTTCACAGGGCTTTTGTGATATAAACATTGTATGAATTTTAATAGCTGTATAAATATGAGATACGCCTCAGTTCTCACAAGCAACTTATACCAGATGTAGGCAGATTTGGGGAATGCCTCATTGTAGCTGTTGAGTCCTTACCTAGAAATTCATAGCAGGCAATGTTTACAGATAAGGCCACTATTTCCACCCTGTTAGCTGCATTCGACTCCCCTAGGGAAGTAGACAGCTTTCATTTTCATTTTGCAGCAAGCCTGACAAGGCAGAGCAGACCCTGGGCTCTTTAAAAGCATAAACAAGTAGGATGGATAACAAGGTGAATGCTGAAAGGAGCCTGACCAGCAGTTTCAGATATTTTCAACCAGACAGCTCTTGTGCCCAATATGCCAGTAAGCCATCAATCTGAAGCTCCATGGAGGGACTTGAACTCAATGGAAAAAAATTCTGCAAAATAGATTATGTGGCCTCAGATAAATCAATGAGGCCTTATTTACTTTGGAGGAGGCAACTCCCAGTACTATTGTGGTTTCATAATGTGAAAAGAGCTTTTAGTCTAAGTTTTATGTGCTTCCTTTTAGAAAAATGGGTCTATAGAGTTACCCAGATAGCCCAGGGATATAGAGAATAGCTAAGGATCCAAAAGCACCATTGGCTGGGCTTCATAAATAAGAAGGAGTTAGTCAAGTTTGTTACAAATGCAAAAGAAGGGAAGGACCAGAAAAAAGCAGATATATAAATGTTCAAGCAGAAAAAAATCTCAAAAATCAACTTTTTAAAAATAAAATCATATTTTGAATGGGGTGGAAGAAGGGGGCTAGATATTTGTCGTTGTAAACTTTCACTCTTAGAAGAGGGATTGGCTTGGTTATACTTGGTCCCAGAGATCAGAACTAGGGGCAATGGGTAAGTTTGTGGCTGACTCTTCTCAACCCTATGAACCATAACACATCCATTCTGTCCATGGCTTTTTCTTGGCAGGGATACTAGAGTAGTTTGCCATTTCCTTCTCCAGTGAATTATTGAATATAGAGGTTAAATGACTAGCCCAGGTCACATGGCTACGCCATATTTAAATTCAGGTCTTTCTGACTACAACCCTAGCACTCTATCCACTGAAACTCTTAGTTTGGGGTGGCTAGGTTGCATAGTGAATAGAGCACTGGCCCTGAAGTCAGGAGGACCTGAGTTCAAATTCAACCTCAGACATGTAACACTTATTAGCTGCATGACCTTGGGCAAGTCACTTAACCCCAACTGCCTTCCAAAAAAAAAAAAGAACTTCTTAGTTGCCTCCAATAGTTATATTTACCTAGAAATAAATTTGGACTTGGTGTAAGGAAAACTTCCTGATGATTAAAACTCTCTATGTACTGAATTAGTTGCCCTGAGAAGTTACAGTTTTCCCTCACTGGAGGTCTTCAAACAAAGCCTCAATGACCATTTGTTAGGTGGGTGGGTGTGTGTATATGTGTATGTGTATATGTCACATACATACATACACAAACACACATATGAATATATGTATAATATATACATATATGTAAATATATCTAATAGAGGGAATTCTTCAAGTATGGTTGGATTAGATAGCACCTGAGACCCCTTCCAACTCTGAGATTCTTTGCTTTTAGAAGAGATGGTGTCATATAGTGGAAAGAATTCTGTTTTGGAGTAGGAGGACTTAAGTTTAAAACCTTGCTACTTACTGCCTATATGACCTTTAGCAAGTCACTTCCCTCTTTGGGTTTTAGTTTTCTCAGTTGGACAATGAGGATGTTGGACTGGGTGGCCCTAAGGTCCTCTTCAATTTGGTAACTATGATATTAGCATTCCATGAATTCTTTGACCTCTGAGCAAAGGCTGTCACAACTCCCAGGGTTAAACTGTGGTATCCATTGAGTAATGCCGAAAGCAGCCACTTAGAGGCAGCCAAAGGTCAGATGGAGTGTGGAGCACTCTTGTCACATTCAGCCATGGTTCCAACAATGCAGTTTTTCTTTTTTTTTTCTTTCCTTTTTTTTCTGCTTTTTCAAGAAGGGAAGACAGGGCTATTGGGGTTAAGTGACTTGCCCAAGATCACACGGCTAGTAAGTGTGTCAAGTGTCTGAGGTCAGATTTGACTGGTCCTCCTGACTCCAGGGCTGGCGCTCTATTCACTGCACCACATAGTCATCCCACCATGTGTTAATTTGTGACTGATCAGACCAATATGACTTTGAGTAAGGTGCTACCACGTACTGGGCAAAGACAATCCATTAGAACATTTAGAGGGGAGGTGTTTCTGGATTTGTACAGCCCACATTTCCTTTGTGCTTCTACAGCTCTGCTTTGTTCATGGGGTACAGAGCCTTCTTTGATATGGACATGCCATGCTGGCAGTCCTGTGCCAGCATTTCCCATATCTCACAGTCACGTGAGTTCCTTAGAGGTACCTTGAGAGGGTCCTTTGTAGCCCTTCTTTTGGCCACCATGTGAGTCCTTGTCTTCTGCTACTTCTCAGTAAAATAGTCTCTCGGGGAAGCATTCGCTTAGCATTCAAACTAGGTAGTCAGCCCATCGAAGCTGCATTCTCTGCAATAGTGTTTGAAGGCTTGGCAGTTCAGCTATAGAGAGGCCCTCAGTGTCCCATTCCTTATCTTGGCAGGTAATGATCAGGATTTTCCAGAGACAATCCAAGTGGAAGAAGTTGAGTTTTTTGGCATGGCACTGATAAACTACACAGGTTTCGTGGGCATACAACAGTGGAGTCAGCATGACAGCTCTGTAGACCTTCAGTTTGATAGGCAGCCTAATACCTCTTCTCTCCCACACTTTCTTTCACAGACTCACTAGTACTGACCTTCCTCTGTCAATCTGTGCATCAACTCTATTATCTATGTAGGCATCAGTGGAAAGTATGCTGGCAAAGTAAACAAGCTTATCCACAGCATTCAAAACTCTGCCATTTACTGTAACCAATGATTGTTGCACATATGGATGGTATGGTGCTGGCTGGTGGAGGACCTCGGTTTTCTTGGTGCTGATTGTCTTGCAAAAATCAGCAGAGTCAGTAAAGAATCAATCCATACTTTACTGCTTCTCATATTCAGAGGCTGCCTTGTGTACATGATCATCTATGAACAAAAAGTCATGCACCAACTCTCCCTCCACTTTGGTCTTGGGTCGCAGCCTTTTCAAGTTATGTCATTTACCATCAGCGCAGAAGTTGATCTTGATGCCCTTTTCATCCTCATTGAAGGAGACTGAAAACGTTGCCAAAAACATCATGCTTTAGGATATAGGAACAAACACACAACCACGATTCCATACATCAAAGAGAAGGTCTAAGATCAAGCCAGAAGCAGGAAGAAGCAGAGCTGGGAACAGAAGCAAAGCCAAAGTCTGAAAGCTAGTGTGTCAAAATCAGTTCTCAGGGTTGGAGCTAGGCAGAGCAATGCACAAAATACTTTGACAAAGGAGACTGCCCTCATCAAGTTATCAATAAGAATTTATTATGCATTCCAGGGACTGGGCTAAGTGGTGGGTAAAGTCCAAAGTCAAACAGTTGCCCTAGAAAAGGGAAGAGACATGGGTACACATAGGTGTGGACAGAATATATGCAACATTATTACAAGGAAACTTAGAGAAGAAGAGTGTAGAAATGAAGAAAGAGTTCATGAAGAAGATTGTTCTTGAGCTCAGGCTTGAGAAAGAAAATGAGGATTCCGAAAATAGAAGACAGGAAGGAATGTAACCCAGACATAGGAAATAGCCAGTACAAAGATGGTAAGATTGGAGATGGAGCAATGTTTTTGTAGAACAGTGAGTAGACCAGCATGACCTGATCTGTGACCCTTTCACCTGGACTTTGGTTGAAGTGGATAAGATATCAGAACTCTGTCCCTTGGGGAATCTTTGGAAGGTCTCAGAAAGCCAGAATTATTGACCTCCAACCTAAAAGACAATCTCTTAGTGAATGAACATGTTCTGGAAACATTTGCCTAAATAATGATTTAGCAGAATCCAGAGCAGGATTTCCCAATAGTCTGTGTGTGTGTGTGTGTGTGTGTGTGTGTGTGTGCGCATGTGTCTCCAAAAAAAGTTCTAGTGATTTTACTGTCCTGAAAACTTGAATGTTATTATCATCAGTTTGTGGTGGAAAAAACAGTCATGCAGAAATCATACTTACCCCAGCATAATTTCTGAAAAGTGAGATTGTGTTTCTGATTATGCATGTCTTGGGACACATACAACTCTCCTCCACTTCCATGAAAACCACTGTTTGACTCAAAACCCAGGCTGTGAGGGCAGATAAGAGCCTTTGACAGCTCCCAGCTCTGAAAGAAAGACTTTTCTTGCCTGCAGACCATGCTGCAATGGAGTGGGCTTTGTCAGCATTTCCTTTCCAATGACCTTTCCTAAACCTGACACTAACATTCATTTCCAGCTTTGCAGAAAGGCCCTGGCACAGAGACCTGGATTGCTGTGCTCATCACTCAGTCTACCCTCTTGATAATTAGGCTGGGGGTGGGAGGGTGGCAATGAATTGGAACAGAACATAAAATCTCTACAAACTAGATCTCATCTGGTTTGCCAGAACCTGGATCTCATTGTACCCTTTGCTTCCATTCCCAAGGTCAGTAAGGTTACTTCAACATACCTACTTCAGTTTGTGACAAGTCTACAGGGTTTTTTTCTGCTGATACTTGCTTGCATTGTGCAGAGGACTGTGATAGAGCCTGGCAAGCTTTTTTCCTGTTGTTTCTTTCCATTGCACTGCCCCACAATTTAATTCACTACAATGATCTATAATATCGTCTCCATTATTACCTGTTCCTGGACTCCCTGTTCCCTCTTGCTGTCACTCACGAAGTCATCAATCACTCACAAAAGTACAGCATGCCCTAATGGGAGAGCCAGAACATCCAACTGAGGGAGTTTCTTCTTCATTCTATTAACCATCTATTCTCACATCTCTCAGACCAATCTATTTTAGATCTGAACAGCTTCTACCACATTGCCTGATTCCTCTAAGCCCAAGTGACTGTCCAAGGTAGCTATTCTGAAAGCTACAAAATTACCCTTCACCTTTCCAATCTTTTTGTCTTCTCCTTAACCTGCTGAGTGCGATTTCTGAGCTAGATGGCCTTCTCTTTTCTTTCCTGACCTTCTTAATTACCTTGTCAATTCCTAGAGGTCATGGCTGTGATGCAATCTGCACTCTGGTTTATTATTTACTTGGGAGAAGGGGGTAGAAAAGAAGGAAGAAGGGTAAGTAACAACAATCTTGTACAGTTGGAGAGCTCATTGTTTTTATAACATATGAAAAGCCAGAGAGAGTAAGGACATTGATCTCATTTCATTCTCTCCTCTCATGTTCCTAGGAGTGTGAAACCTAAGAAGTCTGCCTTATGTGTTAAAGAAGACATTATTCCACTCTAAGATCATCCAAAATATTTCTAATTCCCTTATAATCCATATAGTTATGTGTGTAAATACATATATATACCTATATACTTTATGTACATACAAACATGTGTGTGTGTGTGTGTGTGTATTCTATTAATCACCATAGCATAGTAGATAAAGTCCTGACTCCAGGATCAGAAGACCTAGGTCAGGGGTGGGGAGCCTGTGGCCTCAAGGCCACATGTAGCCCTCTACGTACTTGAGTGTAGTCTTTTGACTGAATCCAAGCTATACAAAACAAATCCCTTTATTAAGGGGATTCATTATGTGAAGTTTGGATTCAATGAAATTTGAGAATTTCTCACACTTGAGAACCTAGAGGGCCACATGTGTTCTTGAGGATGCAGGGTTACCCATTCCTGACCTAGGTTTAAATTCTACTTCTGATTTTGAGAAAGTCACCTAACTTCCCTGGGTCTTAGTTTATTCATTTATAAAGTGGGAGAATTCACCTAGATAGCCTTTCAGCTCTAGATTTAAGATATTATTTTATATGTGTGTATGTATGTATGTACACACAAATGTATACATGTCTGTGTGTGCATGCCCATTTTGATGAAAATGGATTCATATAATATGTATAGAGGTATTTATATACATAATATATGTATGTAACTATAAATATTTAATATACATACATGGTTTTGACAGGATTATTTATAGTTACATGGGTAACTAGTACTAATGAATAGAAATGACAGTGAGACAGATTTGAGCTCAGTATAAGGGAGAGCTTTCTAACAATTTTATCTGCCAAAGATATAATGGGTTTCCAAGAGAAGTAAAAAAGTCCTTTGTCACCAGAAGTGTCCAAGTAGAGGCTGGACAGCCTCTCATTTAATGCTTCAGCGAGTCACTACTTGTCTCTTCAGTGATATATATTCCACCCTCCCCCCAAAATGGCTGTATCATTAGATGTGATAGAAGGGATACCAGTGTAATAGGAAAAAATGTCAGATCAGTTCTAATCAGCGTCTCTTACTTTGACAGTCTCATGAAACTGTCAAAAGAGGGTAGAGCAGGTTTATCCCTAAAAAGAGACACAAGTGGAAAATATCTGAAATTGAGTTCATGGATAGGAAGCCGAGGACAGAAGGTTTGGGGATTGAGAGGACACAATCCAGAAGGTCATATAAATTCAATTTCTGTTCAGCTCTCAACTTTTCATGCTACTGAAAAAGATCATTGTGATTGATAAAATGAAATTTCTGTATATCACAATAAATTGCTGTATAGAAGTCATCAGATTCGAATAGAATAGGTATTCTTTAAACAGTTACTTTGTGCAAGGTGATCTTAGAGGAAACATAGTATAGTGACTAGAAAGCTTGGCTTAAAGTCAGGAAGGTCTAGGTTAAAATTCTATCTCTCACAATTAGCTATGGGACACTAGGGAGCACTTTTAACATTTATGCAGCTGAGCAGCATTCTAGGTCTTACCTACTGAGGTTTTGATCTACTTCAGTGAAGGAAATTTCTACAATGGAAGTTTCCCCTACAATGATGACCTTGCATGTACTTCATAGTATTATATTTCTAGAGCTATAAGGCACCTTAGGAATCATCTAGTATAACCCCCTTATTTTACAGATGAGGAAATAGGTACAAAGAAATAAAGTGACTTCTTGGTGTATTGTCAAAGTGTTATGCTGAGATCTTAGGATACAACATATATAGAGATAAATGGAAGATAATATGGAAAGAAAGGGAAGGAGGGAATGAAACAGATAGGGAGATGGACAGGCAGACTGGGATGGAGAGAGGGAAACATAGAGGGAGAAGGAGAGAGAGAGAAATGGAGACAGAGATGGAGACAGAGATGGAGAGACAGAGAGAAATAACTTTAATGGGCAGTGTTAAGGATGATTTTATCAAGGAGTTAATGTTTGAGGTGAATCTCAAAGGAAGGTATGAATTCTGAGAGGTAGAGATGAGAAAGGAGCACATTCCAGTCACAGGAAATGGTTTGTACAAGGGCACAAAGCAAGCAGATAGACTTAGTTTAGGGAACAATTAAAGGCACATTTGACTGGAATATAAAATGCATAAAGGGAAGCAGTATCAAATGAGACTGGAAAAAGGGAAAGAGAAAAGAGAAAGGAGGAAGAATTACAAAGCAGCTACCATGTGCCAGGAACTATACTAAACACTTTATGAATAGCTCATTTGATTTTATTTTGAAAGCTAAGTTGGAGCAATTGATGATGCCTTTTAAATGCCAGACTGAGTAATTTGTAGTTTATCTTAGAGGCAATAGGGAGCTACTGATAATTTTTGAGGAGAAAGACATTGTCAGCCCTGTGCCTTAGGAAGATGATTTTGCCAGTCATACAGAGGACAGATAGGAGAAGGGTACTTTCAAAAAAGAAATTGTACTTCACAATTAGAAGTACGTGATCCCAAAAAAATATGTATGTATTAATTTTAATTAAATTATGTATTAAAAAGCCTGTTATCGGGGCGGCCAGGTAGCACAGCGAGTAAGAGCACCAGCTCCAGTGTCGGGATGACCTGGGAATCGAATCCTGGGCTCAGACACTTAGCACCCACCCAGAAACACCTAGCCATGTAACCTTGAGCAAGTCACTTAATCCCAATTGCTTAGGGGCAGCCAGGTGGCTCAGTGAGTAAGAACACCGGCTTCAGTGTTGGGATGACCTGGGGATCAAATCTGGGCTCAGGTACTCAGCACCACACCCAGAAATAACTGGCCGTGTAACCTTGAGCAAGTTACTTAACCCCGATTGCTTTAAAAATAAATAAATAAATAAATAAAATAAAATAAAATAAAAAGCCTGTTATCCAAAAGAGCTCTATGGTTTTTAAAAATGTATAACATTAAAAATCCTTTGGAAGTGTAAATAATCACCTCATGATTTATCCATAATTATAAATTTTCCTTTCATTTTAAAGTTATGATCTCTTCAAGTTATCTTTCCATCAAATGATATTATTTAAATATTCTAGTCCTCTCATGCATTTCCTCCATTCATCTGTAAGATTTTTACTCCAATTTACTAACAGACCACGATTACTCAAGTATTACACATCATTTGGTACAAAAATGTCCAGGAAGAGATCAATGAACATCTTTGTCACTGCCTTCCATTCTTCACATGCCAAGAAAGAATACTTGCAGTGAAAAGCTAGTGTAGTTTGAGTGAGAAAAGATGATTTTCAAAGGATATAAAACAGAGATTGCAGTCTTATGTTTCTGTTCTTTCACACATTTGGGGTTCAGAACTTGAGGCCTTTTAGACCAGGAGAAGCAAGGACAGCTGCTTCAGTCTCAGCCCACTGCCTAAATCTTCCTGAGTTTTCTCATCTAGTTGTCCCACCCTTGACCGAAACGTAGCTTGGGTAGACAGAAATAAAGGAGAAAGCAGACAAATGAATGCCCATCCAACCATCCACGAACTTACCCTTGTCACTAGCAAGAGGTTGACAAATCCCTTATTGGAATCTCTTGGCAGCCCTGGCAAGGACAGCATACATTCCATCTAGAGAAACCTGTTTGCTGCAAATGGACATGGGATTTTTTGCAGAACAAAACTTGTCTGGGTGTGTGTTTAGTGGAGGGAGGATATATATGCTCATATAATGAATGATTTTTTTGCAAAAGATTTACCTTCTTAATTATATTTTGCTAAGCTAATTGCAAAATTCATTTGCATTTCCTGAAAACACACCATCTGGGCAGCTGGGGAGTCTTCCCCAGAATGTGCTGGTCTCTGGAAGGATGCCAGCCTGCCCTGGGAACCAAAAGTAGGTAAAAAATGAAATCCACCGAATGAAAAACTAAAGTGATTGTATTTTATAGTTTTCTGGTGGGAAACAGTGGGAACCAAGAATAAAGAGAAATTGGACTGTTTCCTCACTATTAAATTATTTTCATATATCTGAAGGACCCCTCCCCCAATTTAGTGATACCAGCTGAGTATGCAAGATGCAAGCATGTTTTTAGGCCTTCTCAGAGCTAGTGGGTCAACTTATCTTTTAACTACAAGAAATCTAGGTATCTAAAAGATGTAAGTAAATAAGGAAAGACTTGAAATTTTAGACATAAGAATAAAGTGGAAAGAACATTCCATTCAGAGGTAGAGGACCTGTATTCAAATCCCAGTTCCTTTTCTCACCACTTGAGTTACATTGGACAATTTCACTTCACCTCTGGGTCTCAGTATTTTCATCTGTGAAATGAAGGATTTGGATTAGATCAGTCCTTTCAAACTCAAATATACATGAGAGTCTGTTTATAAGGATTCCTGTGGGCCACCACATGTTTATATATTTCCTTCTTAGTAATAAATCAATATATTAAAATCAGATAGGAGCTACATTTTAATCTGACTCTGGTCACACTCAGTAGAATTGTGTGCCCCTTTTGGCCCACAGTCTGGATATTTTATACCTCTGGCTAGATGACCTCTAAGGCCCCTTTACACACTCAGTTTATGACTGGATACTCCCATTATACAAGGTAACAGGGCTGACTGGCATCTCAGTTTGGAAACTCTGAGAAGGTTAGTACATCTCTTAAGGAATATTTCTTTCACATTACTTAATATTAAAGTCCCTAAATAGAAATTATTTCAGGTAAAAGAGTCTAGCTTTTTGGTTTGTTCTTCTTTTCATTGTAATTCACTTACTTTTATGGAAGCTCAGAGTAATCATGATCTTTACTGGCTTCCCAAATAACTTAACCTTGAGGCTAATTTTCTCCTCCTTACAGCCCTTTGGTGTCTTCCTTCTCTAATTATGAGGCTCTTTTTAGACACGTTCCTTCATCATTATGCATATCCATTTTTTATAGTTATTATTCAGCAAACTGTAAGCTTTCAAACAACCCAGATCTCCTCAATATTGCTGTATTAAGGAAAATTATAATAGCCTATTGACTGCGACTCAGCCAATGATCCATTCATTATTCTGTCTCGAAGGCTAAGTTTGTAAAATAAAGGATTCGATTATTGGAAAAGTCAATATAAGCAGAGAAAGGAAGAAAGAAAGGAGCCACATTTTTGTACCTTTTAATAGACCAAGCATGAACTGGTCTTTGTTTACTCTTTCCTACCCTGTCCTGTGCTGTGGAGAAGCTACATACACTCTAAATTTCTGAAGTCATCCTAAGGAGAGAAGTATTAAGGCTTCATCACCAAATTTCCTTAAACACTAGATAGGGTCAAGGATCAATAATAAATTAGACAAGTGATTTCCAATAGACAGGCTAGATTCCAACCTGGTCCCTTCCTACTTTCTTAGACTTTTTCCACATTACTTATCTCTACAAACTCTATAGCTCAGTAGTACTGTCCTACTTGTACTGTTATTTGCTCAAAGGGTTCCATCTAGAACTTGCTACCCCAACCTTACTCAGAAGGCAACTTTCTTCACCTTTTCTTTTGCAATCCTGGGTTTTAAGAACCAGCTTATACACTGTCTACAAGAGGTCCTTCATATCCATCCAACCTTCACACCTTCTGGTTTCTTCTCAGCCTTCTTTACACCTATAGATGAACCTGCCATCTCTCTCCATCAGCATCAGAATGTAAACACATAAAAAAAATAAAAATTAAAAAGGGGGAAGCTAGGTGGCCCATTGAATAGATCACTGGCCCTGGAGTCAGGAGGATCTGAGTTCAAATTTGGCTTAGGACACAACACAAGCTGTGTGACCTTGGGCAAGTCACTTAACCCCAATTGCTCTGCCTTCCCCCCAAAAAAAGAAAAAGTAAGCCCCTGAAGAGCAGGGAATTTTCACTTTTGTCTTGTCCCCAGCATAAGATACAGTGCCTGACAAAGGCAGACCTAATAAACTGTTGATTGCTATGAATTTCAAATAACATCCTTTTTTGTAAAATGACAATGACATATTGATCTGCTTGACCTGTCCAAATCTTTCTGAAGTAAAAACTACTCTCTTATATAAAAAGTTGAAGGTTTTCTCATCTGTCAAATGAGGAGATTGGACAGTATGTTTTCAGAGAACATATCTAGTTCTGACAATCTATGAAAATGTCATTTCAAAAGGCTAAGATCTGGGATTTTGTCAGTATTGGAACTCCCTTCACTGAGTGTAGTTCCCAATTGAGAAATAATTTATAGAGTTGCCAGAGGCACAAAGATGAATGATTTACCAGTAGGCACATGCTTGGTAACTGTTAGAGGCAGGATTTGAACCTAGGTTTACCTGATTCCAAATCTCTCTCTATCTATTAAGTCATTCTATTCTTTCTCAGTTTCATGCTACCAAGAAAATAATGGACATTGATTATGACACAGTGACTTTAAAAGAAATAGATTTAATTTTCATGATAATGTAATTAAACCTATGAAGATAGGCTAGCCATTTTTGACTTGTTTTTAATTTCTCTCCAAATAATCAATAAATCAAAACTCATTTAATCATTTAAGCAAATCATTAGCCTCTTAAGCCCTGGTCAACTCTCTATTCACTGAAGAATAGTTGCAATCTTCATTGACAGAATGTCTCCAGAAGGAATTTCCTATGTGCATGAAAACACAAATCAGGACAAAAAAAAGTCAATCAATCAACAAGAATTTATTAAGTTCCTATTATGTGCCCAATATTGTGTTAGGCACTAGTTGTACAAAGACAAAAATTATACATTCCTTTCCTTCAAGGAATTTACTTTCTATTAAGTTAAATGATGTATATGCAAATAAGAAATTGCAAAAGAGATACACAGTAACATAAAATAATTTCTTGGGGAAAAGGTCCTAATATCTAGGCATGGGGAGGTCAGGAAAGGTCTCATGTAACAGGGAGCTTTCTGTTGAGTTTTGAAGGAAGTTAGGCCTTCTAACAGTCAGAAGTGAGGAGGAAATGAACTCCAATTTGGGGGCCAATGTGAGCAAAGACACAAAGACAGGAGAAAAAATGTTGATTACGTGAAACAGTCAAGTAGGTCAACTCAGTTAAAGTGAGGTAGCCTTAATCTTGCTATAGCTCAGGACCCTGGAGCTGAAACAATACACCATCCTCAGCCTTCTCAAAATCAGGTCTTATAGTTGTGTACCACCGTGCCCAGCTATGTATGGCACTTTAAGGTTTGAAGAAAGTGCTTTCCTCAAAACAACCTGTTATAGTATGAGAATTATGGGTTCTATTTTATAGATAAGGAAACAGAGGCTCTGGGGGAGGGAGGGTTAAATACCTTGCCAGTGATCACATAGCTAAGTAATAAAAGAAACAGGATTTGAACTCAGGTCTTGCAACTCTCAGGGCAGTGCTTATTCCAGCACAAATAACAGCCCCTAGTGGCCTAGTTCCTGATTAACTGTTGCCAAAATGTTGTCGTTTCCCCACCTGGACGACCCAGATCCACCCTCGCTTTATTTTTTTTCCAATATTGTTAAAATGCCTACTGGAATTGCATTCATACAAAGGTAATGACTTTTTGTTGGAATTTGGACATATTCTCTCATCCAAAGCAGCATTCAGAAATGTCCCCCCTGAAATCCAAGTCTTTCCTTGTTACTTCAAACCAGATGGAGGTTTACTTGGGAAGAGGATAGAATGTTGCTTTTTTTCCCCTGGCAGTCTTACAACTCCCTAATCTTTGATAGGATTACAATTCTCCCCATCAGGCATCTCCTTGAAATGCTTCAAAATAGTCATCTCTGGCTGACCTCCTCCGTTTTCATAATAACTTTGGGCTTCCAAATTGTCTTTTCCTAGATGGGAAAATTAGGTTAGATGAAATTACATCTCTATATGGCTAAATCGATGCTTATACTCTGATCGCTGACTTTTAGCTCATCTTTTCCCAATACCAGGCTATCATGTCATTTCCCAGATTTTCCAAACCATGTTGCTACATTCAATCCTCTACAAAAAAACATCCTCCATGTGCACCCCATCTCCTTAATGTATACATAAATGCTTTTTCATGCATTCATCAAACAATGAATCTGTAGATAAAGGCATAGTTTCATTGTGTGGCCCTCTCCATCAGTATTTTCAAAGAAATATCTAGCAGCAACCAGTGGAGATAACTTCCAGACAACATTTGGAATTGATTTTTTACTGATCCCTGCAACAGAGC
This sequence comes from Petaurus breviceps papuanus, assembly GCF_028583685.1. Lineage (NCBI taxonomy): Eukaryota > Metazoa > Chordata > Mammalia > Diprotodontia > Petauridae > Petaurus > Petaurus breviceps. Next base: position 12,703,005 of record NW_027185797.1, on the reverse strand, counting down.
TAAGAGGGACCTGGGTCTGGGCCAATGGGTAGGCTGATAGACAAATGGTGGGGTTGATTCTGGTTACCCTCAAAGTAAGACTCATCCCTGAATAGCTAATAGGCTACAGAATGTTAAAGAAATTTACAACACTGTTGCTGTATATTAGCATCATTACAGTGACGAGAATGTTAACTAAACGGGAGGCTTGTGTTCTGAAGTATTGCCACAGGCAGATATCAATAGTCCCATTTAAGCTAAAATATTCCTATAATGTATCTCTTACAATGCCATCAAAGGTCTCCCCAGTAATACCCACATGGATTTTATGAGGGAGAGACTTGACCTATGGCAAACCCAAGCATCAGTCCGAGAAGATGAACTGCCTTTTCATTTGTAACCAAGCACATGCTTGCTACAGGTGATTTGGATATCATTAGGGGAGCATGGGGGACGATGTGAAGAGGTGATATTCACAGAATCTCCTCCTTTCTCTATTCCCATTGTCTTGAGTATTATCATTCAGTGGAAACAGTGAAAAGAATACCATTTCCAATTTCAAAGAAGATACATCTCTCTTTGATCCGCAAGTCAAATACTCATAGTCATCTTAACATGTACAAGCACTGTTACTCAGCTAAGCCTGAGTTAGAAAACAAGAAAATAAGAGATTTGTTCTTCAGGCCATGGTGGTTAGGGCAAAGGTGTCAAACATAGCTTTAAAAAGATTAAAATGTAATTGGGAAATATCTAACAAAATAAATAGAAATACAATGCAACATAGATAATGGTCATTTGTGGTTATCCAAGTCAATGTGCAGCATCAACAATCCACTTCTATTTGAGTTTGACACAACTGGGCATTTCTCTTCCAATTTTCAGGTTCCACCTCAGCTAGATGGCATGGTAGATAGAGTGCTGGGCCTGAAGTCAGTAATATGTGAGTTCAAATCTGACCTCAAACACTTACTAGTTGTATGATGCTAAGCAATTTAATTAAGCTCTGTTTGCCTCAGTTTCCTCAATTGTTGAATGGGAATAATAACAACATCTACCTCTCAGGGATATTGTGAGGAAAAAATGAGATAATATTTGTAAAGCACTTAGAGCATCTGTCACATAGTAGGTGCTATTTAGATGTTATCATTATTATTAGATGTTTCTGTGGTTCATCTCCTCAAACAGCATAGTCAAATATGTTGCTGTGTATAAGTATGTTTATGTGGTTTAAGGTATGAGCCCACAGCCCTTTCTGAGTTGATCCACGCCCTATGCTAGAGTTAAAAGCACCATCTACATGTACAGCTCTGCTTCTGAACTTGCACAAATTCCATGATCCAAGTAAGTCACACTTTCTTGTTTTCCCATAATCATCATCTATACTTTGAGTTACTATTTTAGGGAGTCTCTCTCTCTCTCTCCCCCTTCCCTGTCCCCCACTAATCAGCACCATGACCCAGGATTCTTTTCCATCCTGCTTGAGAGAACCTATTTCCATGTCCAATTGCCAGCTGTCATGCACATGCATCCTGTCCAGCACAGCTGGAATGCTCTTGGAGTGGATGCTTTCCAGGACCTCACTTTTGGCAAGGAACTTTCTGATTTAAATCTCTTCACCACCCACTCCTTTCCTCTCTTTACAGCCTTACTGCATGTTTCTCTTCTCTACACAGTCCAGAGCCAAATTGGCCCTCTTGTGAATCCTTACAATGACCCTCCATCTCTCATCTCCCAGGTCTCCAAGCGCCTCCTGGACCATCTCCAGTTATCCTGATCTTCATCGCACCACTGGACCCAGATAGCTCCAGAGGGGAAATTGAAGTGGGTGACTTTATACAGCCATCCTTCACTTAAATCCAATTCACTTGCATGACCTTCCTAATGTCATGGTCCTCTTCAAGAACAAAGGACAAACGAAAACAACTTCAAGCATGTCTTTGCATTGGCTACTCCTCACTCCTGTGACATTGAATGTAAGAGCAGGCATTGTTTCATTCTTTTTCTTTGTATCCCATTTAAAATAGAGTGAATGGCACATAGTAGGCTTAGATTGAAAACAATTCATAATTTATGTGTGCATTTGTATTTAGGCATATAAATACCAGTTCAGCTTTCCTGCGCCTAACACTGTGAACACAATTTTCCAGGTAGCACATTGGAGACAATGAGTTATTCTGAGCAAGGAAGAGAAATATTAAAAATAATAATGATAATGATTAAAATGAAATTTATATGCATCAGCATGATATAAAGATGACCTTGGAATCAAAATGTTCCAGTCCTGACCCTGAAGCCTGTTGTATGACCCTGGACAAAATGCTGCCCCCACTCCCAGTCCCTTGCCTAGCCTTTAATCCCAGGTAGAAGAGAGAAAGGCATAGCTTCCAAAGGGGACAGGAGAAGCTACAGAACTCTCACCAATTCACTGTGCTGTTGGTACTGTGGGCAACAGTATCCTTCTAGGCACCCAGGCTCAGACATCAAAGCCAAACTCTCTTCTGCCCCATATTCAATCAGGTGCTGATTCTTCTCATTTTTACCTCTACAAAAGCATCTCATATCTATCCCTTTCTCTCAACACCCAGAATCACCCTCCTAGCTCTAACCCACATCTCTTAGCTACACTATAGCAAAATATTTCTCATTGATTGACTGCCTCAAGTCTCTCCCCATGCCAAACTCTCTTCCATATAACTGCCAAAGTGGTCATTTGAAAGTACAGATCTAACTCTGTCACTACCCTGCTCAATAACACCTCTGGCTACCAAATGTCTCTAGGAAAAATTACATTTTGTTTTCCCTTTTGACATTTAAACTCATTCATAATAATCTGGCTCTGGTATATTTTGAATTAGGTGGCAGTTAGGTGGTACAGAGGATGGAACACTGGACCTGGATCCATGGAGACATGAGTTCAAATCCAGTCTCAGATACTTCCTAGGTGTGTGACCCTAGACAAATAACTTGACCTCAGTCTGCCTTAGTTTTCTCATCTGTAAATTGGATAGAATAATAGCACCTACCTCCAAGGGTTGTTGTGTAGATAAAATTAGAGTGTATAAAGCACTTTGTAAACTTTAAACACATGCAGCTAATAAAAATTTAAGACTAAAATCCTTAAAGTTTAAACTATTAAAGGTTAAAATTGCCCTAAGGCTTTTGAGACATCCACGTAAATGCTTGTGCTTGTTTTTGTTGTTATTAGTTTCCCCCCCCTCTCCCTCTCTCTCTCCCTCTCCCTCTTTCTCTCCCTCTCCCTCTCTCTCCCTCTCTCTCTCTCTCCCTCTCTCCCTCTCTCTCCCTCCTCCCCCTCTCTCTCCCCATCTCTCTCTCTCCTCTTTCTCTCTCTTTCTCTCTCTCTTTCCCTCTCTCCCCCTCTCTCCATCTTTCTCTCCCTCCCTCCCTCTTTCTCTCTCTCTTTCTCTCTCTCTGCCTCTCCCTCTCTCTCTCC
>NW_027185797.1:12629706-12699175 GCF_028583685.1 Petaurus breviceps papuanus | reverse complement strand
CTCTCTCTCTCCCTCTCTCCCTCTCTCTTTCTCTCTCTAATCTATCTACATATATATAATATACCCAAACTATCTATATCTACGCATACGCACTACCTGTGTATATTCATATATATGTATCTATGGACAGATATAGATTTTGATCGTTATAGATACCACTTTATATATCATTCTCCTTTGCATATTCTATGTTCCTGTCATTTAAAACTGTCTTCCTGTATGTGACATCAAATTTCCTACCTCTGTGCTTTGGCAATAGAAGGCATCTCCTCCTCCTCTCCCCATAGACTCCCCCAGCTTCCTTCAAAGTTCACTTCAAATGCCATTTATTACTCAATGACTTTCAGAATTCTCCCAGTAGCAAGTGCCTTCCTCTCCCCAAGTTACCTTGATATTTACTTAGGGCATATTTTTCACATAATTATGTGCATACATATTATTTCCTCTGGGAAAAATGATTGAGATGTGTTTATTAAGCATCATCCTAATTTCCAAGCACCATGCTAAAATGCTGAGGATACAAATGAAAAAGGCATTGGTCTTACCCTCAAGCAGTTTACATTCTACTTGAGAGTTGCTCCACCTTTAAGGGAGTGGTGTTCAGGAAAGGGAGTCTGGGCTTGGGAAGTCACATGATTGGTAAGTGGAGCCCTTGGGCAGCCAATAGAGAAATCCTTTCCACAAGCTAGGGCAGTATTGGTTTGATGTTCAAAATGCAAAGAAGGGACAGCTGGGCTAGAGTTAACAGGATTGCAAGAGGGTGTTAACTTCTTTAAGAAACATAGATAATTTCATTTTTTTTTATTCTTCACAGCTAACCCATACAAAGTATCTAAGAAGCATTTGTTAATTGTATGAAATGTATTTCATCAGATAGTTAAAATAACCAAAGATACTGCCAACCATCCCCACTGGCATCCATGATTCCTGGGCAATAAAGTTTTTTTCTAGAAAGAACACTGAATTTGGAGTCAGAGCCTGGCAGCTCGGCCATTTTCTACTTGTATGATCCCAAACAAATCATTTTACCTCTCTCAGAGTCAGCTTCTTCATGTGTTCATTTGAACTAGGTCTGTCCTAGTTCTAAATCTCATGACCCTTTGAGGACTGCCTGATCATTAAGTGTGGTAAATAGTCTTTCACATGGGCGTGGGAGCAGGAAACAGTGCTCAAGATTGTGCCCTGCCCATACCGCCACCCCACAAGGAATCTTGGTTCCGTTCTCACTCTGACTCTTGATTGGGGGATCAGGACTTGGGGAATGGGTCTGAATGGGGTGGGAGCATTTTTATATTCCCTCCACATGGTCACTCTTGATGACTTTAATACCTGCCATTTCTCCAGATACCATCAAATGCAGCTCAACAAAGGTGACGTTTTAGGAGGATCAAGAAGCAAAGCAAGAGACTAAAAAGAGCGCTATTACCCTCTCCCACCCCTTACCCCCCCCCAAAAAAAACTACCGCTATGAAAACAGGGAAATAAACCATCCTGATAAGCAATTAATGTAAAGAACCTTCGGCCAAGAACAAAGAAAAGAAAATGAGCGATAGCGCCTGGCTGACAGGCCGGTGCACATCCAACAGCCCTCTAGTACGTTGGGAAACCTGGATTAGCAGGAGGGCACCTGAGTGGCTCAGCGGAAAGAGTGCCAGTTCTGGAGTCAGGAGATTATCTGAGTTCAGATCTGGCCTCAGACGCTAACTAGCTGTGTGACCCTGGGCAAGTCATTGAACCCTGTTTGCCTCAATTTCCTCATCTATAACATGAGCTGGAAAAGAAAGTGGCGTACATTTTGCCAAGAAAACCCCCCAAAATACCATCATGTAGAGTTGACTGAAGTGATAGAACAACAATTAGAAGGAACTGTGGATCTGGGAGAGAGAAAAGAGGAGAGGAACATTTCAGACCCGTTAATGGATGAATGACAAAGTATGTGCCACCTGACAGTGTCGTAAAGACAGATTCTAGGGGGAAAAAATGAATAGAGTGCACAAAATTTTGGCAGAACAGAGGTGACAAAACTGGTAAAAAATAATAATAATAATAACCGGCTAAAGTCACTTTCAAAAGAAAGAAAATGAGGCAGAAAAGAGACATCATAACATATTCGAAAATGGTTTGTTATTGTTTGTCAACATAACTTCCTCTCAGCTCATGACAAGCATTTTTATATGTTCATCTAAGGATTCTGAAGAATCTTTGTTTCCTCATTTCCTTCCTTCCTGAATTGTCTGACTTCTATTGTTTTTCCTGACCTGTAAGATAATCTGTATAGGAAACTGTTCTGTAGTTTACATCTTTAAAGGTTAAATAACTCACCCAAGGTCACACAAACAGTATGTATTATAAGCAGTACCTAAACCCAGATCTCCCTCACTCCAAAGCCAACCTTCCAGCCACTAGGACATTTGCAAATCTTAGTCTCGTGACATATGGTGCAGTTGTAAAAAAGGGCAAAAGCAAAAGATGAAGCATCGCCCTGTAATACTCCAGTGAAATTCAGGATATATTTGGCTTGTTTGGATTCTGAGTTCCACTTTGACGTTCTAGTTTGGGTTTGGTATGTTCCAGTGGTGTGGGGGAAGACTTTACCAGGTGAGATGCCTTGGAAGTCAGAAGATGGACTTGATGAAGTCTTGCTTCTGGGTACAAAGATGATGAGGGCAGATTCTGGGGCTGGATAGACTCAGAACAGCTCACTGAACTTGTTTACAACCAGCTTTTTCTCCAGACTCCAGGAATATCTCACTAATTTTTTGCATGGATTTCACTTCTCTTCAACATCACTAGAGTGATCTCAACCGGTCACCACTTAAGCTCTGAAGTTATGATTTTGGGGGAGGAGGAAAAACAGAGGAAGCTCCCTCTCCCAATGCAAATCAGTACTTGCTCCCCAATTTATAATCTCAGAGAGTTCACAGTGGTATGAGAAGTGACTCTCCCAAGGTCATGAAATCAAAACATAGTCAGAATTGGGACTTGAACCCGGGGCTTTCTGACTCTGGCTCTGGCTCTGCACCCAGGATGTCACAATGCCTCTCCAATTTAAAATTATGCTCATAAAATTGCATAGAGAGAATTCTCAGCTATCGGTTAAACAGCAATATGTCTTCTCTACCATCATACTCTAGGCGCACTTCTTATCCAATTGTTTCTCAGACATTTGACGATGCCTTTCTGTCTATCCAAATCCCAGTTCAGGACCCAGCTGAGGTCTTCTCTCCACAATGAAGCCTTCTCAATCTGGGGACACTTGAAAGTGTTATAAGAAGGGAAAATTGTATCTAAATATGAATTCTTATTTCAAAGAAACTGTTCTCTTCAGGTCACCAGTGTGTCTGAGCTGCCAGATTCGATGGCCTTGTTCAGTTTCCATTCTCCTTGATTTTTCTAAAGCATTTCAGAATCACATATTCTCGGAACTGGAAGGATCCTCACCCTGGAAGGGCCCTCTACCCCTACCTGAACAAGAAGCCGCTCTAGAATATACCCAAGGGATCATCTATCCTTTGCCCAAAGTTACATGGGGAGTTCATATCAGAAATGGGACTAGACTCCAGATCTCCTGCTGTGCTTTCCACTATTCTATATTGGCTCTTATTAAAAATATGTTTAATAGCCCTATACTGTTATTTGTTCCATGGATTTATAATTGGTTTTTCCAAGATGGCTGGCCACTGCTACAAGAAGACAAGAACCACATCCACTTCTTTGTACTGTGCCTTACCATACTAGCATCTATCATAGACCTGACTGGCAGACAGTAGTAGCCCTTCCCTTAGTTAACATTGTTGCATTGAATCTCATTGAAGACCATCAATGACAAGCAATGTAAAAATAAGTATGATGATGAGAAATATGTATGATCAATGACTAAGAAGCAATTCTAGATTCTGTCCTAGAAACTACAAAGATGTCAAAATTATTCTTTAAAATCTTTACACCATGATTACATTTTCTGAGATGTCCTTTTAGCTCACAAGGACATTTCTTCCTTTTTTCTTGGTCTATCTGCAGTATGTATTTTGTATCAATATCTCCACCTTTCCTAGGATGGAGCCCCATTAAAGAAAATAGAATCTTTTATTTATTAATGATTAGCACATAGTAGGCACTTAATAAATGCTTGTTGACTTGAGTCCTACATCTCTACTCCCATTCAAGTAAAACACAGATTACTAAATAATGTAGAAGTCAGGAGATGAGTTCTAGTCTCAAATCTGCCATTTGCCAACTCTGGTACCTTGGACAAGTCATTTAACCATCCTGAGTCTAAGGCTTCTTGTTCATCAGTGGGAATGGGGAGGGTGTGATAATTGCTTTGCCAGTCTTTCAAAGCATTCATCTGAGTATCACAATGTTCTTATGAGAAGGTGCTTTAACAACTATGTAAAGATACATCAAAAGATACATAAAAGCATGAATTTATCATTACTATTATTCTCCTCTAATGAAAGAGGTAGCAGGTGTGAAAAACACAACATCAGACATCTGTGTTTTTTGGGTATCTACCATGTCATAAGCAGAAGCTGTTAAAATGCAATGTGGTTATAATATAAGGATGTGTTTAGATTGTGCTTCATTTTTTAAGATAATACACACAGATGGAGTGTGTGGGTGAGACAGAAAACACCAGTTGAAACCAAAAGTCTTCTTTGCACTATGCCCATATGGAATTTGTCCACCCACCATCTTCAACTGCCATCTGAAGGCCCTGACCCTGTGATTCCACCTCTTGGATTTGGAGGAGGACTTGATTCTTTACTCAATTCCATTCTTATTAAGTCTAAGGGACTGAATGAGGTATCAAAAAGCTTAAACTTTACTCCTCATTCTTCCACTAAAAACTATAAGGCTCTTGAGTCATTTAATCACTCAATGATTCAGAATTTCCATCTGTATATTCGTAATAAGCTTCCTGTCCCCACCTCATAATTACTCAAAAATTTTACAGAGATCCATACATCCAACAATATGGGAGCTACTACTGACTTAGATGATTGGCACTAAATATCTTAGACAAGACCATGCAGGCTCTGAACATCTTCTTAAATTGTTGCTACTATACATAAAAAGCAGCCAAGTGGTACAGTGGGTAAGAGCACTGGACTTAGTGACCAAAAGACTTGAATTTGAATCTTGTCTCATATATAAGCAGTGTGTCCCTGGGTTAAGTCACTTACCCACTTTCACCTTCAGCTTCCTCCTCACAGTTTTGCTGTGAGGATCAAATGAGAGATGAAATGTAGAGCACTTTATAAATCATAAAGCACTACATAAATGATAGTTAACAAAAATAATCACTTGCTGCTTCAAGACTTTGGACAAGTCACTTCAGCTCAATTTCTTCATTTGTGAAATAATGGCATTAAAATAGATTGCCTCTGAGGTTCCTTTCAACTCTTTGCTTCTAAGACAATCTAAACCTCTGTGGTTTCTTCCATCTCTGAAAATCTGTTTTTATTAGGTACTATGGCTTCCCAGATACTTACTAGCTGTGTGACCCTAAGCAAGTCACTTGATCCTGTTTGCCTCAATTTTTTCACCTATAAAATGAGCTAGAGAAGGAAATGGTCAATCATTTCAGTTTCTTTGCCAAGAAAACCCCAAAAGGGGGTTATGGAGAGTCAAACATGACTGAAACAATGGACAACAACAATGATGAAGACATTTCAGAGTTTGTGATCTGTGACATACATAACCTTTGAAAATGAATGTCATCCCCATGCCCTGGTTAGGCAGCCATTGGAGGAAGTAGTTTGAGCTCTTAAGAAAAAAAGTTGTCAAATAATTCCCCAAGTTGTTCTATTTATTGGAATTTTGGAGCTTGCTTTGAGAGTATTATTAGAGAGATCTTCAAGCAATTTGCATTTTCATCCATTAAAAAATGACTACAGGGGATGGCTAGGTGGCACAGTGAATTGAGCACCGCCCCTGGAGTCAGGAGGACCTGGGTTTGGATCCAGCCTTAGACATTTAACACAAAAAATAGCCGTGTGACTTTGGGCAAGTCAACCCCAATTGACCTCCAAAAAAAAAAAAAAAAAGCAAAAAATGACTACAAAGACAGCAATGGAAGTAGTTGTTAATGACAAAAGCAGCACAAGGAGCTTTCTGTGGAAGAAGCAGTGTCTGAAGCTAATATGCCTTCCTCCAAGCTTTTGTCCCTCTCCCAGAATACTCATGGCAGAGACTGGTTTGTGTAATAGGAGAACTGATAAACTCCCAGTTGCTCAATCAAGAATAAAACCCAACCATCTGTGCACAAAGTCAAAACTTTTCTGCTAAATTCAAGCATCTTGGGAATTTTCCCAAAATGTTCCCACTGTCTGAGAGTTCCGATAAGCTTTGGGGCCCAAGAGATTGCAATGAACCCAAGAGACTGATTGGAACATCACAGTAATGGCTCTGGCAAGTAACTCCCTATGTAATTCAATAAGGAATGTGTTCTTAATATTGAAGGATCCTCTATCTAAATTTACAGGAGATAGATTCACTGAAGGTCATTTATACAACCTATTGAAAATGATTACATTTCCATGAATCATAAATTTTAAGTTAAAAGAGACTTAGTGGTCATTGAGCCCAACTGTTTCATTTTCTTATTTGGGAAACTAAGGTACCAAGGGGTTAGGTTATGTGATTCATCCAAGTTCACAAAACTAGTAAGTATTTGAGATGGAATTCAGTCCAAGGCATTGTGTATTCCAAATCCAATATTCTCCCTTCTACCCTGTTGCCTCCATGTGTGAGAACCAGAGCAGAGGAGAGATCTTTAAATAGTTGGCTTTCCATGCTTGATGGGCCAACATGTGTAAAAGGGATTAGTCTTGCTTGACTTGATCCCATAGGACAAAATTAGGACTAATGAGTAGGAGTTAGAGGGAATCTGATTTAGGTTCAACATAAGGGGAAACTATCTTAATAATTAAAGTTATTCAAAAATGGAATCAATTATTTTCACAGAATCATAGAATTTCAGGATTGGAAAGAACTTCTCTGGCTGTCTAGCTTAACCTACACTTGTAAAAATAATGTCTGTCTACAACAGACCTAGCAAATGGGCATCCAGTCTCTGCTTGAAGACCTCCAGGAAAGATTAACCCACAACCTGCTAAGTGGGAAAATTCATTTTGTGTCAATGACTTCTTTATCAGTGGATTATAAAAGACTAAGGTTAGGAGAGAGGGTATCACAGGCAAGGAACACAGCCTAAGCAGAGGCAGAGAGATGAGAGATGGGATGCAGGATGTGAGAAACAGCAAAAAAAAAAAAAAGTTTGCCTAATTCAAAAGAGATAGTATGTGCAGCACTCAGCACAGTACCTGGCACATAGTAGGCACTCAATAAATGTCTATTTCCTTCTTTCCTCCCTTCATTCATTCAAGAGAAGAATAGTCACTTTTCAGGAATATTGCCAATGGTAGATTTAGAGCTAAAGGTAACATTAAAGTCATCTAGGCCAACCTCTTCATTCTGCAGAGGAAGAAATTAAATGCCATAGAAGGGAAGTCATGTGCCCAAGTCACACAGGTAGAAAGAGATTTAGACTCAGCAGAGATTTGGACTCAGGTTCTCTCAACCAGCCAGTGTTCTTTCCACGGTACTATGATGAGGTAGCCCCTAGGATCTACACCCTTTTATTTGCTCCACAATCAGTAGTGGGTAGTGTTGAAAGGATAGAAATACCTTTGTCACAATAATCGAAAGCTAAGTCTACCTTCTCCCAATCTCCTTACCTCGTTTCCCTTTATCGGTTTTAGCCAATATTCTCTAGGGGAATATTCTCTACACATAGATACAGGCTAAGTCATACTCAGCTGCATGGGCATCCTATTATTGGCACAGAAGGAAACAGTAATTCAGAAGGAAGATATAAGTGGGGCAGAGGTCAGGAGTCTAAAGATTCTGCTATTCCTTCCCCAGAGTCTCTTAAGCTGACTGCTTGACCTCTCAAGGCTTCCTTTCCTTCTCATGTATTTTTGGGTTAATAATTCTAGCCATCTCTCTGCCCTGTGGGGATATTGAAAAGATTAGGGAACAGATAATTGGGATATACTTGGTGAATTGTAAGAGCCCCAGAAATGCTGAGTATTAATCGAGACACACCAGAAATGGACCCTCTAAGGTGCTTTGGCCTCCAGCTAACCCAAAATCATGACTCACTAGACACCATTTTATCCCATTTTTCAAAAGCATTTTTCTTTGAGAGGCTTTTTGGACAGAGAGATGGAACTATTCATCTCTGTTACTTTTCCCAGCTTTCAAAGATTGTCTGAAATCATAGTGTTCTCTTCTACCCAGGCCATTTTTTAGGATAGTAACCTCACTTCTATCTCCTATGGTCAAAGAATGAAATATTCTGGTTAATGGACAAGTTACACACACACACACACACACACACACACACACACATACAATATCCCAAGCCTGAACACAACTTCAAGTTGTAATATTGTATATAATACACACATATAATATTAACATATATAAATATATACACATATATATTTGTACATATGTACATATATGAAATATAATTATTTTCAAATCATTAAAATATAGCCAAATATGCATTACAAAAATTAGGATATAGAAAATTTTGTCTTCCTTGAATGATTTCAAAGGAATTTCAGCTTTGTCACTAAGAATGTGATTTTATTATTAGATGAACAATCCATAATTTCCTAAGGTTTGGAATTCAGAAAAGATTTTTTTAATAATGTTGTTTTTTGTTTTCATTTTTAGATTGATGCTTTGATATCAGAAATTTTTCCATTGGAACAATACAGGAAAATTGTGCTAAGAGTCCTAGACTAGTGCACAAAAATCCATTTAACCCCAAATGCCACCAAATGGTATAGATGCAACATGGAATATTAAAGAAAATATTGAGCTTGGAGTCATAAGAGGTGATACTTGAGCTAAGTCTTAAAAGAAGCCAAAGATTCAAATTGATGATAAGGAAGGAAAGTATGGGGTGGGGAGGGTACACATGAGGTGGAGGGAGGCAGCCAGTATAAAAACATGGGATGAAACATTAAAAAAAAAAAAACCAAGGAGACCCGTATGGTCAAACCCATTAGAAGTTCTCCATCCTAACAAAAACACACATCATATATGTATTCATATACAGCTAAATTAGAGTGTTAATTAATCTTTATATACTAGTCAATTTATCAAGATACCTCTGTTCTAAACCTGGAACTGCCACTAAATACTTTTGTAGCCTTGGACATTTATTTTACTTCAACTTAGTTCTTCTATAAAAATGAAAATGCTGGATTAATGATATCTTGTGTCCTTTCCTGCTCCATCATAATTCTATAGTCTTCTAGGCCAAGTAATGACCTCTCTGGGCCTCAGCTTCCTCACCTGTAAAGTGAGAAGGTTAAAGGATTTCTAAGATTCTTTCTTTCTCAGAATCCCATGATCATATGCTCATAAGCACTATGTACCATGGAAATGTTAAGCAGCACTATTACTCCAAAGAGGGCAAAGACAAGACAATCCCCTTGAGCCTTCATAGCTAGAACACAGGCAACTAGCTTGATTTACCTTGCATTAACTCACTTGAACCCAATGTACATGCAAGTAAAGACAATCACCCTCATGATGTCATTCATCCTCATGGAGAATGAAGAATGAGCAACATAACTAATACAATACTCTAACATACATGAAACTCCCCAAAAGTCAAATATGACATTGCAATATGGTATCCCATAACCAACCTGACCTCAATTCAACTCTTTTTCTTCAGAAGCCGCAGAGCCCATGATGGGATGAGTTAGAAAAGCTAAGGGCTTGGGCAATCAGTAGCTCCTCCATTCTATGTTTGGTGTGAAATATGAAGAGGCAACATAATGGGAAGAATGGTAACACAGCCTGAGCAAGACCCAAGAGTTCAAACCCTACCTCTATATGACTGGGGAGTCACTTGACCTCTATGGGTCTCATTTTCTTCACTTATAAAAAAGAGGTATTTGGACTACATGGCCTCTGAGGTTTATTTTGAGTTTATATCTAGGGTCTTATGAGTCCATGAATTGATACTAGAGAGATAGCAATGTACCATTCCCAATTCCTTGAACCTTACTTTTAGAATGACATCATGGACTGGAGTCAGTAAGACCTGAGTTCAAATCCATCCTCCTACATTTATTAGCCATGTGACCCTGAGAAAATCATTTAACCCTATTTGCCTCCATTTCTTCATCTGTAAAATGAGCCAGAGAAGGAAATGGCAAACCACTCCAGTATCTTCACCAAGAAATCCCCAAGTGGGGTCAGAGAGAGGTGGACACAACTGAAACAATTAAAGAACAACTTGGTCACCTGACCAAGGAACAAAATGTGAATCCCATCTGAGAAACAGAGTGCACTTTCCATGAGTGGGAGTAGTTAGGGGAGAGGAAGAAGAATATTTGGCCGATTCACAACTATTTACTAAGTACTTACGAGAGACAGTTAGGTGGCAGAGAGTATAGAACACTTGGCCTGGAGCCATAAAACTCAAATTCAACTTCAGATTCTCACTAGCTATGTGACCCCATGCCAAGTCACTTAATTGTTATCTGCCTTAGTTTCTTCATCTGTAAAGTGGGGATGATAAAAACACCTACTTCTCAGGGTTGCTATGAAGATAAAATGAAATATCTGTAAAACACTTTGCAAATCATAAAGTGATATATAAATGCTATTATTATTTTATGGTAAGCACTATGCTATATACTATATACACAAAGGAATAAATGAAATTACCTTTGCCTTCCAAAAGCTAATACTCTCTAGTGAGGAGCAAATATACTGTAAGTATATGTAAAATAAGTAGAAGCTACTTTTTGGAAGGAGGGGATAGCCACAGAACAAATCAGGAAGAGTCAAGTGGAGAACATGGACTTTGAGCTTGGCTTTGGAGAAAATTTTAGATTTTTAAAGACTGAGGTTAGGAGGGAGGGCATCACAGGCAAGGAACACAGCCTGAGCAGAGGCACAGAGATGAGAAATGGAATGAAGCGTGTGAGAAACAGCAAAAAAATTAGAACTTGACCAAATTAAAGAGGATAGAAAGAGTGAGATACGAGTTTGGTTTCTGAGGGGAGCTGTTATTGGAGGCATAACCCACTGTCATACCTTTCTACTATTAAATGCAGAGGTTGAACCCTGATTGTGTATAGGGGCAGAGATTCTTCCTTCTTTTTCTTTAGCCCCTGCATCTTCCTTCTAATTTTTCTATGAGCAGCCCCACCTAGAATTCCATATACTGGAAAGTCCCTCTAACAGCAGGTCAATTAGTGTTGTCTTTTAAGATGGCAGAAGGCATAGCATCTTTTATAATTTTCAGAAGCTTTGTACTATTATTAGATTTTGATAGTAAATATTCTACTTAGTAATTATATTGGTAATATTCTATTAGTAAAAGTCATTTTAATGAGATTTTATAATCCATGAATCTGCTGGATTGGTTTATCTTGGGCCTGGCCTATAATAAAGGAGAAGTATGGGGAGATTATATGCCAAAAATATAGACTATAGTATGACAGAACTGAAGCAGTCCATCTAATTTGCCACTGCCATGGCCATCTTACTACACCACAATAGCTGGCAGAAAATTTGACTTCCTGATTTGCTGTGTTGTGGCCCATGTCCTTTATTTAAGGCCTCCCTCCATCCTTTCTAATTCAGGAGGAGGCAGATAACCCTGAGTCACTGAAGTCTAGGTGAATAGAGCACAAGTTCTGGCATATCCTGCCAAGACTTTGAATATCTGACCAGTAATGAACTCGGTGTCTATTGCAATCTATAAGAATCAAATCAACTCTGCCATTGCTTATTGGAAGGGCCTGATAGTCTACTACTTCTTCTTTTGAGGGGGTAAGGCAAGGCAATTGGTGTTAAGTTACTTGCCCGAGGTCACACAGCTAGTAAGTGTGTCAAGTATCTGAGGCCGTATTTGAACTCAGGTCCTCCTGACTCCAGGGCTAGTGCTCTATTCACTGCACCACCTAGCTGCCCCAAGTCTGCTACTTCTTTATGTCCCCTCTCAAAATCCCTGGGATTCTGAGGCATGGGATGCCTACCAACCTTGGCTATTGACCTCATTGGTTTAAGTAACTCCCTCTACCAATCCTGGTTGGCACCTCCTCTGCACTTAAAGTCTTAAAGAATTGTTTAGAACTCTGAGATATTACATGATGTGCATTATGCATCAGAGATAGGCCTTGAGGACAGGTCTTCCTGGCTTTGAGGGAAGCTCTCTGTCTACCTTACCATTTTATTTTCTAAGTTCATGCTTTCATTTCCTACCCCCACCCCAATCTCCTTGGGGAAAGAGACTTCTTGCTTCTTGTCTCTATAACCCCAGACCCTGGCACATAATAGATACTTGTAAGTACCCATTGAAATGAATACAGTCATCTGAGGATCAGCCTAATAAAATTCAGATGCAAGTGGGCCACAGTCCAATGAATGTTTCAGCCCCAGTAACTCTCAAACATTTTACTATCAAAGCCATTAAACTATGAGTTCCTTGAGAAAAGGGGCTATTTTTGCCTTTCTTTAGATTTCTAGCACATAGTTCAGTGGGTGCCTAATATATATGTTAGTTTACTCACTGATATCTGTGACTGTATATTCATTACAAGATCACTGGCCCTTCAAGTGTTTAAATAAATATGAGCTCCTGATTGGGTTATTTGAAATATAATCTGCAAATAAAATCTATATATTCTAATAATCTAAAAGAAAATCTACATAAAGTCTTCTTGTGGCCCTTGATTTGGATCTCATTCCTTGAAGTCATCTCCTGCTCGTAGACACTTAAGTCTTCCTGGACCCACTGGATCACAGAATATAGAGCTAGAAGCAGCTTGTAGTCTAGTAAGTAACTTGATACAAAAAAACACCTTCTTAGTTGAAGGGAAACAAACCAAAAAAATGTATCATGTTATCCCTTTAAAGACTATTATTCCAAAGAGAACTAATGCAAAATATGAAAATGCAATAATTTGATTTGTCATTGAAATGTTCTTTCTTTTAAGATGCAAAATAAATCACCAAATGCTTTCAAATTTGACATTTAATCCATGAATTCAAATCATTTCTAGGATTTATGATCCATTAGGAAGGCAGTTTCTATTTTCCCTGCCCTTGCAAGATTTTAATGTATGGCTGGCAGAAAATGCATTTACACTACACACTTTTCTTGGTGACAATATCATTTATTGATAAGGCTTTTCCAAGTTTAAAAAAGATGATGGCATTGGTTATGTTCATTTTGATTTATCTACAATTGGTAGATGGGAATAATCCCCTGGTAGAGTATCAAGAAACCTGTCAAATGCACCTACGTCCATGTAAGTGGCTGAGGAAAAAACAGAGAAATCTCCCCCAAAGAGTAGTAGCACTATCACCAATGGTATGAGGATCTATAAAGAAAAACCAAATTGCTTTTTATGAAGTGAAGGAATAAGCCATACATTGTTCCTCAAAATGGTGTCTAGTGTCTAATGGCTTGAAGCATTTCAACACCAGATTCATCACCCTTCTGTTGTAGCTTACTTTTCCCAAGCAGGGATATCTCACTTGTGATAGGATTGTTAGTGCCTGGTAAGGAATTTCATAGCATCCTAATCCATGCTCAAATGACTAGGTTAGTACCAAAGGCAATCAGATGAGATTGGTAGGCTCTTAATCTACATGCCAAGAAGGTGCTGAAAAGGCAGAAGGCATTAAGGAGAGGAAAGTGAGTTTTTGATTGGGACTTTAAAACATTCTCCCTTGGAGGATGTAAATATAATCACTGGCATTTCATTGAAAGAAATAATGATAGCCATTTGTTAAACCTTTATGACTACAAAGGCCACAAGATAAATTGAATGGCTGCCACTCCTTTCAGTAGGCATTATGGGTGGGTCTAGTGCCCTTTGTGCTGGCACTGAATCCATGGTCTGGGACTATCATGGGATAAACTTGTGCTGTCCTATATGAGAAATCTTTACCTTAAATTAGAGTTGTCTTTTTATCTATTTCACGAATTTTGTGAAATCCTGAATAAGAACAATGTTAAATAGCACTGATACAGTGCCTTAAATTTTATAAAACACATCACATGATATATAATTTGATTTTTACTATGTCCCTCTTGTAGGTTCTATTAGTATCCCATTTTACAGCTAATGAAACAAAGGCATAGGGAGTTTCTTTAATAATAGTAATTATCTTTATTTCTTTATCTAGAAAATACCTCAATATGTTATAATTCAATACCAATCAAAATGACTAAGTACCAATTCATTAACAAACCAAATCAATAATAAACAAAGAAATGGAAATTTAGTTACAAAATTTTGAAGTTGAAAAATCAAAGCCAGATTGACTTCTAACACTTACTCGACTGGCAGCTGACTTCACTTCTGGAAATATAATTTATACTATTCTCTTTCTCTCTATGTTATTTAAATTTTCTTCTTAAGAATTCTATTCGTATGAGGGCACCCAAGTGGTGCAGTGAATAGAGGGCCAACTTTGGAGTCAGGAAGACCTGAGTTCAAATCCTGCCTCAGTAACTGTGTGACCTTGTGCAAGTCACTTAACCCCAATAGCCTTGCCTTCCCCCCCCCAAAACAAAACAAAAAAATTCTATTAATATGATGAAGATTAAAATTGTTTCATAGCAAGAGATCTCCCCATCTCCTTTCTCCATTTTCTCTAATTTTCTTTCAGTGATGAAAGGAAAAGAGGCTCTTTATCAGACTCATTCCTCATAGATCAAAAGTCAAAAACACTTTTTTTCCTGGCTTCATAGGGAAAAGCACCTAGTAGAAAGGCGTTTTCCAAATCAATTCCAAAATATCAGCAAAAATTTCTTTTTTCTACAATATTCCTTTTGACTTTTGAAAAGATAGTAACAGTAACCATAGTGTCTATAAGAGATAAGTGAAACAGATATTGCACATACATCCCTCAAAGTAAAGATTAACTCTCCATAATTTCTTGACCCTTTCCAAGTCTTACTCTACTTCTGTCTATCAATCTTTTTTTTTCTTTAAAGCAATCAGGGTTAAGTAACTTGCTCAAGGTTACACAGCCAGTTATTTCTGGGTGTGGTGCTGAGTATCTGAGCCCGGATTTGATCCAGGTCATCCCGACACTGGAGCCGGTGCTCTCACTCGCTGAGCCACCTGGCCGCCCTGTCTATCAATCTTAAGAACAGATTTCCAGGTTTCCAAACTTTCCTTAACATCCCACATCTTCACTTTAATTGTCTGCTAGGATTTTGCAAACCACTCTGTAAAAGCATAACAAATCTTTGAGGCATTCATAGCACTCTTCCCAAATTCTAATTTCTTTTTTCTTCAACTTGCAATTCACCATGACCTTCATAGTCAGTTAACCTGTGAACACATCTTCACTCACTTCCTCCTATTGATGATTATGCTCTCAGAGATCTTAGATTTTTCTACTAAAGTATCTATAAATAATCTCATGTCTTGAACCAAAACATCTGGAGTTAACATCACAAACATATCCTATCCTGACTAAGCCCTTTCCACCATTATCTTTAAGAGGACTCATTTTCTCTTTCCTGTAGGATTTTCCCTTAGAAATATAGAACCCTGCTCATTATCTATTAGAAGATGAGATAAAGGTCCTTATGGAACCCTACTGCTCCCCCAGGCCACCTCTGGCAAGGAGTGACACCTCAATAAATTACCAAGTTCAAATGTTGAACTAGAGGGATCCATTTGTGTGAAATGATTAAATCCATCCATAAAGGCTCAAAAGGCAATGATAACACAAATTTTTGTGTTTTTGGGGGGCATGTAAATAACACTTTATTGTTTTCCAATTGCATGTAAAGATAATTTTCAACATTCATTTTCATAAGATTTTGAATTCCAAATTTTCTACCTCCCTTCATCTCCTCTCCCCAAAATGGCAAGAAATCTGATATAGGTTGTATATGTGCGATCATGCTAAACATATTTCCATATTAGTCATTTAGTGACACAAATATATGTGACACCAAGACACTAAAAACTGCTACATTTTCATTGTTCTCTTCCCTCATCTAATATGCAACTCCTACTGAGAGCCATAATGACAATGAGAGGAAGGGGCACTGAATAAATGCATTCATTAGCTCTAAATAGTTATGCTGATCAGCTGGCCATGCTAATGTGGCTTATTTCTTTTTTTTAATTTATTATCTATTCACTTTTAACCCTCTTGCCTTTTTAAATTTTGGGCTCCAAAATCTCTACCTTCCTCCCTTATTCATTGAAAAGGCAAGCAATGTGATATCAGTTATATAGGTGAGATCATATAAAACATATTTCCATATTAACCCTATGTTTTTAAAAAGCCAGAAAATTGAGAAAATGGTGTTTAAATTTGTACTCAGTTCATCAGTTCTCTCTTTGCAAGTAGATAGCATTTTTCTTCATCATGATTCTTGAAAAATGTATTGATCAGCATAGCCCAGTCTTTCACAGTTGATCATCATTACATTACTATTACCATGCACAAATGATAGCCCAGTACTTATCACTTCATTTTGCACTAATTCATAAAGACCTTGCCATGCTTTTTCTGAAACCACTCCCCTCCTCATTTCTTAGAACACAATAGTACTCCATCACCATCATATGAAACAATTTGTTCAGCCATTCCCCCATTAATGGGCATCTCCTCAAATTCCAGTTTTTACCACAAAAAAAAAAAATAAAATGATATTTTCGTACAAAGAAGTCATTTTCCTATTTCTTTGATCTCTTTAAGATACAGACCTAATAGTGATATAGTTGGGTCAAAGGATATACAAAGTTTTTTGGTCCTTTGGGCATAGTTCCCAATTTTTCTTGAAAATGGTTGGACCAGTTCACTACTCCAGCACTACTCATGAGTGTATCTATTCTTTCCTCATTTCTTCCAGCATTTGTCATTCCTGATAGCTGCGAGGTGATACTTCAGAGCTGTTTTAATTTGCATTTCTGTAATCAATAGTGGGGGGGGGGGTCCATACAGACTATAGATAGCTTTGATTTCTCTTCTGAAAACTGCCTCTTCATATCCTTTGACCATTTATCAATCAAAGAAAGGCTCTTAATTTTATAAATTTGATTCCATTCTCTACATAACTCAGTAATTAGGCTTTCAGGAAACTTGCTGTAATTTTTTGATATGATTTTATTGACTATAACTATTGTGGGGGTGGTGGTAGGGGTGGTGGTAGTATTGGTGATGGTGGTTATTGTTGAGCCATTCAATTGTGTCAGACTTTTTGTGTCCCAATAGACTATGCTGCCCATGGGCTCTTCTTGGCAAAGATACTAGAGTGGTTTGCCATTTCCTTCTCCAATGGATCATTTTTTTCCCCAAACCTTTCTCTATGACCTGTCCATCTTAGGTAACCCTTCACAGCATAGCTCGTAGTTTTTTGAACTACACAAGTCTCTCTGCCACAACAATGCAATGATCTGGTGGTGGGGATAGAGATTGTCTGTGGTATCTTTTTAGAAAAATTCACTTGTCCTTATTATCTTTTAGTTAGGTCTATTTTGTTTTTGCTTTGTCTGAGATCATGATTTGCTACTTCTGCCTTTTTTTTTCAACTTCAGCCGAAACGCATTAGATTCCGCTCCAGTCCTTTATTTTAATTCTGTGTGGGTCTTTCTGTCTCAAGTGTGACTCTGATAAACCATGTATTATTGGATTCTGGTTTCTAATCCATTCTGCAATCTGCTTCCATTTTATGGGTGAACTCATCCTACTGACACTCAAAATTATCCTAACTGTATTTCCCTTCATCCTGATTTGTTCTTTCTCTTTTCATCCTGTCCCTCCTCAAGAGTCTATTTTGTTTCTGACTGCTGTATCCCTTAATCCATCCACTATTTTATCATCCCTCAACTCGATTTTGTTATACCTTTCCCCTTCTATTACACTATTTGGCAAGATAGATTTCTACATACAACTGAATGTGTGTGTTTGGATAATTTTATTTCTTTGAACCAATTCTGATAAGAGTGAGGTTCAAGCATTGCCTCCCAACTCCATCTCCATTTTCCTTTCCACTAGAAAAGCTCTTCTTTGTGCACCTCTTTTATACTAGATAATTTTCCCTCCCCTGCCTTTCCCTTCTCTCTTTTCCTGCTGCATCTCTCCTTCTTGCCCCTTCATTTTTTAAATCATTCTAACATAACTGATACGCACATATTTCTTCAATGTAAATTCTTTTTAACTTCTCTAAAAATGATAAAGTTCTTAGGCATTACATGAAAATTTTTCAATTATAGGAATATAAGCAGTATAACATTAATTCCCTTATGATTCCTCTTTTATGTTTACATTTTTATACCTCTCTTTATACTTTTCTATTCATTTGTTGTCTTTTCATCAAGAATGATGGCAAATCTGAGGAGGGGGCAGCGGCTCTTTGGGAGGGGTGCCCAGTGGCCCAGAGGGATGGGTAGCCCCGGAGCCAGAAGGCAGAGGAAAGGGGCACATCCCCCTGGACCTTGGCCAGTGCTCTGGCCTGCAACAGCAGCAGCCGCGCTAAGCCTGGCAGGGACAGTGGCCCAACGTCTAAACAGAACCATTGGAACCTGGCTTCTCTCTGACATGCTGTGGCCATCCTGGTGCCTGGACTGTGGCACCACCCTGCTGCTTGGTCCACCCGAGCCCAGTCTCCCTGCTTAGCCCTCACAGTCATTCTCCTAAAGCACAGGTCTGACCACGTCCCTCTCAGAGTCCAGTGGTTTCCATTCTGTTGTGCTCTGTGCCCCTCCTAACTTACTTTTCTGGGCTTCTTCCACCTTACTCCCAGAAACCTTCCATGGAGAGATACTGGCCTTTTTTTTTGCTTTTTTGCTTTTTGGAAGGCAGTTGGGGTTAAGTAACTTGCCCAAGGTCACATGGCTAGTAAGTGTGTCAAACGTCTGAGGCTGGATTTGAACTCAGGTCCTCCTGACTTCAGGGCCAGTGTTCTATCTACTGCCACCTAGCCACCCCCAATACTGGCCTTCTTGCTCTACCTCCAAGAAGAAGGTCCATCTCACGCAGCTAGGGGCATTTTCTCTGGCTCTCCCCCAACACTGGAATGCTCTCCCTCCTCATCTGGACGTCCTGGCTTAGCTAGCTTTCATTAACTCACAGCTACAATCCCAACTTCTACAGCAAATCTTTCCCCATCCCTCAAGTCTAGTGGGTTCTCTCTCCATTATTTTATACTTATCCTGTACATAACGTTTGTTTTTCCTAGTTATTTACATGTTGTGTCCTGGTCAGATTGTGAAGTTCTTGAGGGCAGGTACTAGCTTTTCTCTGTCTTTGTATGCCCTGCATTTAGCACTGAGCTGGACACACTGTAGGTGCTTCATTGAAATTTACTGACTGCTATTATTCATTAATTAGGATGAAAAAACACACCTGCTCAAATCTTCATGGCAACAATGTCCTTACATTTTTTTTCCTTGGGGGTTTTCTAGTAGTAAAACATGATAAGTTACCGCAACCTGTGGATGCTGTGTCTTCTGAGACTTGTTTTCTAGATTCATCCCTGGTTCTGAGGAAAAATAGGGAAGAATAAAATAATGTTCTTAAACACATTACACAAAAAAGCAAAAATTGAAGATTCTCAATGAATCCCTAATGAAGGCAAAGAACAAGGCAGAAGATGAAGTTTTGAGAACAAGACAAGTTTAAGTTTGTCAGAGAGCATGCATATGTGGAAGTGTTGAAACAAGATAGCTCATCAAATGTAATGTGTATACATATCAGCTTTGGTGGATCTTGCAAGACATGTGACCATGCTGTCACTTGAAACTGGTAGCCTCCTGCTAATCCTATTTGTCTTTAAAGCACCGAATTCTAAGCATCCAAAACACCTCTGGGAACTTGTCCATTCACAAATCAGATGTGGATTATGAATTCCAGAAGCTGGAATGGCTTCCTTTTCCCATCAAGACAAAGCCATGGGATAGTTCAGTGGCTAAGAAGTCATGAATGTCAACAAGTTCCCCAAATGGCATTAATGTGCCAAAAATAAAGATGAAAATACCTTTCAGCATCAAAAAAAAAAGAAAGAGAATGATGGCAAATCTTCTATTTCATCAAATAATCCATTTTTCTCCTGAAGGGTTATACTCAGCTTTTCTCTGAACGTTATCCTTAGTCGTAATCCTAGTTCCTTTGCCTTCTGAACTATCATATTCCAATCTTTCTTCTCTTTTTACATGGAAGCCACTAAATCCTGTGTTGTCCTGATTGGGCACTATGATATCTGATTTTTTTTTCTTTATGGCTGCTTGCAATATTTTCTCCTTGACCTGAGAACTCTCAAATTTGGAGATAATGTTCCTGGGTATTTTCATTTTGGTATCTCTTTTAGTAGATGATTGGTGTATTCTTTTAATTTTTATTTTGCTCCCTGAAATTAAGAAATTGGGGCTGTTGTCTTAAAATGTGATATCTAGGCTCTTTTTTTATCTTGACTTTCAGGTCGTCCAGTAATTCTTAAATTTTTTTTTATCTATTTTCTAGATCAATTTTTTCCAGTGAGATATTTCACATTTTCTTCTACTTCTTCACACTTTTGACTCTGTTTTGTTGTCTCCTGATGTCTCGCAGAGTCATTAGCTTCCACTTTCCCAATTTTAATTTTTAAGGAATTATTTTTGTTCATTGAGTTTTTATACTTCCTTTTATATTTGGTCAATTCTGCTTTTTAAGGAGTTACTTTCTTCCATGTAATCTTGTACCTCCTTTTCCATTTGACCTCTTATGCTTTTTGAGGAATTCTTTAGTGAATTTTTATCTCTTTTTACAAGTTGTTAATTCTCTTTTCATAATTTTCTTACATCACTGTCAATTCTTTTGCAAATGTTTCTTCTATGCATCTTATTACTTTAACTTTCAAGAATTCTTGTTGGGCTTGTGTCCAATTAACATTTTCTTTGAGGCTTTGCTTGTACCTGTTTTTGTATTACTGTGTTTCCCCGATAATAAGCCCTCCCCCGAAAATAAGCCCTATTGAAATTGCTACTGTAGTGAAGGTGATCCCCTGCGCTACATGCTACATTATGGTACCCTCTGTATGCACCGTCCCCCCCCCCAGGTGAAACGCACGCCGCGCTCCGAGCTGCATCCAATCAGAGCTACAGCAGTGAGCACATCATCCTGTTCTACAGTGATTTGCTTATTGAATAAAGGTACATTTTTTGTTCACATTTACCTGTTTATTAAAATTGCTGTCAATGTTCATTAAAATAAGCCCTCCCCAGAAAATAAGCCCTCTGGTGTTTTTCTGTCCAAAAATAATAATGAGACAGTGTCTTATTATCGGGGAAATACGGTAGTGCCTTCTTCTGAGTTTGTCTTGGTCTTTCTTGCCATCAAAGATTTTTATAGTCAAGTTCTTTGTTGTTGTTTGCTTATTTCTCCAGCAGCTTTCTTGACTTTGAACTTTATGTTAAAACTGGGCTCTGCTCATTGTGGGGTGGGGAGGCACTCTCCCAAGCTTCAGGATTTTTTGTACTACTGCTTTCAGAGTTAGTTCTGGGGTCGGCAAGTTTTCAATACTCCCAAGGTGGTATGATCCAGGGAGAGGTGTGGTCACACTGTTCTCTTGGTCTGTGTTCTGGTCTTTATCCAGGAAAGGCACTTGCACAGTGCAGCTGCAAGCACTAACAATCTTCTTGGCCCTGGAACTGTGACCAGGGCCTCTGTTCCTTTGTGATCAAGCACAAGTCCTCTTCTCTGCCCTGTAACTGCAAATAGACAATAGAGTTTCCAATCATCACCATCTGTATCCAGTGCTGGAAACAGGTTCCCTATAAACTCTTCCTGACCTGTGTCTAACCTCTTACTGGAGCATTCAAAGCTGCTGCTATGGTGACCACTGTTGCAGTCATCACACATGTGTATTCCAGACAAGTCTCCACCCTGGTATTACTGGTCTCTCTTGTGGATCTCCTAAATTTTCTTGGACTAGAAAAGTGTCTCACCCTGAGCTTTTCTTAGCTCTGTCACTACAAAATTTAAGTTATTTTAAAGTTGTTTGGAATGGAGTGTTGAAAGAGTTCAGATGGGTTGCTGCCTTTAATTTGACATCCTTGTCAAAGACAGATTAAATGATTTATTCATGCTCACACAGCTAGTAAGTGTCTGAATTAGGATGCAAACTCAGGTCTTCCTGACTCTAAGTCCTGCACTCTATTCACTGTGCCACTACCTGAGCAGAGATTGTTTCGTTCCTTATATGTGTCATCAGCACCTGGCATTGTGTCTGACATATACTGATGGATAGGTGTGACTCATGGCTGCTCTAGTGTAATGGGAATCTGAAGATCTTCCCTGCCTCTTGACCCCTTGATAGGTTTAAGTGAATGTGAGAACCTTCCCCGATTTGAAAAGATACTGTCCCCCTAATAGGTTGAATGTAGTCACCTGGAACCTGTGACAGAAGGCTTGTTTTTTCAGGAACACCCATACCTTTTTACTTTGTGATTGGGCAGTGGGTCAAGAAGGTTGTGACATTCTCTGACCCAGGAGAAGGTTATATATACCCTGATATGAGGTTTTGCTTTGGGGATGACTTTAGGAAGAGTTGTGTGATTTGGCCAGATGAGACTGGGCAGCCTTTGAGCCCCCTAGCTTTGAAAACCCAGATGTTTATGCTTCCCTCTCTAGTAACTAACTAGGTATGGATGTAATGGTCATACAGCTAGAAGCCCTGTCTGCTGAATTGTGTTATTTTCTGTTGTAGCTTCTGTTTGTATTCTCTGAAGTTCAGGGTGCTGACTTTTTCCCTTGAACTAGGTAAATGCTATGTTTGATTGATTAAAGTAAGATTATCAACCCATTTTGACTTGCTTTCCTTTAGAAAAGCAGATCTAAGCACCTGTGCTAACAGCCATCCTGGGTATGCTAGGGTGCTTGTTGCTACACCTAGATAAAGGCCATGGAATCTGAGAGCTAGATGGACTCTCGCCCATGAAAAAATACCTAGCCTCAGCTTTGGTTAGACAGGGAGGGGGTTATTTCTCAGTCCTATGGTAGCTGTTGATAAGGGAACACATTGTCCAAGTAATGAGAGTTCTTAAACCCTTGACACCCAGATACAGAATGGAGGATTCCCTGGGTATCTTGATTTTGAGCCAGAGATGGGACATTTATTGGACAGTGCCAAGCTTAGGCATCACTTCTCTAGCAATCCCAAGTTTTAGAGTGCCAGAATTCAGCCTTAAATCAAAGAAGTAGAATGCCTGAACAGTGCCAGCCTCTACTACACATGTCCTCCAAAATGGGAGAAGAATCAAAGGAGGGAGACAAGGGAAACTTACCCTCAAATTTTATGATGAGTTATTCTGATGATGTGGTTCCAATGAGAAGACAACTGCTCATTTCACAGTCCAAAGTGCATTTCTTCTTTGAGAAGAGTCTAATCCACAAAATTATATGTGTGAAGAATCAAATAGGGCCCCGGGAGTGGGGGTGGGGGGAGAGGAGGAGAAGGGAAACTCACTGAAATATTGTTTCTGTTCCACTAGCAACCCCATGTTTATTCCCCTTATGTGTAGAATCCAGTAAATAGGGAAATACTATGAGAATGGAGGAATTTTAGACCTTGGGAAAAGAAAGCATCACTATACTGGGAGGCAAGTTGTCTTAATTGTATACAAGCTATTCTGCTTGTGGGTGCAATGCTGCCTGGATTATTTATTATCTGTGTTGTTTTCTCTGCAATTTTTTTGTGGAGCAGAATAAACAATGCCCTGCCCCTAGCACATGCATTATTACCATCAGTGCTTCTATTGGATTGCAGATTATAGAAAAAGAATTGGAAGAGACATTAGATGTCATCTGGTCCAATCTGCTGGTGTACAGATAAGGAAACTGAGAAGCAGAGAAGCTCAATAACTTATACAAGGTCACCCAGGAAACCTGATAGGCAGAATCAAACCTAGGTCATCTGATTCCAAATCCAGCTCTCCCTCAGCGGACAGCATTCCTTTTTCTTGGGAATCCTTTGGCCCCCTTCTGTAGAGACCTAGATAGGAGTTAGATCTGAATATTTTGCAGAGTAGACACTGGGTGAAGGCATAGTTAGCAAAAGAAAGACTGATCTGATGGGCTACCCCAAAGAATGGATTTAGAGCTTATGACCCCTGCTCATAAGCTTTGTAACTGAAACTGTAAAACTATAAAATGACTTTCAAATTCAAATAAAGCTTTCCTCTGAGAAAAAAATAGCAACAATACCATTAACAACTCAAGAATAAGAACCTTAAAGTTTGAAGTAGGCTTTCCTTGCAATAATGCTGTAAGGTAAGCAGTATTATCTTCCCCATTTTACAGACAGGAAAACTGAGGCTTTAGGAAAGTACATGACTTCCCCCATGGACACCCAGCTAACAAGTTCACCATAGCTACTAACAGGGCTTTTACGAATCCTTATTAAATAATAGTGTCTTTCTTCACCTCCAAAATATCTGATGGCATGTTACCATTTGCAGCATGGTGGTTTTTCTAGCTTTTAAGCAAAAATTCATCCTTGTGACCAAGAACCAGACCCTTGCTTGGCAAAATAACAGAAATTCTCCACAGTGACTACAAGCCAGGACTGTTGTGATGGAAGCAAGTTATTCCAAACTGAAGAGCTCAGTCAATGGTAGGGAAAGCAGGTAATCTCACTATTGCTATTAAGGGATATGGAATTGGCATTCAGGGCCACGCCACACCATTAGGCGAAACCAGGCACAGGGCTCCCATTAATGTGAATATGACACTGAAAATGTTCACCCCATCGTGTGTATAGTTTTATGGCGATGATAAAGAGAGTCTTGGATAATATCAGGTCACCTTAGTATAAGCTTTAAAAACAAATCATCTGGGTCTAAAGCAACCATAAGATGCTTAAGGTTTTGCCAGAACCCCACAGGGCTAGAGAACAGATCTTTCCTCTGTGCCTTTCCTCCTTTCCTTTCCTATTAAAAGCATTCCATCAGTCCAGGAGAATAAATTGGCTTGCTGTTAAACACTCCCAAGGGTTTTTAAAAATTATTACAAACACTCCCCCCAAAAATGCCCAGCTAGAGGCTGTCCTTTCTTTTGGGGTCCACGGGTGGATTTATCTCTGTCTACCTTCTTCTGGAATGGCCAACAACTTTTTCAGAAATTGAGTGGGGGAAGGGAATAAATCTAATATGTAAAAACTGGGAAAGCTAATGTGATATGAGGCACATTCCATCTTTGTCTCTGACCTTCTTTAGGATGAGTCAAAGGCTACATGAAGCTGTTTGATATTTTTCACCTCAAGTTCTTTCTCCTCCTCACTTCTAATATCATCCTTCACTATGTTCTCATTTACTCCAGTCTAAAAATTGGGGGAACACTGTCTTTGCCAAGGCCAACCACTTTATATATATATATACCCTAGACCCCAGTCTTTCAATCTTCTCTAGAAATTTCCCCCATAATTATACTGAACTCATCAGGCAACTGGGTAACATGATACATAGAATTTTAGATTTGGAATTCAATAAGACCTGAGATCAAATCTGGCCCCAGATACTTAATAGTTGTGTGACTCTGGGCAAGTCACTCCCTTAGCCTCAGTTTCCCCATTTGGAAAATGAGGATAATAATATGAGCTTCATAGTGTTGTTATGGGAATGAGAATATATGTGTGTACATATATAAATACACATATACACCTATGTGTGTACACATACACACATATGTATAGATACAACATTTTGTAAACCTTCTAGTGCTATATAAATGCAAGCCATTATGATTAGCTATTTTACCCCCTACATATTCAATTTCTCCTTTCCATTGCTTTCTTTCTTGCTTCCTAGAGATACAAAGATAGTCTCAAGGTCTCTCTGTAGAACTTTGGTTTCAATTGGGAGACATGGGATCATCCAGTATAGCATGCCTACATCAAATAAAGCACAGTACTCTATGAGCAAAGCAGAATTGTTCAGCACAACAGAAACATGAGGTATGCTCATAAGACCCAAGTGCTCTTATGGACTATTTGTGTCCAACCTATGGTAGAATCTTCTGAGCTCATATTGGTGTGATCATCCACAGCTGGACACACTGTACATTGACCCCAGCATTTTGGTCCTCTTTGAGTACAAAGAAAAAAAACACATCCAATTCTTTTCCAATCTTCAAAAATCTTTCACTAGACTGTAGCTTCTAGCTATAATCCTACATCCCTCTACCCTTTTTCAGCAAAACTCATTGAAAAAAGCCATTGACATGAAGAACTTTATTTCTTCGCCTCTTACTCTCCTCTGAACCCTTTGTAGTCTGATTTCTGACCTCATCACTCAAATGAACATTCTTTCTCCTAAATTATCAGTGAACTCTTAATTTTCACTTCCAATGGTATTTTCTTCGTCTTCATCCTTCCTGAATTCTCAGAAACATTTGACATTGTAGACAATCATCTTCTGGATTCTCTCTCCTTTCCGAATTTTCTCTCTCTCCCATCTTCATGCCCTTATGTTGACTGTTCCCCATTCATAGCCTCCCTGGTATCTTGCACTCCTCAACTCAAATAACACCTGCTTAAGGAGGGTTTCCCTTTCCAGCTTCTAATGGTTTCTCATCTAGGGTTGAATTCCATCATCTCAAATTTTGTATGTCTTTCCCATTAGAATGTAAGCTCCTTGAGGGCAGAAGCTGTTTTCGCTTTTTCTTTGTATCCCAAAGCTTAGCGCAGTCCCTGACACATGATAAGTCTTTATCCAATGCTCATTCAATGATTAGCTTGGATAAGAATTAAGTATTGAGGTAGGGCTCACCTTGGAGTGAGGCTCACCAGGAAGACTTGGGCCCAAGTCCTTCCTCTGACACATATTGGCTATGTGATCTTGGGCAAGTCATTTAATATTGTGACGCTCTAGAAAACTCTCTTAGAGTATAAGTTACAAAGGAGTTGCCAGATTTTATGGCATGCAGTAATGGAAAAAGTCTCCAATCTCAAGTCCAAAAGAGAGAAGGGAGTGTAGAGAGAGGGAGAGAAGGAAAAAGAGAGAGAGAGAGAGAAGGGAGAGGGAGGGAGGGAGATAATACATGAAGAAAATGTTGTAATCCCCAGTTTTATACCAAAACATTCCATTTCAACCAATTTAGAATTGCCTTCAAATATGATCTGTTCAACCCTTTCCTGAATAGGAATTCTTCAGTAATATCCCCGACAAGTGGTCATTCAACCTCTGCTTCCAGCAACCTGTACCTGGCTCCTGTCACAACTTGATGGTAAAATGGATAGAATGTTAGATATCAAGTCAGAAGGCTTGGATTCAAATGCTGTCTTTGACATATCCTATCTGTGAGACCCTGGGCAAGTCATTTAACAATTCTCATCCTCAGTTTACTCATAAAAATAATGGCACCATTTCACACTTATGAGTATCAAATTAGATAACATATCTAAAAACTTTGCAAACCTTAAAGTTATTATATAAATGCTAGTTATTGTCATAATAAGTATTATTAATATTGCAGACTATTCTTTTTTAGATAGCTTTCATTGTCAAGAAATTGTCCCTCACCCCAAGAAGAAGCTGCTTCTCAGTTACTTCTATCCTTTCCTCCTGATTCTGTCACCTGAAATCAAACAGAATATTCCTAGTCCATCCTTTACAAGACAATCCTTCAAAAACAGGCAGAAATATCTTTACCTATGCCAACATTCCGTTCTCCGGGCTAAATATTTCCAGTTCCTTCAACCAATTCTCGTGTAGCACAGTCTTTAATTTTCCTACAGTACTACTTCCCTTCTTCTGGGTATTCCAGTTTACCAATATCTTTCTTAGCACCTATAACTAATGCCAGCATTCCAGTTGTGATCTGACTATTGTGAGGTTCAGTGGGTCTAACACATTGCATGTTCTAGACACTACCTCTCAATACATTCTAAATTCACAGTAGTATTTTTGGCTCGTATTATACTGAGGTGTCTTTCATATAAAATCATCAAGCAACACTTCTAATATCCAATATTTGAGTAGATGAGATAATATAAAGTGTTTTCTTGAAGCATTATATAAATGTTAGCTATTTATATTTTAACTCAAGTATACCTTACCTTTATTCCTATAAGAATTCATCTAATTGACATGCCTGTATGCTAATTCTGTTATCCAGTGTTTGCTAACCCTCACAGTTTCATGTTATCAGGAAATTTGATAAGCATGCTATCTATACCTTCACCCAAGTGAAAGATATAAATATTGAACAGAGCAGGACCAAGGACAGATCCCCAAGGTAGTTTACTAGAAACCTCCTTCTAGGTTGACATCAATTCATTAATCACCACACTCCATCGGGTCATTCAATCAGTTATGAATTTACCACACTATTATTCAGCCCACATTTTTTCTACAAGGTTATCCCAGGAGACTTTTCTTTTTCAAATGCCTTCTTGAAATCCAGGCATGTCTGTGACATTTTTTTTTTATCAACCAGTCTAATAACCCTGTCGAAAAAAAAAGGAAATGTGGCTAGTCCGGCATGACTTGTTCTTGCTAAACTCATACTGGTTCATAACAATCACCATTTTCCTTTCTAAGTGTTCATGAATCACCATTTTATTAATACTTGAAAATTTTGGTAGGAGTCATAGTCAAGCTCACCAGACCATGCTTTGAAGAATAAGCTTTCTTCTTTCTTGAAGCCTAAGACAACATTTTCTCTTCTGAAGTCAAACATCCCTTTCACACTCCACATTTTTTCAAAGATCTTAATATCACTGACTTTAGAGCAAGAAGAGGTTTCAAAAACCCTCATTTTACAGATGAAAATAAAGCCTATGAAGGTGAAATGACTTGTACAAGGTCAAATGGATAGTAAAAAGTTGAAGTGAGCTTCCATAATACAGAGCTCTGCAATCAAGGCCATCTGCTCATTCTTCTTTCCTCTGGGGCAGGTAACAATAATTCATCCAGGGTAACTAAAGGCCTTCTCACTCTCTCCTTCCTTATCTTGAGTATCAACTCTAGTTTCCTAGTCATTTTTGTTCCATTTCCAAGTCAAAAGTAGTTATTCTTTTTGGCATAAAAAAAAAAGGAAAGGAGAACAAATGAGTACTTCTGCTTTTTCTGTTTTTATCTACCATTTTCTTTTGCTGCCAAAGTCGTTAATACTGTAATGAATGATTAGAGAGCTGGATTTAGAATCAGGGAGAGGTGGGATGGAGTCCTTCCTCTCTCACTTGCTGACTTTGTGACCCTGGACAAGTCTCTTAACCTCCTAATACCCTAAACAGTTCTCTAAGGTACAGGAAGGTGCTGACCTGCACTGGTTATTTGGATGGAGTTTCCCCATCTAAGAGTTCCCAAGATCAAGGAAATCATAGGTTTATTTCCCATGCTTAGAGCTAAAAATAACCCTTTGTCTTGCTTTAGGTCCCTTGATAACCTCAGGTCATTTTCAGCTTTAATATTCCTGACACTATTTTGACTCTTTTTTGCTCTTATATTCATTTTCTGTTGCCTGGCCTTGTTGCCATCTTCTGTACATTTTATTTTCAAATTTCAGTTTGTTAGTTTCTTGTATGTCCACATCGATCTCTTGAGAAAAATCCTGTTTTTCTTCCTCTTGGCTACACATTGCAATGAGGATAGTCTCCAATTCAATCAGGCACAAGCCCAAATGAAATGGAAAACAAGGGTAGAAGGCACAGGAGGAGAGGATGGGAGGGAAGATTATATAATCTGCTTGCTCCCCTATTCTCCAGCACAAGTAAAATAGACAGTTACTACCTTCGAGTACTTCAATGGAAGTGTCAGCATCACTTCATTCTTAGATTTTGCCCACATTGTCTTCAAAATTGTTTTGTTTTCTTATAATTGTTGCCCCGAAACCCAGAAGATGTGAGCTACCCTACAGCTGAAAACAAAAAGTCTGGTTCTGATGAGTGGGGGGAGGGGGGTGTCAGGTAAGAGAACCAAACAATAGGAACATTTCTTTATTCTCCTAGGAGAGTAGCTGCATTGCTGATGCACTGACACCTAGAGACTGGACCATCAGGACAATTGACCCAGAATGATAGGAATTGAGGCTTCAGTTGTCCTAGAGGATTAGTTGAACCCTTCTGCCAAATGGGGGAGGAGGTTCCTTCTACTTCTGTATTAATCAATCATTTAACTAACATTGATTAACCAGCTACAATGTGCCAGGAACTGTGTAAAATGAAGGAAAAATAAAAAAAGATGGGGAAGAAAAGCAGTCCCAACTCTCAGGGAGCTCAGAGTTTAATCAAGCAAGTTCTGTGCAAGCAACTACATCCAAACAAGATAAATACAGGATAAATTGGGAACACTTTCAGAGGAAAGGCACTAAGATTAAGGACTAGAAAAGAGGATATTTGTATCTCTGCTGCCTAAATTAGGTAAAATGCACATTTTTAAAAACCTCATGGGAAAACCAACTGCTTTTTCAATTCATAGGACACCATAAAGGTTCCTGGCCCATTGTAGGTTCTTTTTGTTTTATTTTTAATTTATGGAATAATGAAGGCTTCATTGACAGATCCCTCAAATGATTAACAAAGAAGCGTAATACATGCTTGTCGAGCTGACTGTCACACCCGGATGAAGAGGCAAGGGGCAGGCTTGACCAGAGGTAAGGGCTGAGTTGATGGTTTGGCACATATCCAAAGCAAGGACTCCAATGGAGGGTGATAAGTTTAGACCAGATAAAAGTAAGCAATTAACCAATATCTGGGTAGTCGAGCAGATGAGGAGATCCAAGAATTAATGAGAACAGTTCAATTAAAGGAGATTTCATCTGATCCCAGAGCAAGTATGTAGCCAAAAGCTCAGTGCTGTTCATTATAATCAAAAGACATTAGAGGCTTCAATTAAATTAAGTTCAACATTGATTGAATTCCTACTATGTATCAGATGCTGTGCTAGGCTTGGAAAGACAAGGAGAAAAGCAACAGTCTCTGCCCTCAAGGTGCTTATGTTCTCCAGGGAAGCAACCGTTGCAGATGTGACATGTCAACCACTTCTGCTGTTTGCTTCAGCACCCCTACCTCAGGAGCCACAATATGGAAGACCCAGAAAAGAAAGTCCTCACCACCAAAGCTCTTGGTACTACCACATGGTTCAATGTCTGAGAATAAGACTTTTAGCAATGGAAACAGAAATAAAGAAGCATTTCCATCCTCTTGACTGTTGCACCCTGTGTTTCTCCCCTGTTAGAATATGAACTCCTTGATAGCAGAGATGGTCTTGTCTTGTTGTTTGTTTCCTTAGCACAGGTCTATGCATAGAGTGATCACTTAATAGGTGATTTTTAAAAATTTATTCTACTGAAGGTACAGGCTCAGCCTGCTCTCTGTTTGTGATCAGAAGAGAGGTTAAGGGAAGTAGAAGAAACAAGCATTTATTAAATGACTACTATGTACAGGTGCTGCGCCAGGCACATTACAAATACAATGTCATTTGATCCTCACAAGAACCATAGCAGGGAGATGCTATTATTATCCTTCCTTTAGAATTGAGGAAACTGAGGGAAACAAATGTTAAGTGACCTACCCAAGGTCACATAGTTAGTGTGTGCCTGAGGTCAGATGTGAACTCAAATCATCCTGACTTCAGACCCAGGGCTCTACCCCCTGGGCCACCTAGCTGCCCACCAAACTAACCCACAGAAACTTGAGCTGCTGAGGGCTGATCAGCTTCTCACCTGTGACTCCACTTATTATCCCCTTGTTTGTCTTTAATTCCTTCCAATTCAAAAAGAATTTATTATTAAGCACCCACTGTGTACAAAGCATCACACCCAAATAATACCATTGATAAGTTAATGCCTGCTTCAATAGCTATTGGATACATCTAAATTAATATAACAGCAAAGTAATCATAACTAGGGCTGTGCAATCAGTCTGACAGATGGAGGAACATTTCCAGGCACAGTTATATGACACTAGCCTTTTTATCTGAATCATCAAAGGAGAAAAGCAGCTTGATAACAGTCAGCAATTTAGAAAACAAACCCACTCCTGATGGAGGAAGTAAATTGGCTGCCTCTGCTAATCTCCATTAGTGCTATCTACTAATTCCGAAGGTATTTTTAATTAAACATGACCAGAGCAGTTTTCATACAGCCTCAGAAAAAGAAATAAAGCTTCTCTAGTAATCCTAGCTCCACTACTCACCTTTGTGACCTTGGGCTTGGAGTCAGGAAGGCCTGAGTTCAAATTCTATCAATTCCCAGGGATGTAACCTTGACCATGCCAATTAATCTTTCTTTCTCGGCCTCAGTTTCATTATCTATAAAACTATGGTGTTGGACTTATCCTAAGCTATAAGCCTATGATACTACATATATATATATATATATCACATACACATATATATGTGTGTATACACACACACACACACACATATATATATATATATATACAAGCACATACAAAATAAAATACATATGAAGCAATGAGAGGGGCTAGAAGTTATTGGGGTGATGGGGAAGAAATGAAGGTGCAGAAAACTAAATGTTTTCTAAGGTCTCTTTTGGATCTAAATTTCCATGCAAATATCACTGACCCAATCCTAATTGACAGGTCAGCTACTCAATGACAGAGAATGCAAAAAATACTTTGTATACTAAACAAAGCAAGTCCTTTATTTTGATTTCTCCCCACCTTTTGAGTAAACTGAAGTCTGACATTGAGGTTGGATCTACAGGTCTATGTCATGTCCAGTATATGGTTTGTATAAGGTAAATCATGAGAGGACCTGCCTCTAATCTAAGGAGGTTCCCTTCTCACATACCTACTGGCTTATTAAGTCCTCTATCCTAGAAGCTTGAGGACTATTCTTTTTCTAGTGAAGTGCATCATGGTTCATGTCTAGGGTCTCCCTAAAGGGGAAAATGTTTTAAAAGGTACTAGATCTACCATAAAGGATGTGCTTGGAGATGTCCAGAAAGACTTCCGACAAGAAACCACTACTTTCTGAGGCAACCCACTCTTCCTTTGAACAGTTTTGATTGTTAAGAGCTTTTCCTAACATCAAGACTAATCTGTAACTAATTTCCTCTCATTTCCCTGAGTTCAGCCCTCTGAGTACAAACAGTACCAATTTTATTAGATGGAGTCCATCGCTATGGTCTGTCAAAGACCTTTTGGGATGTGACTATGTCATCTTTGTTATTCACACTCTCAACTTTGAACATTTGAAAGGTATATCATGTATGGTCTTAGTCAAGTTATTGATAAAAATGTTTAGTAGCACAGGGCCGAGAGCAGCTAAAGTCATCTTTCCAAGCACCATGAATAACCGTTCTTTGAGCATAGTCATTCATACCCATCTAGGGGTGTTATCATCTAAGCCAGAAGTATCAAATTTGCTACCCCTTCTAAACTCCCAAGGGCAGCCTGAACTAGATGAAAAAGTAATTGGGAAATATTTAACAAAATATGTAAAATGTAATAAAACATAAAGTTAAATTGTGGCTTTCTAAGTCAATATGCAACCCACAGGGAACCATTTCTATTTGAGTTTGATAGCACTAATTTGGTCCATATCATTACATCTATTCTATGAGAATGTGACACACTCAAATATTTTTTTCCTAAAATCTATACAAATTATACAGACATAGACACACATACTTATGTGTGTATACATGTATGTATATATGCATATATGTAGCTATATATGAAGATTTATATTTGTTTATGTGGATATATGTTTATATATGTGTGTGTGTGTCTGTGTGAATAAATTCTCCAGACTATACCCAGTCAAAATAGGGAATAAATTCAGTTCAACATGCCCCGTTCTTGAAACTGAGTTGTCTCTTTCACTATGTCCTTTTACAGCCGTAACCTTTCCATCTTTTAATAATGGGACCAATAATTAGGCCAGAAATTGAAATCAAACTTCCTAGCCTAGAGTTTTCACACTCCATTCTCTTCCCTTTATTTTTGGAAAACTGGGAATTTGTCCTTCTTCAATCTTGCTTCATGTCCTCCCTTTCTAAACTGTCTTTAAAGATTACTGATAATGACCCAGCAATCCCATCAGTAAGATCTATTGTATACAGGGATGTAGTTTATCTAGGCCTGATGACTTGAATAATGCTTGTTGATTGACTGATTAAACCCAACAAGGGCAGCTAGACAACTCTCTTACTACTTATCTGGGATATCAATTAATTAGCTATTTTGTTCTACCCATTCTAGACCAAAGATCTTTCTGCTTGGCAGAGAAAATAAGAAATAATGTGCGTTGAACAGTCCTGCCTTCTCTCGGATAAGCATTATCATTGCTGTACAAGCCTAAGCATCCTTCCTTTGATCCTTCTCCTCTTGTCTAATACAAAAGTCTTTTTGCCCTTAGCTTTCTTTGCCAACCTCAACTCATCTGAGCTTTAACCTCCCACACTATTCTTTGAGAAGTGGCCATCCTTTAGTATGTATTCTCTGTTCCCTTGTAAAATGAAGCGTGTCCTGATTTTAAAATAATCAAGCTATATTGTTGTCACATGCAGAACACTGACTTTCCGGCAGTTGACTACCTTTCCATGCAATGAAGATTAGTAATATAACCCACCTCGGTCTGAAAGGAAAAAAGTTCCAAACAGTAACTGTTTGATTGGCTTCCAAAAGGACATCCTGGTGTGTATTTAAAGCATCAGTTGGCTTTCTGACTGGAGCCTTCTGATGTGGTTAAGGGAGAACTAAGCACTTATTTAGGAAACAGGAGCTGAGTTGACAGCCAGCCCTACTCACTTAAATGGATTTCCTTCAGTGGGATGCCTTTGTTATAAAACACTTGGAAACCAACAATGAATTTCTGACTGGAATTGCATGGCCCAAATCCACCTGTGATTCACTTTGATTGTGTAGACATGGCCAGAATGTAATGAAAACTACTTTGAATGATTTAAGGCCACTATCTGTTCAGCTCCTGGAAGCTGTTCCAGTTTCCAAAGCCATAAAATGCCCTCCCTCTATTTGATCACTGCCAATAGCATAGAGTTACTCTCTGGTTGAAGGAGTTCTCGGGCCAGTCTGTGCCAAGTCTCTCCCCATCCCCTGACTCCTCAGAGCTGGATGCATGATCCCCATTCCCTGACTAGTGAGCTCTTTATGAAATCAAAGGGTTGTGTAGGTGACTCAACATGGACAAATGGGGTGGAACATCTTATAATAATAAAAATAAGTGGGATTTCAAAATCTCTAAAAGAATTCTAAAAAGCATTGGACAAAGTAATAAAAATAGCAATAGACAATTCTTTGTCAACACAATATGGTGGGTAGAGAGCCTGCCTTCTCTGGATTAAAGTCTTGCCTCTGATAAACACTGCTTCTGACACATAACAACCTCTCCATGTCCCAGGCAACTAGGACTGTAAATTACAAAGCAATTGAAGTTATACATTGGAGGAGACTTTCCTCATCAGGAGTTCTCCATGCCAAGAGGATCCATAAGAGGATCCTAGATTGAGGGCCATAAAAATTCCCCCAGGCTATCAAAGCCAACCCCTAACCAAGGCACAGGAAAATTAAGTAACTTGCTGAATGAGGTCACACAATTAGTAAGTTCCAGATCGGGATTTGAACCCAAGACTTCCAAGTCAGTGCTTTTTCTCCCATGCCACGCTATACCTCACAAGTATAGTCCAACAAAAATATTTTTTTAACTGATTCAAAATATTCAGATTTAATTTGAATTAAAACAAGTCACTGAGAGTGTAACATTCAATCCTTCAGAATTTCCAAAATGCACACATGATAAAAATCCTTTATGTGCATAAGCCAAATTGGATGAGAAAGCAACCTTCTTGAGGCCAGGGACTGTTTCCCTTGCATCTTTGCATCACCAGCAATTGGTCTAATGCCTGACACATAATGGACCCTTCATAGATTCTTACTGATTGACTCTCCTTGATCTCTTTATCTAAATCAAAATGTAAATCTGTTTATGTAAATCGTACATCTTGTAGCAGTTGCTAAACAACAGTATCTAGCCATCTCTGGCATTTTAAGTATTGAAAAAATAGTGAAAGCCACCAAGGGTCAAGATTTCTACACCACAGGCCACCAGATTTCCTACAGAAGTCAAGGCCAAGCCTAGTTCCCCAGGATCGTCACCTTCCATCCTCCAGGCAATGACCAAGATCTAAGCTTCCAAGGTGATTACACTAGGTCCACCTAGTCCTCACCAAGTCACACCCTGGAGAAAAAGGAAAAAATCAAATTTAAAGGAAGAGACTTAAAATGGGAGATTGAGGTTATCCATAAAGTAAAAACCCACATTATTCCATATATATGCTAAATATCCAATATATACATTAGACAAATACAGAAGTACTTATTAGCCTGTCCCAAATCGAAGTTAGTTACAAAATCCCCATATCAATCCATGGCATCCTGCTCCCTTGCCATTTGCCTTTACACAGGTGGTCGCCTCATCTGCACCCTTCCCTCATCCAACTGTAAGAATTCCTAGCATCCTTCAACACCCAGCTCAAATATCATCTCCTGCATAAGGCCTTTCCCAAACTCCCCAGTTATTAAGGCCCTTTTTCCCTTGAAGTTGCTTGTATTCGTTTGCACAATGTTGCAGGTCTTTATCTTTAAATACTGTATTCTCCACCAGAAATTAAGATTCCTAAGGCAGGAGGTCTTTCATTTTTGATCTATCAGGAATACCTAGTATAGTTCGAGGCACATAATCACTTTTTGTTGTATTTAATAGACATCACAAACTACTGCTTAACTCCTCTATTTCCATGCATGACACCATCATGTTCTCCATTGTCTCAGTGGATAGCGCTCAGTGACTCAATGGATAGAGCGCTAGATCGGGAGTAAAGAAAACCTGAGTTCACCTGTAGCCTCCAACACTTACTAGCTGTGCAACCCTGGACAAGTCATTGCTCTCTGTTGGCCATGATTTTCTGTAAAATGGGGATTACCTACCTCCCAGAATTGTTATGAGGATCAAATGAAATATTTCTAAAGGGCTTAGAACAGGACCTGGAATATAACAGGAGCTTAATAAATGTGTATTTTCTTCCCTCCTTCATTTTTTCCATCTATGACTAAGGCTAAAAATGTTAGAAGCATCATATAGTAGAAGATTTAAGGAATAGGATATGAGCAACCCATCTGGGAGTCTGAAACTGGCTTACAACGGTGGAGTCTTGTCCTACCAGACTTCTTGAGGAGAGGACTCAGAACATGAAAAGGCCTAGGGTTTTGGGGGACTGTGTGGCTGCATTGTGGGGACTTCCCTGGAGACTCTCTCCATCAGAGGACCTACTTATATGTCTTTCCTGCCATAGCAAATCTGGGAAGATGGCTTAGGGGAATTATGTGAGTAGTATTGGCATTCCCCTACCCCCTTCAGGGTGCTCTGTACCATGACTACCCGGGACGTGTCCCCAGTTAGTTGAAATCAATCTTTTGGCAGAGTTCATGATGATCCTTCTGAGTTAACCAAAAGTAACATATCTGATGGCAACTAGGTTGTACAGTGGTTAGAATGACGGGCCTGTAGGCAAAAAGATTCAT
The DNA here is from genome assembly GCF_028583685.1 of Petaurus breviceps papuanus. NCBI lineage: Eukaryota > Metazoa > Chordata > Mammalia > Diprotodontia > Petauridae > Petaurus > Petaurus breviceps. The sequence continues at coordinate 12,661,602 of NW_027185797.1, read as the reverse complement.
CTTCCTAAGTTCAAATCTGGCCTCAGACACTTACTAGCCCTGGGTAAGTCATTTAATTAACACTGTTTGCCTCAGTGTCCTCATCTGTAAAATGAGCCAGGGAAGGAAATGGCAAACCACTCCAGTATCTTTGCCAAGAAAACTCCAAAATGAGGCCACAAAAAGTCACACACGACTGAAAAATGACTGAATACACACACAACATCTCTGACACTGCTGGACTGAGACTCTACCAATATTAGGTAAGGTTTAAAAGTCAAAAGAACTTCAAACTAAGGACATCGACATCTACATCTTCGGGATGAAGCAAACAGCTCCTTACTCCTTGTAAGTTTGTGGTCCTTTACTTATACAATGGCTCATGGCAAAGAGTTGAGGGCTAAGAGAACACTCTGGGAATGCACAGCAGTTTCAAGACAGAGTTACCCTTCTAGCCTCTTTCCCATAAGCACTTTCATAATAAGATCTTGATTGAGTGTATGTGGCATTAGAATAGATAGATAGATGATGATGATGATGATGATGATGATAGATAGATAGATAGATAGATAGATAGATAGATAGATAGATAGATAGACAGATAGATAGATATAGATATATATGTTTTAAATCTCTATAAATAAGGCCCTCTTAAATACAGAGCTAAATTCTCAGTGCATCTTCTTACCCTGAGAAGAGAGAAAGCCTTCCAGAGCCTGGTTTATGTAGATGTTCACTGAATGCTTTCATGTTGCACACTTTCTCTTGCCAATATGTGCTTATCCCAGCACACTTTATGAGATGCCATCTTTTTTTTTCTGTGGGATTCCTGAAATTAAAAACCTATAGCCCTGGAGAACCATGCTCACCCTGTCAGCGTGTCCAAGCTCCATTCCACTTAGCATATCTTTCCTGTGTTGCAAATTTTTTTTTTATTGCAAGTCATTTTCTCATCACATTTTAATAAATTTCCACTTGTTTACAATTTACCAGGCTTCATTGGATCTAACATATAGATCAAGCAAACATACCTTTAACAGCCTAACAGTGAACCACTGGTGGGCCTACTGTCATCTGACCAAAAAAAAAAAAAACAATTTACACCCTATGATGATGATTACGAATTTGGCTAAGCCATTTGCAAGGATGGATATTATCCTCAAAGGGAAAGTCAACACATCTTTCTTTCTAGAACATTTTGCCAATTTCTGGAACAGTGTGGTTCCCGGGGGGTTTAAGAAATCACTGATTACTCCTGTCTGCTTTTTCCTTTTCTTTGTTCCATTTTGGTTCATCAATTTCCTCTTTCTGCCTATCTGAGCAACTCCACATGAACTGCTGTCAGATGCCTTATCCCTATCTGTTAGTAAATCATGAAGGCCTGTTTCCTATCAAGGATATGACTCAAAAACAAATGATGCTGTGGCTGCCCTTCCAGTGCCCCTCAAGGTAACCCAGTTAATTAGCTAGGATGCCACAATTGCAAACCATCTGAGATTCATACCCTCAAGAGAGCTGGGCATCAGATGGCAAGAAGCTGTCAATTCAAAAATAAAGCTCAGAGGGGTTAATACTTTCCTATTAGCAAAAGAATTCTTCCTGGTGATGCCCAGAGGTAGCTGGAGAATGTGTTTCAGTACAGGACTTGAGCTGAGTCAGCTAAAATACAAAGTGCAAGCAGAACAAAGCTATGTAGGGGATATAAAGGGCAACTCTCAGACCCCATCTGGAAATCTGCTTTTTTTCCTGTGTGCCTCTGGGTTCTATTCAGGAATATTCTGAATCAAATGTACAGCAAGTCAACTGATGTTCTACTTGGTTGATCTGCTCACTGTCTCCCAAAGAAATTTTACATATTCAATTCAACAAACATTTCCATGCATTCCATCATGGCACTGTCTAGGTGCTGGGAATACAAACATGTTCTTTCATCTTGGGGACTGAAATCAAATGTCAGACAGTGTGTATGGGGGTGGGGAGGAGCACCCAACTGGGAGTAATAAGACTCCAGTTCAGATCCCTTTTCTGTCATTTAAAACCAATATGACCTTGAACAAGTCTCTTAGTCTCAGCCTCAGTTTCCTCATGCATAAAATGAGAATATTGGACCAAATGTACTCTAATGTCCCTTCTAAAGTTAGGATATGATGTTTTCTGATTTGGATACAGATAAGAATGATATATGATTGGGGAGAAATCCAGGCAAAGTTCTGTGTGGAAATGTGAAGCAAGACCATTTTCATTTGGGGGATGAGGAGGAGAGGAAGAAAGGCAATCAGGTAAGGCTTCAGGGAGTTGAGCCCTGAATAAAGAAGGTTTGAACAGTTACAAATGAGAATTAAGGGAAATCAAGCTAGAAAGGTGGTTTGGGGCAGATCATGGAGAGTCTTCAATGCCAGGGTAAGAAGCATCATCTTTCCTTTCATTCCCTGTGCCCTTCACCACCACTCCCCATAAAAAAACCTTTCACCTGGAATATCATCCCTCTTTCTTTATCTGAATCCTACCTATCCATAAAGACCCAGTTCAAGTGACACCTTCTCTAGGAAGCATTCGCTGTGTGCCCTCACCCTTGACAGTGTGTGTCTCTCTCCTTTCCCTGATCCATTTAAGTTGTATCTGCCACAATGTACTTTAACATTGTTAGTTTTCTATATCTCCTCTTTTCAACAAGACTGTTACCTCTAAAAAGGACATAACAGGGGTCAAATTTCTTAATATTTCTCAATGGTGCCTAGAATTGTGCCTTGAACTAGGAGCTGAACAAAAGTTTGTTGGATTGAATTGATATTGGGGAATATAAGGTATTTTTCTGACATGAGTTATATAAGCCATGAGGTGAACAGGTCTTCAACATGACTGAACTTTTACCGACAGGACAAAATTTGGAAAGGTAGTGTGGTTTAGTAGATAGGGTCCTGGATTTGGAGTTAGAAAAACCTGAGTTCAAACCAAACCTCAGATATGTGTTAGCTGCGATCCTGGGCAAGTCATTTAATGTATCTATATCTCAGTTACCTCATCTATAAAAAGAGAGCACTAGACTTGATGGTCTTGAAGGAATCTTCAAACTAAATATAGGATCTCCAATTCAATAAATATTTGTTAATTGCCCTACTATGTACCAGGCATTGTGCTACCTTCTGGGGATACAAATAAGGAAAAGAAATTGCCCCCACCCTCAAGGAGCTTACAATCTAATGGAGGTATTTACAATCTTAGGAAAAGATTCATCACCAACTTTTTAGTCATGTCCCTCTCTCCACTTAACATAGAGAAATGAAGAACATAGTTTGTTTCTGGACCCATCCTATATGCCTTTCCAGTTTCATAGACAGATAAATGGTACAATGGCTAGTTTGTCATGTCAAGAAGACCTGACTTTTTGAAACCCTGCCTCAGACACTTACTGGCTGTGTGACTCTGGACAAGTCACTTAATTTCTGTTTTCTTCAATTTCTTCATCTGTAAAATGGGAATAAAAAGAGCACCTATCTCCCAAGGTCATTGTGAGGATCAAATGAGAGAATAATTGCAAAGCTCTATTATCATAGAACCCCTAGCACAGTATTTGAGAAGTCACAGTCACCTAGTGAGTATTTGTCACAAACGAAGCTGAAATCCAGGTCTTCCAGACCTTAACGTGAACTTTCTATCCGCTACCTAGACATGCCAAAATCATGACCCTAGTCCAAAAGCAGTTGCAAAACTCTGAGTTTGGCCCAAATCAGATTAAAATGCAATGTGTAAATGTTGAACAAAATAAATCAAACTGCAATGCAACATAGGGAGTGTTATTCTGAGGTCACCTACATCAATGTATGGTTTGCATGGATCCATTTCTATTTGACTTTAATACCATTAACTCCACCATGTTGTCTTTCAATAAATACTTAGTAAGAGAGAAAGTGAATACTTCCTGTCCTGTGGGGAACACAATGAGGAAAGGCACCTGATTAGGCCAGGGTACAAAATGTAAGAAGGACAGTCAAAACCGAAGGAGAAACTGAAATAAAGCAGTTTCTCGGTCTCTCCATTTTGTACCCTCCTTCCTAAGAAGGTTATTGTTGTTCTCTGGACATCAGTTCTAATGGCAATGGTGTTGGTGATGTCTGTGTCCAGAGGAAAACCCTACATACCTAATAGTCATCCCTGATCCTCCCAATGAGTTTATCCATTGGTGGAATGAGTGACCATGGTAGGTAGCATATTCCCCTTAGGAAAGTCAAGTAAAGACTAGATGACAACCTTTTAAAGATGCTGGAGACAGTGTATTTGGTTTTTTTTTTTTTGGTCAGGTAGGAAACAGACTAGAATTCAGCTCTTCTTAAACTGTGGATCATGATCCCATACAGGTTTGCAAAAAAATTGGCAAGAGTAAAAGGTTTCTGAACATGTAATGACCAAAAATCGATTGAAAATCAAATGTAGTGAATCCAAGGTGTTTCTGGCAGTTGACATAACACAACTTCACTGCATTCTTGGTTTTGAACACAAAGCATGCATACTTTGCACTGTAGATGCCTTCAGGCCATGCAACACCAATGAATCTGGCTGAAAAGTGAAAAAGTGTTGCAAGTGGAAAAAAAAAATTTGAGAAGCCCTGGACTAAATAAATGACCTCTGATCTCCTTGCTAACTCAGAAATCCTCTGATTCTTTGACCTCTAATAAAAAGCTTGAAAGGATATTGTCTCCAGGTAGATTATATATAAGTATTAAGAGGTGGAATATTTTCTTGGAACCTAGTGACTTTTCTTGGAGATTGGAAAAAGGCTACAGGAAGTGCCTTCATTACAGCAGGGAATAGACATTGAAATTGAATAAACGGTTAATCAAAGAAAAAAGGATTAAAAAAAGAAATCACACTCACATCCAAAAACGGATAGCTACAAACAACTACAGATGAAAGAACCACCTTGAATTTTCTCTTTTCCCTCTAGATCTTGGAAAAGGCTTTTATTTTTTAAAAAAATCAAATCATTCTTAATCTTTTCCATTATTGCCTGTGTTCATGCAATGCTTCTCTAGTCAGCAAAATTAAATGAATTATGCTTCCTTTGCAAGTGAATAAAAAAGGGCAGCTTTAAAATGGTTTCAGCTTAAAACTTTTGATCAAAGTTACAGGTAACTACCAATGAAAAGTCTTATCAGTGTGTTTTTAAAAGCCTGCAAGTTCAGCACTTGGCTTTAGGACTATGAATGTCTGAAGATTGGAAGATATGGTATCATTTAATTAACCAGCCACCCAGTGTTGCCTCAGAATAGATTAATTCACACTTTTTAAAAAGTTATGGCAAACTCTGGTCCCAATTGTTAAAACACACTTTGGCCTATCCTAAGAAGTTCATGTTCTCTTTCTCCTTTCTTTGCTCTTTCCATCCCCCACCTTTCTCCCTTCTCCCTCTCCCCCTCCTTTCCTCATCCATTTTCTTTCTCTCTCTCTCCCTAATACTCAGTGATGAATAGCGAATCTAAACCTGAGAGACTGTATGCTTTCTATTACGTAAAATGCTTCTGCCACAATTATTCTCTCTCCTCCCTGTCTCCCGTTTAAATCACTGCTTTCTCCATTTACAAAACATGAGTGAATCACTGCAGTATATTTAAGGAAACAAAAGGCAAAGTCAACCAGTTGAAAATTAGCATATTACTAAGAGATACAAAACATTCAACAAATATGTTTGGATCTAGGGAGACACAACTATCAATCTGACATGACTACTGACCTTGCAATCTAATGGAGGAGACATGATACCTACATAAATAGTTATGATACAAAAAAGAATATGGTAAGTGCACATGAGAAGTAAAATCCTTCAGTGTTCTGAGGAAGGAAATATTGTCTTGTACTTGGGGTAGAATCAAGGGAGCCTTTATGAAAGCAGTGACGTATGTGTTGAATATTGAGTGGTGAATGAGACTTCTTTAGGCAGAGATGGAGGGAAAGGGCAATTACAAAATGGGGAATAATATAAACAACATCACAAAGGTTGGAGTGCACAGGGTGTGTTTAGGGAATGGGGAGTAATTCCAGTTTGGCTTGAATATAGAATGCATACAAGAAGGAAGCATGAGAAGGTTGGAAAGGAATTCCAGCTAATATGGCTACAGAGTAGGAACTAGAAGAGCTCAGATATCTGAAAAACATACCAGGATGAACAATAGTAACAAAAAGCAAAGATAAATAGTTATAAACCAACACAGTGCCTGGCACATAGGAGGTAATAAATGAATTCTGATTCATTGATTGGTTGATTGCTAAACTCTGATATGCTGTCCAGGACTGCATAAGAAGAGTCCCAGTGCAAAAGTTATGAGTGTGCTAAAAATACAGTGTGCAAGGAACCAGATGCACAGGAAGAGAGAGGACCAGACAGGAGACCAAGCAGCATAGCATGGAAGCAGGCACCTTGAGCCCAAGCCACAGCAATAAACAGCCAAACTAGCACTCCCCAGCCCAGGCCTGATTCACAACAAGAATAAGAACTGGAGGAAAAGCATCTCCTGGCTGAAAGAAGCACCAAGGACCTCAGGAGGCCTGGCTACAAGAACAATGGACAACACAGTCATCAAGTTCCCTAATTACAGATGCCATATGTAAAGTACTTTGCAAACATTAAAGAGCTATGCAAATACTAACTATTGTTATTGGAACTAGATAGCATATAGGACAGAGTGCTAGATTTGCTGTCAGGAATAAAGGGGTTCAAATCCTGTCTCAGATATTTACTGCCCTAACCACTGTCAGTCTCAGTTTCTGCATCTATAAAATGGGGATAATAATATCTACATCATGGAGTGGTTGCAGGAGTTAAATGAGATATTTGTATAGAATTTTGAAAATCTTAAAGGAATAGAATTTATAAATATTAATTATAATTAATAACAAAATTAAAATCATATGATTATGTCAATACTTTCAAAGTGACAAAAAATAAACACTTATTTCTGTTAAGTGCACTGAAAACATAAGAATAAATTACTCTTTCCTTAATATGGCCAATAGGATGTTCCATGGAAGAAAGCTAGAGGCCTTTCATATAAGATCAAGGATAAAACAAGTCTACATATTATTGAGACCATTATTTGCTAGAGTGATAGAAACTGTAACTATAGGAATGTAACAAGAAAAAGAAATTGAAGGATAAGTATAGACAAAGAGGAAGCCAAATTAATGCTTTTTGCAATGCATATAATGGTGTATTCAGAAACCCCTAATTAGTTGATTAAAAACTAATAGAAATTAAAATGTAAGCAAACTTGCAGGATATAAAATGAGTTCATATAAATCATTAGTAATTAACATATAACATCAAAACCTGGAATAAAGAAATAGAAAAATTCCATTCAAAATAATTACAAAATTTATAAGATATTTTGGAGTCTACCTTTCAAGAGACCCACAAGAATTGTATGATTACAACTGCAAAACACACTCCATAGAAACAAAAATCTAAATACTTGAAGAAATATACATTAGTCATGGAAAGACATACCAATAAAATATCATGCCTAAATATACTTCAAAAGCTTAAATAGATTAAATTCTTAAATTAATTTAGTTATTCAATTCAATATTAGAAACCTGACACCTTAGTCAAGCCCACTCCGTGGGTTCAATCTGCCAGTGCTACTGGGAGTTAAGGGAGGAGTCCTAGAGGACACTATCCTTGAATGCTAGGCTAAAGAATGTTGATTTGGGGGTGGCTAGGTGGCGCAGTGAGTAAGAGCACTGGTCCCAGAGTCAGGAGGACCCGGGATCGGGTCTGGCCTCAGATACTTAACACCCACACAAAATAACTGGCTGTGTAACCTTGGGCAAGTTACTTAACCCCAATTGCTTTTTTTTTTTAAAGAATGTGGATTTTTATTTAGTAGTAAACAAGGAAATTTCTGGTAGAAGACTGAAGCGATCAGGTCTATGGATTGGGAAGCTCAATCTAATACCAGGAAGAAAGGTAATTTTGAGTGAGAAGACTGAAAATAGGGACACCAGTTAGAGGATCATTATCAACATCCGATTCAGATGTGATGAGACAAGAGCTGTGGTCATAGAAATTGTAATGAGGGAATAAATGTGAGAGTATTGATTAACTTATTTTATATGGGGGATCAAGGGAGAAAAAAAGAGTCAAATGTAACAGAAGTTTTGAGCCTATGGGGTCAGAGATCAAGATGATGCCCTCAATAAAATAAATAGAAAAGTATATGAATAATTTTAAAGTCCTAGAATTTCTCAAAGAAATTGTTTCCAAAGCAAATATTGTATTCTTGATATAAATATTTGAAAATAATTTATTTCATGCTTTGGTGTCTTTGGTAATATATAGCAAATAAAAGCAGGAAGTGGGAATGGGGGAGGGAATTGCACACAAAGCCAGAGTCTAATTTTTTTGTACCTTTGTCCCTTTTTTACTTCTTTCTCTCCTATCTGAATTTCACTTTCAGTATCCTCCTTTGATGACTCTAATAGTGTTGAAAATGCTTTCTAGGATTTGGGAGTGGGGGAAGTCTATGAGGTGATTTCACTGAAGATCTGGCCCTGATACAAAAAAATTTAATGGGGGCGGGGGGGGAGATAATGTAAAAGAAAAAGATATTTATAACCCTTAAAGTTAGGTTCACCACACAAGACATTATTTAAGAGATGATATGACAGCCAATTTCAAAGAATGGCAAATTATGGTGACAAAAATCTAAATCTTCAGCCTTTTATGATTGCAAATTACTTCCGTGTAAAAATACACATAAACCTCAAACTACAGTTTTCACAAAGCTTAAGGCCACAGAATCCAAGTGTAGTTAGTGGAAAGTGATTGATTTGGAGTCCAATGACCTGTGTTCAACTCCTACTTCTGCTTCTTAGTAAAATGAGGTGACTTTGAGCCAATAATTTTACCTCTCAGCCTAAATTTTCTCTTCTACAAAATTATGGATTGCAACAAGATCATGTCTAAGGGTCCTTCCACCTCTAACTTAATGACATAATTTTCATTACCAATGAAATTACCTAGAGTCCAGAAATTTTTTTCCTAAGCAGATAGGCTTTCTGTGAGGACAAGCAGCTCAAAATTTCTTCAAGCATTATTTTACTTATCTATAAAATGGGGGTAATAACATTTCTCTAAGACCCCAGGTTATAGAAAAGTTGTTGATCTGTACTAGTAGAATGTTTCATTTGAAAGGTCAAGACAAAATTAAATTTAGTCTAAAAGATCTCCTTTAGTATGTACTTCACTGAGTTATCATGATAATCAAATTATTTGTCAAGAACCAATTTATTAAGCAAATATTGGTTAACTAGCCTATTCCCACTTTGTGTCAGTATTAATTGCTAGGAATATGCATGTAAAAACCCTTTGTAAACCTCAAAGCACCATACAACATCAGCAGTAGTCATTAGCATGATTATTCAGAGATGCTTCCCCATTTTTCTTCTGACACCACCATTTTCCCAATCATGTGATAGAACCTACTACCATTTTGGACAGCTCCTTTTCCCTAAATTCTTCCTCCAATACCTTAGAAGATACCTTAGAAGGGGTTGGTTCTTTGTGACCTAAGATGTTTCCAGTTCCCAGTCATGACCAGCTGTTATCAAAGCATTGCCACAATGACATTTTGCCAACACCTGAGAGTTCTGCGTTTCCTCAGTACTAGTGAATACAGAAATTCACACTTTTGAAGAGGTTATCTCTTTTCCCTACCACAATGCTTAACATGCAGTGTTAGACAGAAAAAAAAAAAAAAGGCTAATTTCTGCCCAGGACGAAAAGCACCATTCATACATGATAAGGCAAATTCGGAGTCATCCATGGGCAACAAACATGGAGGTTCAAGCTGAGTCCTTGATGACAGTGGACCTAGATGAGAAATATCTCCTTTTATTTGGGACAGAAGCAGATCTTTGTGCCTATTTGGAAAAATCTTTACAATGTGAAGGAGGAAGAAAGGAGATGTTGAATCTACAGGGATTTGATAGCATCTGCTCCCATTTTCTGAAGCCCTTCTCTTAGAGGCAAAATTCCATTAGTTGGAACAAAATTAAAGTTGTTTCCTTTAGGGAATGAGCAGCTGCAGGCTGCCCAGGCCATTTTTGTCCTCAAGCAGTAAACATATTGATTAAGCTCTGGCTCAGACAATGAACTAGACTGAGAGTGCAATAGGCAATGTGGTACCATGAAAAAAGCTCTGAATTCAGCGGCAAAGGTTCAAACACCAGCTCCTCCACTTACTTCCTGCATGACCTTGGGCAAATTTTTATATAACATTTTCAAGTTTGCAAAGTACTTTCCATATATCACCTCATTTTGTCTTCTCAATAATCCTAGCAGGTAGGTACTATTATTGGTATTTTTATTTGCAGATGAGGAAAAGGAGGCAGACAGAGGTTAAATGATTTGCCCAGGGTCACAGAGCTAGTAAGTGTCTGAGGCAGAATCTGAACTCATGTTCCTAACTCTAAGTTCAGCACTCTATCCATGTCACCGCTTAGCTATCTTAACCTCTTCAAATCTTAGTTTCCTACTCTGCAAAATGGGGATAATAATTCATGTACCACTGACCTCAAAGGATTATTATAAGGAAAGTTCATTTTAAACCTTATTTTATCAAATAAGTGTGAGTTATTGTTATTAAGAACTATGGGGGAAATCATAGCTTAATGGGGAACTGGCCCCTATTCCTGTAATAGCATCAAGAGATCATAAATGCAAAGATGGAAGGGACTTTAGACATTATCAAGTCCAACTATCTCATTTTACAGATGATGAAACTGAGGTCTCCAAGGGACTTTATAGCTATTAAATGTCTGAGGTTGGAGTTACAATAGGAAAAGATGCTAACTCTTGGCCTTGACAATCATACATAGTTATTGAAAATATTGACCTAGTGCCTTAAGGTTCATTTACATGATCTTTACATGCACTCTCATTTGAGCATTTCAACAATTGGGTGAGGTAGAACTATTGGTATATTCCTGTTTTACAGAAGAAGAAAAGGTTGAGATTCAATTCAACTGGATTGACCATCATCACACAGCTAGTAATTCCAATCCAGAGCGTAATTCCAGCCCAGATCTCTCCTGTGCATATTTAGCACTTTTTTCACTGCAGAAAGGAAGAATATGTCCTTTAACCTGGATAGTATGGTACTAATTTTGGCCACTGAATTTTATCTGAGTTTTACTGACATCATTGACATTGCTGAAGCCACTTTGCATGTTATCCTTTGGCCTCTATTTCTTCTTTCTCCATCACTTTGTACAAGGCTCCTCATGCTCCTTTATTGTTATTCTTGTCAATTTATAATGAATATGTATTCATTTTATGGGCAAAATAACATCTCATAAAATCCACAGAGTGTAATTTGTTGAGGAATTCTACCATCACTGATCATATGTTATTTCAGGGTCCTAATCATAAATATTTTAACTTATGAACTTTTTTGTGTATATAATTTGTTTTTCACTCAACAAACTCCTTGGGGCTTTGTACCCTTTGACCTAGTAATGCCACCACTAGATCTGTATCCTAAAAGAGATTTTTTAAAGAGAGAGAGAGAGAAAAGGACCTATATATATGGGGATATTTATAGCAGCTCTTTTCAGGTGGCAAGGAATTGGAAATTGAGAGGATGCCCATCAATTGTGGAAGGACTGAACAAATTGCACTATATTATAGTGATAGTATACTATTGTGCTATTTTATATACTATAAGAAACTTTATTTACTATAAGAAATGATGAGCAGGATACTCTCAGAAAAACCTGGAAAGACTTACCTGAACTGATGCAGAGTGAAATGTACTGGGTACAAAATAATTGCAATATTGTAAGATGATTATCTGTGAATGTCTTGGCTATTCTCAACAATACAATGATCATAGTCAACTCTGAGGGACTTACAATTAAAAATGCTCTCCATCTTCAGACAAAGAACTGATGGTGTCTAAATGCAGATTGAAGCATACATGTTTTACTTTATTTTTTTGAGTTTTTATTTGGGGAGGGTGGGGTTTTCCTATATTTTCATTCTCAACATGACTACTATAAAATGTGCTTTGCAGGACTACACATGTATATTGAATTGCTTTTCTTCTCAAGGAAGGGAATGGGGAGGGAGAAAGAGAGAGAATTTGGAACTCAAAGTTTTAAAAATGGATATTAAAAATTATTTTATATGTAATTGAGGAAAAATAAAATACTAAGTAGTTTTAAAAACAAGGGAAAATAACCTCCTTGGAATAAAGCCCTAGTAGTAGAACTGCTAATATTGGGTTGAAGGGCATAAATAATCAATAATTATTCTTGGATAATTCCAAAGTCTTTTCTGAAATGGTTGCATCATGTCATCCAATGGCACCTCAAAGTTTCCCCTCATTGATAGCTTAATGAATGGGAGTTGATACCTCAATGCTATTATCATTAATATTACTCTGATTAGAGGGAATTTTCAACTTTTTTAGGTGATTAGAGTTTGAATTTATTATTTCAAAAACAATTTGTTTATATCCTTTGAAGATATCTATTGGATATGACTTTAAATCCTATAAACAAGTGTTACTTCTCTACATGTGATGACAGACTCTTATCAGTTCTCCTTCCTGTCTTATTCTCCTCAGACTCCTTTGTTAAATATCCATCTGGGTTATGCCCATTGACCATGGGGGTCCCCCAAGGCTCTATTCTGAACCTTCTTTTATTCTCCCTCTATAGTCTTTTGCTTGATGATCTCACCAACTCCCATGGATTCAATTATCATCTTGGCATATTGTTCTCAGATCTATCTATCTAGCCCTAACCTCTCTCTAAGTTTGATCTTGACCTCCAGTCTCATATCACCAACTCCCTGTTGAACATATCAAACTAGATATCCCATGAACATCTTAAGCTCACAGGCTGAAAATGGAAATCATCTTTCCCCCAAAACCCTCTCATTCCCCAATTTCTCTATTAGTATAAAGGATACCACCAGCTTCCCAGTTGCCCAGACTCAAGACTTCAATGTCATCCTTGATTTTCCTCTCCTATTCATTCTACATATGCTATTAATCTATGGCTAAGTCTTGACGAGTCTACTTTCACAGCTCTCTTTACCTCTCCTTTTCACTCACACAGCCACTACTCTTATGTAGGCTTTTTATCACTTCATACCTGGATGATTCCCTCAGCATTCTAATTGTTCTACATTGCCTCAAGTCTCTAGTCCATCCTCAAGTCAATTGCCCAATTGACTTTCCTAAAATACAACTATATCAATCCTCTTATTCAATAAATTCAAAGAGACTTTATTTTCTCCACTATCAAATATACAATCCCCTATTTATAGCCCTTCCTAAAATGACCCCTTCTCACCCAAAGCCATTCCAATATATACATGTCCCCAATATTCTTTGAGGACCAAAATCCCTATGGAAGCTCTTCTCTAGTATTTGGTCTTCTGTCTGTCAGCTCTGAATAGCTCATAGGATTATTTACTCTTCTTAGACCATGAGCTAACAAGAAGGACAAAACTGGTTGGCAATGCTAGTATTTCAGATGATGTAGGAGGGACCTACTAATGATTCTCCTGACTTCCATGGTTCTTTTTCATTTAAAGGGGAGAAATTAGGGACACAGCAATAAAATATCATTAATCTTCCTAGAAAGCCCATGATTATCTTTTCTTAGCAGTTTGTAAGTAGAGAAGGAAAAAAATAAGAATGCAGTAAGTGTCTAGTATTTGCCAGCACTGTACAAAATTATTCCTGTTCAATAATTCAGTCCTGTCTGACTTCTTGTGACCCCATGCACCATAGCAAGTCAGGTCCTTGAGATGTCCAGGTTCTCTTGGTAAAGACGCTAGAATGGCTTTCCATTTCTTTCTTCCGCAGATCACCTTTTGTCAGAACTCTCCACTATGACCTCTCCAGCTTGGGTAACCCTGCATGACACAACTCACAGATTGTTGAGCTACATACACCCGCCTCCATGACAAGGCAACAATGCAAGAGTACAGAGAAGTTTATAGGTAGTATTTTTTTTGAGATTTACAACAACTCTACAAGAAAGGGGCCCTTATTATTCCTATTTTGCAGTTGAAAAAATTGAGGCAAAGGAGGTGACTTTTCAAGGTGCATGTATGAGGCTGAATTTGAACTCAGGTCTTCCTGGCTCCATGCCCACTGTACCTCCAAGTTTCCTTTAAGAAATTACCAGGGTATCATAGAATCACAGATTTGGGGAGCTATGAGATACCTCCCTGGCTATCTACTTCAACTCATGCAGAAAGGAATTCTTACTATAAATATAGGCAACAAGTGATGTCCAACCTCTGCTTAAAGTTCCTCAAGGACGGAGAAATCCCCACTTCTGTTGGAAAGTTTTCCATGATGCCAAGCCCAAATTGGGCACTTTGCTATCCCTGTCCATTGCTCCTGGTTCTTTCCTTTGGGTTCAAATAGAACATGCCCAAACCCTCCTCTCCACATGACAGTCTTTCAAATACTTGAACACAGTTTTCATGACCTCCCAATGTATTGTTTTTTCTCCAAATCAAATTTGTCCCATTTCTCCCACTTATAAGTCATGAATTTGTAGCCCTTCACCATTCTAAATACATCCCTCTTATCATTTCTTTGTATCAATGTCCTTGATGCCCAGAACTGAACATAATTCTTCAAACGAGGTTTTACTAGGACAGAGTATTATGGCACTCTCTCTCCTCTATTCCTGAAATCTTACCTTTCTTTTTTTCTTTTTTTTTAAGCAATTGGGGTTAAGTAACTTGCTCAAGGTTACATGGCCAGTTATTTCTGGGTGTGGTGCTGAGTGTCTGAGCCCGGGATTCGATCTCCAGGTCATCCTGACACTGGAGCCAGTGCTCTTACTCGCTGTGCTACCTGGCCACCCCAATCTTACCTTTCTTAATGAAGTCCTTGATTCCATTAGCTTTCTTGGCTACCAAATCACCCTACTGACTCATTTTGATTTTGTAGTTCACTAAAATCTCCAAATCTTTTACAAAGCTTCAAGCTATCCATACGTCGTCCATCTTATGTTTGTGGAGTTAATTTGTTTTTTTGTCTCCAGGTATGGGACTTTATATTTATCCCTACTGAATTTATCTTATCAGACTATGGCCAATGCCCTAGACTGTAAAGATCCTTTTGGCCCCTGACTCTGTGATTGCTGGGTTAGCTAACACACTCAGTCTTACATCATCTGCACATTTGATACTATCTCATAGATACAAATCACTGATTCAACTGTTAAGCAACACAGGGCCCAAGACATCTAAATCCATCAGCCACTCCATTGAAGATCTCCTGTCATACTGACATTAAACAAATAACAAATATGGAATCCATCATCCAATCAGTTATAACTCTGATTTAATTATTACCTGATTTATATCTCTGCATCTTCTCCACAGGAATAATATGAGATAATTTTCCAAAACATTTGCCAAAATGTAAGTACATCACAGCCGTAATATTCCCCTCATCTGCTAGTTAGTCCTGTCAAAGAAGTCAATGAGGCCAATCTGGCATAACTTGTCCTTGATGGAGCCAAGCTGACTTTTTGTAATCACTGCTTCCTTTTCTAGATATTTCCCAAGGCAGGAGAATTCAGTTCAAATCCCACCTCAGCCACTTACTGACTGGTTACAAATAACTTGCTTAATCTCTAAGAGTCTCATTTCCTCATCTGTAAAATGAAAAGGAAGAAAACCAAGTGATCAAGACTAAATTCTTCATATTGCAATTACCAAGTCTGATCCCAAAGAAGAGATATGAGAAGGCAAGTCCCTTTCTTTACAGAGATGACAAGGTTATGGGCATGGAACACTGCATATAATAAGTCTTTTTCAGCTTGATGGTTACTTTTGCAGAACATTTTTCTTTGTTATAAGTAGTGGCTCTTGGGGGCAGGGTGAAAAGTGAAAAGGATACAATGGGTGATATTGGTAATGTGAAAACAAAAGAAAACAGTAAAAATTGTTTTTAAAAATTGGAAGAAACTTATGAAGTTAATTATGATGAGGTTGTAGTCAAAGAATGTTAGAGATGAAAGAGGCCTTAGAGATTTTCTAGCCTGGCTCCCTCATATTACAGATGACGAAACTGAGGCACAGCTCTAAATTCTATGTTCTATGTATGTTGAACAAAATATGTGTTATAGGATTATTCAGGAAAGGTATCAAGGAAGAGTTCTTACCTGAGCTGGACCTGAAAAGAATAATAGAATTTTGAATATTAAAAGTAGAGGAATAATCATAGGATCATACATTTGAGAGCTAAAAGGGACTTCAGATTACATGAAGTCCAATACCCTTCATTTTTCAGATGAAGAATTGAGACTAGGAGAAGTTGGTGTGTATAAGCTTCTAAATCTCCATGGCCCATTTATTATCAAACATCTCATTCATATGAAAGGAAAGCTGGCTTTATAAATAGTATGTGTAAGTAGCTGCTACTATTAGATCTTAAAGGCAATCAGGAAGATTTCTGATTTCAAATCTGCCCCTCCTCTTATTCACCTTTTTGATTTCTGAAATTGACTGTTACCAGTAGAAGGTAAGTTCCTTAATGACGGGGACCAATGCTCAAGGCCTTCTGTGTAATAGACAATAAATGCTTGTTGATTCCTTGAGCTAATCTACCCTCCTCTTTTTGCTCAGCCAAGGCCAATAAAATAGGCCACTGATATGTGACTTTCTGGTCAATGTCCTTTAGAGAATTTGTCTTTTGCTTCAAGCACAGTAAAAACCATTCAAATCCCAGGTTAAAACCATAACAGTGTCCCTTTAACCTAGCTCAGCTGTGCAACAAAGTAATGGAGCAGCATTCCTGGGTGGAATCAATACTGCATTAAAGAACAGTGCTATCATTGAAAAGTTATGAATACCAAACAGCTCCGTGATGTATTGGTGTCACTGGGGGCTGTCTGACTCAGTTTGGCTACATTACTGACTACAGACAAAAGAGAGGTCTGTGCACTTCTAGGTGTGTGAGTAGGAGCCTGGCACCTTTCTATTGGCTCATCTTCTGAGATGCCCTATTTCTTTAGAGAGAGACAGAGACAGAGGGAAAGAGACAGAGACCGAGGGAAAGAGACAGAGACTGAGGGAAAGAGACAGAGACTGATGGAAAGAGACAAAGAAACAGAGACCGAGGGAAAGAGACAGAGACCGAGGGAAAGAGACAGAGACTGAGGGAAAAAGATAAAGAAACACAGACTGAGGGAAAGAGACAGAGACCGAGGGAAAGAGACAGAGACTGAGGGAAAGAGACAGAGACTGATGGAAAGAGACAAAGAAACAGAGACCTAGGGAAAGAGACAGAGACCGAGGGAAAGAGACAGAGACTGAGGGAAAAAGACAAAGAAACACAGACAGAGGGAAAGAGACAGAGACCGAGGGAAAGAGACAGAGACTGAGGGAAAGAGACAAAGAAACAGAGACAGAAGGAAAGAGACAGAGACCGAGGGAAAGAGACAAAGAAACAGAGACAGAGGGAAAGGGACAAAGAAACAGAGACAGAGGGAAAGAGACAGAGACAGAGGGAAAGGGACAAAGAAACAGAGACAGAGGGAAAGGGACAAAGAAACAGAGACAGAGGGACAGAGAGACACAGAGAACTACCACATTAACTATTCAAGTCAGTTTAGTATTTGCTAGTTCACTCTCTAGGAGTTCACCATGTTAAAAAGCATTTATTCACTTTTTCTTCAAGTAAGAGGCATATAGTTTTCCTCTAACTTTCACAACTAAAGGAATTGAATCAGGAAGAAGCAAGACAACTTTTCCCTGGGTCATATAACACAATGTTGTAAACCATTTTCCAAAATCACTAAACCCCTTCTGAATCTCTTGCACCCAAAACAATTTCTAGTACTCAAACAGAAACAGTTCTGTTAAATACTCACTATAAAAGACTGTAAAATTTTCTTCTTCACAGAGGAGAGGATGATGAAGTAACTGGAAAGCTGAACTAAGAATCAAGTAGGGTTTGATTCCCGATTCAGACACTCCCTAGCTGTGCGGATCAAGGTCAAGTCATTCAAATTCTCTAAGCCTCCATTACCTTCTATATAAAATAGGGTTAATGAAATAATGTTTAGTCTTACAAGCTGTAAAGCTCTTTCTAGGTGTTAGCTAGTATTTTTTCCCCTCCTGTGCTATTGAAAAGCTCATTGATGCAATAATCTTATCTGTCCTTGTTATGCATTTTTAGTTTGATCTCTATCATATATGATTTCCTTCTCCTAAATTAGATCAAATCTCTTGGAACAGCTGGGCTGCTGTCACTGAAGCAGAAAAAGACTGGGTGATATTTACCAAGCTACATATTAAGACATAACACACTGCTTCCAGATGTTCCCCTTATTGACAAACCAAGTGTTCAAAACACTCACTCTCTCACACACACAAATTGTGGGGATTTTATATTCCCCTCCCAGAACAAGACAGAAAAATTTCCCAGTGAATTTGTTTTTAGCAATTGTCAGAAAGATCTCCTTGAATATATTCAAACAACTGCCATCTTTGGGGGCAAGATGCCTACTTGCATTCTCTATGGAACAAGATTTCCACACCTACATGTCTTGCCAATCAATTCCCAAATGTAAATCCTAGGTCCTAAAGTAGAGAAAGAAGTGATAAAGGTATTTTTTAAATAAAAAATAGCATTTCAAAAGTATAGGAACCACCCAAAGAAACAGTCCCTCTGTCAAAGCAGATCAGCATTTTATCTACCAGTAATGGCTTTAAAAAGTTGCTTATGGTACTGAGACTCTTAGTGACTTACCCAGGTATACAGATAGATCCAATACCAATCAATTGATAAATATTAATTGCTAACATGTACTAGGCACTGTGCTAAGCACTAGGTATACAAAAAGGCCAAAAAAAAAAAAACAGTCCCTGCCCCCAAGAAACTCACAAATTAAATGGGAGAGACAATAAACAAAAAATATGCACTAACAATCTATAGACAAAATAGTCAGAAAATAATAGAGGGAAGGCACAAAATTTAACAGGATTTGGGAAAGGTTCCCTATAGAAATTAAGATTTTATCTGGGACTTAAAGAAAGACAAAGAAGTAAGTAGGTAGACATAAGAAGGAATTCCAGGAATGGGGGAGAGGCAGAGAAGATTCCTAGAGCTGAGAAATGAAATGCATTCTTCAAGGAACAGCAAGACCAGTGTCACTCAATAAAGAGTATTAAGGTGAGGAGTAAGATGTAAGAAGATAGGAAAAGTGGGGATGGGGCAGTGCTAGGTTGTGAAAGACTTCAAATATTAAACAGATCATTTTGTATTTCATCCTGGAGGCAATATGGAGCCCCTAAAATTTATTGAGTACAGGATGACATGGTCAGAAATGCACTTTAGAAAATTAACTTTGGTAGAAGAATGGAGAATGGATTGGAATAGGGAGAGACTTGAGGCAGGCAGACCTACCAGCTGGCTGTTGCAATAATCAAATCATAAAATGAATCAGAGCCAACATCAGGGTGTTGTCAGAGTCAAAGGAGAGAAAGGGGAGTATAGGAGAGTTATTGCAAGGCTGAATAAATTGAATCCTCAAAACATTGGAAATGGCGTGGTGCGGGTACAATGATAAATAGTAGGGAGTTGAGAATGACTTAAATATTGCAAACCTGAGGGCCTGGGAGGATGGTGTTTCCCTTAACAGTCACATGGAATATGGGAAGAGGGAGTATTTAGGGGAAAGATAATGAGTTCAGTTTTAGACATATTGAGTCTAAGATGCTTATTGACCATCCAGGTTGAGATTCTGAAAGGTAGTTGGAGATGTCAGACTGGAGAACAGCAAAGAGGTTAGATCAGGATAGATTGAGCATTATCAGCACAGAAATGGCAATTAAATCCATGGGAATTTATGTGATCACAAAATGCAGTATTATAGAGGGAGAAGAAAAGAGAGTCAAGGACAGAACTCTATGGGCTACCTATGGCTAGAGGGCATGACCTGGATGAGAATCCAGCAAAGAAGAATGAGGAGTGGCCAGATAGGTAGAAGAACCAGGAGAGAGGGGTGCCCCCCAAACCTCAAGAAGAGAGGGGATCAAGAAGAGTCAAAAGCTGCAGAGAGGTCAAGAAAAATGAGGACTGAGGAAAGGCCACTGGATTTGGCAAGTGAAAGATCATGGGTAACTGTGGAAAGAACCGTTTTAGTGGAATGATGAAGCTGGAGGCCAGATCATAGGGAGTTATAAGAGAGTGAGAGGAGGGAAAGTGAAGGCACCTCTTACAAAAGGTCTTTTCAACGAGTTTAGCTACAACAGGCAGAAGAGATATAGGATGATAGTGGGGATGGAAAGATGAAATGAGGGTTTTTTCAAGGATGGGGGAGACATACATGTGACTATGCAGCAAAGGAGTCAATAGACAAGGAGAGTTTGAAGATAGGTAACAGGGTGGAGATGACAAAGGGGACAAGCGACTGGAGGAGATGGGATGGAATGAGATCACTTGAACAGGTAAAAGAGTTAGCCTTGGCAAAAAGTAAGTCCAATTCTCTGTATGAGGCAAAGGTGAAAAAGGAGATGGTGACAGAAGCCATATGAGTGATGTGAGATGAGGAAGAGGGGAGAAAAGGGAGCTCATGGTGAATGGACTTCATTTCTTCTGTAAAATATGAAGGAAGGTACTCAGGTAAGAGGGTGGAAGGAGATAGAACTGTGGAGGGTTTGAGGATAAATGAAAAGGTATGTAGCATAGGTATGTAACTAGTATGTAGAACTTGACCCCAGGTCACCCTTATTCCAGGATCTGCTCCCAATCATTACACCATCCTGCCTGATATGAACATTTATATAGTTATTAACATATACATCAAACATCAATGTTATTAACATTTATATAACATTTAGAGCTAACATCTAGATAGGGCTTTAAGGCTTGCAAGCAACTTGGCATACCTTCTCTCAGCCCTGCAAGAAAGATGCTACAGATATCCTCCAAAAGAAGGAAAGTGAAACACGTAAGACATTAAATGAACCTCAATTTCCTTATCTACAAATAGGGATAGTAATAGCACCTAATGTTCCTTTTTGTTGTTTCTTAATTCATTTTGTTTAACTTTGGTTATGGCTTTGAACAAAATTTGCCCCCTTTTTTACATGCCTATTTCACATCAAAATCACAGAATTTGAAAGTTGGCAGAGACTTCAGTGGACATCTAATCCAACTCATACACAAAAGGACTCTCCACTACAGCATATGTTGTTGGATTTTTTTCAGACAGCTATTAAATTTATACTTTAAAAAATGCATTATATTCATTATATTCCCTTTTTAAAAGCCAGGGAAGTATCTACTGGCATTTAGAATCATTTGCATCATTGCCTAAATTTTTAAGTTTAGTGCTAAAAGAGACAAATTCTAAGTTGAATTTTGTGGCTAATATGACAATCTGGTTGCTAGAAATCCTTCCATTAAGTCCAATGTTCATTGAAGTCTTGCTATGTTGTGCTATGTATTGTGAGCTCTCCTTTCCTCATCATATCTCATCCCTCATATGCCCTACTATTGATATCTTCCCCTTCACCCATCTCCCGTGGAGAAGTGGTCCTTCTCCTTGGCAAAGCAAGCTACTCTGCAGCACAAGTGAACTCAACCCATCCTGTCTTCTCCAACCTCCTCTACCACCCCCCTCTCATTAGTCTTCAGTCTTGCCTGTCCTCTGGTTGCTTCCCTAATGCCTACACATAAGAAACAGAAAACGGGTGCAAAAGTATGAAAGCAAGATGTGGAATGCCACATTCAGAGATTAGAACAGTTTGACTCACATGTAGAGTATTTGAAGAGGAATGGAAAGAAATGCTCTTACAGGGAGATTATAGAGGGGTTTAAATGTTATGTAAGAATATTTTATTTTACTCCATAGACAGTAAAGATTCCTTGAAGACATTGTGACATGATCAAACCTACACTTTAGCAAGATTATCTTGACAAATGTGTTTATTATATTTATCAAAAATTATAAAGAAGATGATCAAAATTTGATGATAGTGCCTATTACTGTCATCTAGGTAAAGAAATACAGGCACTCCCTACACAGCCCTTATCCTTCTCTCTCTGGAAAAAATAAGTTACATGTGAAAACTTTTCCTCAGTTCTTCTTGTACTTGCCAAGGCTAAAAGACAGTGCAATGAACCACAATATAATGATGAAATAAAAATAAGTATCTAGGATACAGATTTTATTTTCTATTATGTTTCTAAATCATGTCTTATTTATTCTATGCTAGAACTTAGATCATAAGTTTAGAGATGGAAGAGACATTAGACATCATCTTAATCTCGTTTCATAGATGAGGAAACTGACTTCTTGAGAAATGCCTTGCCTAAAGTCAAACAGGTAATGAGTAGCAAAGCCAGAGGACTACCTAGGGCCCTCTAACTGCAAATCCAATGTTCTTTCCAGTGTACCAACTTATTTTAGTGCCTAGACTCTATTGATTTCCAGAATGTAGTCTATTTCCTAAAAATGCTTCATAAACATGGAATAATGCTCAAATCTCATTCATAAATGCAGCCAACATTCTCACTCTCCTATTTTGCATTACAGTAGCAGAGTTTGAAGGGTCATACATACTAGGTTAGAGAAGGGGAATCTGCAGCCTTCAGGCCACATGTGGTCTTCTAGATCCTTAAGTGAAGCCTTTTGATTGAATCCAAATTTTACAGAACAAACCAAGCTTTTGGAATGAAGAGGTTACCCATAAAGAGGGTTAGGGTTGCTCTGGAGACCCCAAAATACCAACATGAAGGGTCCTGCTGAATAAATTAGACTCAAGTCTTCTCAGCCAAAGAGAAGTAAAGTTTGTTAAAAGTTCGCTTGTATTAGACACAGAGTAAATCTGTGCTAGGTCATTCTATGGCGCTCTCACACACATGGAGGGAAGATGAGATCTTATATACAGAAAGCTGTGGGAGGAATCTAGGGGTGGTTGAGAGGAGGAGTTTGAGGAGGGTCTTCAGGAGAAGTCAGATGAGACCAGTGAGTGATTAAGGGTGGGAAGTAGCTGGAGGCTACCTAGAGCCAACAGACAATGTTGGGCTAGGCCAGTTCAAGGGTGGATTGATGTTTTTATAGGCTCAAGGGTGGGAAGTAGATGGACAATGGAGGGCTAGGCTAGTAACAGAGGTCTGAGCCCAGCCACAATGTAAGGTTTATGGCTTCATGCAAATGCTTCATCAAATGGGATGATTTTATCAGACTTCAAGGTGGGTTCCCAGAGCCTGTACCTCAAAGATACAAGGAGAGCTCACGGGATTCCCAGAGCCTACACCTCATCATTCCCCCCTCAAAAAAATGGGACCCAAATTCCTTTGGGATAAAGGGCAAAGGTCTCAGCTTCTGAAAGTGCTTCCTGCTGGCAAGGGGCATAGAGCTATCCCTGCCTCTCTGGGTCCCATTCAAGGGGGTCAGACTTCATATTCAAGGGGTCAGACTACAAAACATGGATGATGCCAGGTCCAGTGGGCTAGAGAACTTGGAGTGGTCATCCAGGGGTTGATAGCTTGAACCCTGGAGGAGACAAACCTGGCAAGGAGGTTAAGCAAATGAAGACCAAAAAGGCACCAAAAAAATAGAGAAAAAAGGCAGCACTTAAGGATCTAGAAGGCCACATGTGGCCTGAAGGTCTCAGGTTCTCCACCCCTGCCTTGGGCGGTGTTGGCCTAGTGTAAAATATTGGATTTAGCAACAGAACACCCAGTCTGAATCTTGGCTCTACCACTTAATAACCTGCCATGTGTATTTGGAAAATCTATTAACCTCTCTAAACCTTACAATCCTCAACTGTAATTTGAAAAGTATGAATGTAAATTATCTCTAATGCCCATAGATCCTAAGATTCTATATTTAATGTATGAAAAATAAAAATATCCCCCTAATCTAGGGTTCTGCCCTTGGTCCCTTTCTTCATCATTGTCTTGTTAACACAATAGGTCATTCCTTGAAATGAAAATGATGGAAAACTAGGGCCTGAACAACAAAACTATTCTCTTTCTCCCTTCCCACAAATAAAATGCTGAGAATTAAAAACACCCCCCTAAATGTTGGTAAAGTGATGTATCTTAAATTTTCACCTCTGTGTTCTCAAGAAAATCTTAAATTGTTTCCACCTTCTATTTAAACTCTACACAATAAATGAATAAAACATGGCAGGAAGGATTCAGTAGCCCAGATGTCACACCCTCCCCCCACCTCATAGATTTCCTACTGCTGCTGAAGTGAGGCTGAGAGGTCAAAGCTGGGCCAGGAGGAAAAGGGTAAGAATTCTTGGCAGATGTTCTCCATCTTTGCTTGAAAATGATATTACCAGATGTCTTCCTTCTTTCCTATAATACCAAAATAGATCAAGTCTTCGAGATAAATAAAGAAGAAAGAGGATGCAGTAAGGAAGAAAACCTCTCTGAGCCCTGCTGTGAAGCAGGGCTATCAATGATCTTGATAAAGTAAATGGGAAATTTCTCTTGATAAACTAATACCTGAGTCTTTTCAGAAGCCATTTGGAACCAGGCAACCAGAGCCAAGGTCATTTTTCTTCCAAAGCCTGAGGAGCTTAACCCACCATAGATACAATTTCTTATGAGATCTCATGGGTACCATTCATTCTCTTTTCCATTCAAGAAAGCCCTTTCCCACTGGCCTCTCCCTTTCCTGGAAGTTCTCTATGTGTATTTATAGCTCCTTTATCTGACCCTCTCCCATCACTTGGAACAGAAAGGCTTTGGCTTCAGGTGGAGGACAAGAACACAAATGGAATTAATAAATCATGGCAGGAAGAGGAAGACACAATATGCAAGGTCAATGACAGTGGGAATGGCACATGCCTCTCCGTTAATGGTAACTTGAACTGAAGAGCAGATAAAGAAGAAGGGAGGTAATAAGCTCAGCACCTTACACTCTGTGCCCTGGCTGGTAGCTCCTTTGGAGCAGAACTTGCTTTTGATTTTCATTGTGTCCCGAGCCCTTAGCACAAAGCCTGGCACATAGTAGGTCCTTGATAAATTCTAACTGTTGGCTGACGATTCATGCCTATATTCTACTCCACAAGCAATGGGCTAGGCAAAGTAGGAAGCAGTTAGATATTCTTAACATTACAGGGTCTTGGACAGCAAGCTTTTAGCTATGAGAATCTCAGTCTGTCCTTTGCCTAAGCCCATTGATTCCTGACCAGCTTTACTGAATAGCATGAGTCAGATAGCAGCTGGAGATTGTGTCTTATTGCCTACATTCCTTAATTGCTTGCAGAAGGAGTGACCATGGGGGAAGAGGGAGGACCGAAGAAGCAGGGAGAAAAGAGGAAAGGTGAAAGCAAGGGGTTGGTTAGTGAATAGAACTCTGAATTTCCAAAACTCCTAGGCTCACATCAGGCTGTTTATGAGCAGGCTGACCAGGTCTAAAATAAATGGTAGATACATGGCTCATGGACAAGGGAAAGGAAAGGGAATAAGCATTTATTAAATGCCTACTATGTGCCAGACCCTGTGATAAGCACTTTTACAAATATCTCCTACTACTGGATGCTTCATTATGTTTTAGTTTATTGTCTTTAAAGAAAGATTTTAATACAATGTGTAGACAAATCTAGATAGCTATAGTTGTTTGATATTCTGTCATACATATTTCATTCTTATATGAGTTTCCATTGTGTGCTTAGGTCAGGGGCTTTGAGATCTGTAACTTATTGTATTTTTTTTCTTTTAGCCTGGAGTGCTTTACATCCATTATTTCATTTGATCCTCACAATCCTCTGTGAGATATATCCTATCATCATCACCCAATTCTTTTTTGCCAGTGAAGAAACTGAGGCACAGGGAGTTTAAGTGACCTGCCCAGGGTCACACATATTGTAAGGGTCTGAGGCAGGATTTGAACCATATCTTCCTGACTCCAGGTGCAAGATGCCTCTCTGTGTCCTTCGGCTCTCCTTGGTTCCTGCTGATAGCCTCTTCCCTTTCTTCCATCCACCCTGTTCCCCACGATTATGTCCTTGGTTCATGTCCACCCATCCCTGTTTTTGCTTACCCCCCAGGTACACTGTCAGAACACACACACCTTAGGAAGAACCAGATTGTTTCTGAAACAAACATTTTACCTTGTCTCATTCATCACTCATGTCTTCCCACTAACACATATAGCTTGTTGCATTGAGGAATATTCAGAAAAGTCACATTGAGAACCTGTTTAAAAGGGCAAAAAAAAACACATAAACTTGATCATTTTTATCTCACTCTTGAATTGCAATTCAAGATTCGCAAAGCGATTTCCTCACCACCAAGTAAGGTGAAATAAAATAAAATTAATGTAAATAAAATACAATTATGATCCTCCCTTCCTACAAGAGGAAAACTGATTCAAAAGAGTTAACGAAGTGACCACTGATGCTTGAGTCACAGGACCCGGCTTAGACTCCCAACACTGCCATCTATTGCCTGTCTGGCCTTGGACAGACTGCTTGCCCACAGTTTCCTCATTTGTAAAATAAAAGGCTTAAATCATATGATTTCTAAGTTATCTCTCAGCTAAAATTCCTGTGATTTTGGCAACATGTGAAAGGACATACAGCTAGTAAGTTTCAGCATCAGGACCCCAACTCTTTTGATTTCAGTCCAAAGGTTTTTTTTTTTCATTACTGAAACATCTATTTATACTTACTTACCATCCAATTTTTGATCATGCTTTTTATTCCTTTTCACCTTAGAGACTATTTCCATTGCTCACCTTCCCATTACACCACTGTCCCTTACTTTTTCCCCACTGATTCTCATGTGTGATGTCATTTCACAAATCCCCTAACTCTATAGACCACCTGAAAACCAGAATTTAGAAATTGCCACCATGTGTCACTATGGAAGAAGAAATGGGAGGAAAAAACATAAACAACTGAATCTTCAGTCAGAAACCTGGAGACAGCAAGAGGGCTAGGCATTTAAATCATCTCTGTGAATAGTGACTTATGGCTATTTTTTCCTCCACTATTTCTCCTGACAATCCATTTGGTAGGGCCGAGGGAGGATGATTAATTTCTATTTAGAGACTCAGAACCTGAGGCAAAGGGGTAAATCACATGCTTCAAGATTAGGACATGGGCCTCTCGGTATTCCAACCTATTCTTGATTTTACAGAGAACAGCTTCTCCTCTTCATTTGCTATAGTCCCTTTCATCAGAGCAGTCCTTAGGCATTGGTGGGGTTAGTGATGAAATAACAGAAATGCTAAAGAGTTCCCATTGACTCCAAGAAAATACTTTTCCTATCAACTACCAGATGCCTGAAATTCCTCTATTATGGCTTCTTTCATTTAGCTTAAAATTTTGAACCTGATTATTGGAAAATGCCCTTAGAAAAAATAACACTTTAAGCTGTTATCAGTTATTAAAATATTGGTATAAATAAACTTCTCATCTTCTTCCCTTCTCATTATACACATCACTCCTCCTAACTATGGGTATTTCCCAAGAAATTTATATACTCATCCCTTCTATATTATCATTCTCTCTCTCTCTCTCTCTCTCTCTCTCTCTCTCTTTCATCTCCCTTTCTCTCTCCCTCTCCTCCCCCACCCCGGGCAAGGGTTCAACTATTTTCTCTGTGCTCCAAGATGTACATATGTAGCCCAAATCTTAAGTCCTGGATCACCAAATGCCTATTAAACATTTCAAACTTGATTTCTTGGAGACATCCCAAGTTGAATATGTTTAAAATTGAATTTATTTGCTTTCTCTCTAAGCCCTTCCCTCTTCCAAATTCCCTTATTTCTACCAAAGGCATCAACATCCTTCCACTGTCTCAAGTCCATAAAATCATTATCCTCACTCCTAAATCTCCCTCACCAAACATATCTAATCAATTGCCACATCTTTCTACTATCAAAACTTCTATCATTTCTGACCCTTCTTTCCATTTGCAGAGCAACTAGCTTAGTCAAGGCTCTTGTGATCTTTCACCTAGATTATTACAATAGCCTGCTAACTGGTCTCCCTTCCTTAAGTCCCCTGCCACTCCAATCCACCTTGAACTACCAAAGTGATTTCCCTTAAGTTCAGATCTGACCATGTGACTGCCCTTCACAATGAATTCTAGGTCTTACCCAATAATTATTACAGGACTCTAGCGAGGATTACATGAGATCCCATATGTAAAGCACCTTGCAAACCTTAAAGCACAATATAAACATGAACTATTATTATTATTATTATCATTATTCTCTATAACATAATACAAACTCCTCTGTTTAGCTTTTAAAGTCTGACACAGTCTGGTCTCAAACTACCTTTCCAGAATCCCTGAGCATCATTCCCTCTTCTTCACTCTGGGAGGAAGTCCCCCTGGTTTCTCTGTTCCTCTTTGTGACACTCCATCTACAATTTCCATACCTTTGCACTACTTACCCTTAAGCCTAAAAGACCCTCTCCTTCTTTGCTTCTATCTCCCAGATTCGCTCTCTTCTTTAAGATTAAAGCCTCGGCACCATCTACATAAAGCCTTTCTACATCACCAGCCTGCAACTTGTACTTAACTACTTTGTATATATTTTTATTCTCTTTATATCTCAGCTACATACACTTATATTTGTATTTATCTGCTCCATTGTAAGTTCTTTAAGAGTAGAGACTGTTAGTTACTTAACCCCGATTGCTTAAAAAAAAAAAAGAGTAGAGACTGTTTCATTCTTTTTATTTCTGTCCCCAGCACAGCACCTGGCACACAGTAGGGCTTACTAAATACTTGAAGACAGATTGATTGAGTAGTTTCTTATAGTGTAGACAAGATATTGGATAATGGAAAGGACAGAAATGACAAAGACAAAATTCACCTATATCATTTTGCTAAGGACAGGCCTCTTTTTAATACCGAAATCTTCACAGAATGCTCTATAATTTTTAAAAGAATGACTAATTCATTCACCCAATGATTATTTGTGGATAGTTAGCTATGTGCTTTCTAGGGAGAGGAGGATTATTACATAATTTGACCATTGGGGGTTGATAGCTTGCTTTTTGGTATTTATTTGCAAGGTTATATTAAAGTAGAGATTTAACAACTAGCCATGATTTTTCCATTAGACAGATAATAATAAAACTAATAACAAAACATTTGGAGGTAGCTATGCAAGTATGATTAGTCTCATTTTGCTGATGAGTAGTTAAAGGACTTGCCCAAGGTCAGAAGCAGGACTGAAGCCAAGGTCTTGACTGATTTGAGTTCCAGTTTCCTTTCCACTACAATGTCTTCCCCTGGATATAATAGCTGACATTTATATAATCCTTTTATATAGATTTGCAAAGCACTTTACACACATTATGTCTTTATTATGAAATATTCAACTCTAGAACGTACTTTGACAATAGGAAGAAGTGTTTGCCCAGATTGTCTGGGGTCTCACATTTCTATGAGTTTATTTTTAAGGAGATGGGACCTTCCACCTGAACAACCAATGAATTCAAGCAGAAAGAAGCGTATCTGGTTTGATCTCTTTTTCCCAAGGACAGACACTAATTGAGCACTCCATTAGTATCAAACCACTTCTCTGTGTATATATTAGGAGGCTATAAATAGACTAAGAGCTGGGAAGCATCTGCAGTATTTTAGGTCTGGAAGAAGATCAGTGAGGGCAGGTCATTTACAGGAGCTAAGGACGTCAGCATTTCTCTAACCAATGCCAGATGGAGCAAACATCAGAAACTCCGCATACCCAGCTTATGATTACAGTGATTGGCAGGAAATTGAGCCATTTAACCATGTTTTACAAAACTGAAATGTACCCAGACTTATTTGGGCAGGAGTACAGTGGCCATTAACTGATCAAATTCTCCAGATGATAGAAAGCATTATTACATTAATATATGCTGGGACATTTCTTGGAGAACATGAGGCTTTTCACTTTTGCCTTTACATGAAAAGGATTTTATTTGTTCTGATTTAGGCCTCAACAACCCAGCCACAAAGCTGTCTTTGGGACTGCCAGGGAAAGGAGAAACCCCAAGGCAAAGAGGGGTGTGAGGTCAGGTTTAGCAAATAACATTTTTTGTGTCCTTTGGCTAGGGATGGAGTGGAACTAAAAGAGATTTCACTTATTTTGTCTTGTCTTGATAACTGCTGAATTTTTCAGAAGAGAGTAAATAGGACAGAAACTTATTAGGGGGTAAACTCTAATACAGTATATGTTTTATTAAGCCCTCATTCTTAAACTTACTCCCAGACAGTGACCCACTAGGGTGAATTTAAGAGCACCTAAGAAGACTTGTCATTGTGACAAATAAAAAATCTGAGAGGCAAAGTTTCTGGGTAATTAATAATTAATTTATTAATTAGGCTAGTTGATAATCAATAAATTGATGGCCAGTGGTTTCTTTTAGCAACCAAAGGAAAAAAAAAACATGAAGAGACTGGAAGTCTTGATAGACTTTTAGAAAAGGGGGTACCGCTTACAGGTGAAAATCAACCATGATTGGTGAAGTTAATGAGGGGTGGGGATAAAAGTCTTCAGCTCCTCCTGCTGAGAACATGGCTTGATCATGACACTCAGTCACTTCTAGCAATCTGGACAAAAGAATCCATCTGTACCCAGACCACTCTAATTGCTTTTCTCCTTCATTAACTGGGTCATCCTAAACTCCAATGGTGGGGTACAAGGGCATAAGGTCATTGCTTTGGGGCAGAAATTCACCTAGAATAGAATCTGTTTACACTATAAACACAGAAGTAAGGTCTCCTAGTCCTGCCCAAGATGTGTGAGCCGGTACTGGAGGATTAGAGCAATCTCCTCTATCAGTCATGCCCTTCAGAGACTGACAGATTGACCTAGAGGGGCTGGTCTCTGAATGAGGAAGTAAAAAGCCTGGATCCTAATTGATAATGGGTTATTAATATAATAGAAAATAATCATTTATCTCATCTAGAAAATCTTCTCTTTTCCTCCTGGAAAAAGCCTTTGTCTTGAACACTCTGCAGAAACTAGTGGTGTAGTGGGAGGAAAATATTGGATATGGAGACCAAAGCTTAAACCCTGACTGGGTGACCTTGGCCAAATCACAGCATTTCAGAGACTCGATTTCCTTATTTGTACAGTAAGGAAATCATAGCACCAACCTCACAAGGATGTCAGGAGGATCAAATGAGCTACTAAATATGTAAAGCCTATTACAGATATATAAATGTTAGCTATTATTCCTCACTGTCCTATGAACTGCTTATTCCCTTGAGGGTTGCTAATGACCAGACCCAAAGGGTCTTCTCAGTCTAATTCTTCTAACTGCTCTAAGGTATTTGAAATAATTTAGCAGCCCAACTGCTCTAAGGTATTTGAAATAATTTAGCAGCCCTTCTTCCTTAAAATATTCTTCCTTTGACTTCAATTCTGCTCCCCACTGTCCTGGTCCTTCTACTTTTTTTCCTTCTTTTTTGTCTCCACAGACTTTTCTGTAGTTCCTGAGGTATGGATATTTCTCTAAGATTCTGTCATTTGCCTTGTCTCCCCATAATCCTTTCCTTGTGAGTAGATGAGATTCAAATGTGACCTCCTCCTTGAAGCCTTCCATGCTTACCCTACCACCCAAGTTTACAATAATCTTGCTCCCATTAGACCCTACATAGCATGCTCAGATGTTCTTTGTATGTGTTATTTTGGATTAACATTACTCATATGTCGTCTTCTCTGATATATTATTGTAAGTTCCCTGAAAGCAAACCATGACCCAGATCAGAAAAAAGGCAAGTCAAATCTCCCATGCTAATCAAAGTGTAATTGGGATCATGAGGGACCTCCTCATTTCCAACCCCAGTGAGATAGGGAGACCAAATCTTGAAGAAAAAAATTGATGGATGATGATGATTGATGAATGATGGTGATGATGATGATGATGGTGATGATGATGATAGTGATGAT
>NW_027185797.1:12535937-12629696 GCF_028583685.1 Petaurus breviceps papuanus | reverse complement strand
GATGGTGATGATGATGATGATGGTGATGATGATGATAGTGATGATGACGATGGATGATGATGGATGATGATGCTGATGATGATGATGATGGTGATGATGATGATAGTGATGATGATGATGGTGATAGTGATGGTGATGATGATGATGATGGATGATGATGATGGTGGTGATGATGATGGATGATGATGATGGTGATGATGATGATGTTGACGGTGAAGATGATGATGATGGATGATGATGGTGATGATGATGGTGATGATGATGATGATGGATGATGATGGTGATGATGATGATGGTGATGATATCCAGGCAGACTCTGCTACAAGATTTTCAATGTGGCATGTACAACCAAGAGGACAGAATTCCTAGATGAAACAGTTTAGTTCATAGTGCTTTGGAAGCTTTAGGTTTTGGTCATAATTTGAGGTCATTTTCATTGAAGTGAAGTAATTCATACGATGGGGAAATAGCTAGAACCGTTTATCAGCCTGAGCATTTGCCCCTAGCTTTTGTTATGACTCAGAATCAACTTAGATACTAGAGGGTAGCCCTAAGAAATCGGTCTACAGAAGCAGGTCAGAAAATGAGAGTTCACCTCTTATTTCAGATGGAGAGGCGGAGCTCCCTGATGGAAAGAGCATTGGTCTCAGGGTCAAATCTATCTGGCACCAATCCTATCTTTCATACTTATTAACTGTGTGACTACAAACAAGTGACTTAACCTCTCTAAGCCTTAGTTTCCTGACATGTAAAATGGAGTAAATCATACCTGTAGGCTGTGTTGCAAAACAAATGAGACATTTGTTTTATACAAACTATAGGGAATCACATAAATGTCAGCTATTCGGCAAACAAAGGAGAGGCCCATAGTCTGTGGAATGGCTAAACAAAGTGTCAACAGCGATGATGACAACAATAAAACATCTATATTGTGCCTACTATGTACCAGGCACATGCTGAGTGCTTTGCAAATTGCCCCATTTGATCCTCACTCCAACCCTGGGAGGTAGGTATTGCTATTATTTCCATTTTCATTCCCCAGAGCCGAGCACAATTTCTCACACATGGTAGGTGCTGAATAAATGCCAAACTGAATTTGATCCAGACTATTGGAATAACTAAAACTCATACCCCAAGAGAGCTCCAAATTATCCTCAGGGTCACAGGTCACCTTTAAATTAATACAAAGGACATTTTAACCATTTACCCTACATTCATAATAGAAATTGGAGGCACTGAAAACACCAAATGTAAACTAACAAGAAGCCTTATCTTTTAAAAAATCAGAAAATAGGGACTTGATACTGCATAATGGCACCAGAATGTGCCAAAGAAACCTTACTATCCCCATGTCACCATTATCTGCCTTTGTACCTAATCTATTATTTATCATTGGACAATATCAATAGTCTGCCTCACATAAGAGATGCTCCAGAAAGACCCATCCTGCCCTAGACTTTGCAATCAGAACTGAAACTGGCCAATTTGGAAGAATGGAATAGGAGGGAAAGTTATTCTACTCAATTGTATTAGTTACCATGCCAAAATATCTAGGTGATAGAATCAGATGCTGGACAGGTACACCTATGATCAAAGAGCTCTTCATTCAAACCAAAAAACATTTATTAATTACCTATTGTGTGCCAGACACTATGTTAAGTGTGGTGGGGAGACAAGTAATAAAAAGATAGTCCCTGCTTTCAAGGAGACTACAATCTAATGGGAGGAGAAAACACACAAAAGGAGGTAGGAAAGTTGGGGAGATGGGGCATCTAGTTGAGTGGAATTGGACTTGGGCAGACCAGCAGATACAAAGAGGAGAGAGCTGAGAGTCCAGCTCCCTGCCCTCTATGAAGGAAGGCATTGGGAGGAGTTTGGCACAGCTCTCCAATCATAAGGGAGAGAAGAGGCTGAGGGAGTTGGTGGCAATCAAGGCTTGAGTTGGCAGCATGATGATGAGAATACAAGTGACTGGGAAGGGAATCTTGCTCTGTAGAATTGCAATCAGGTAGAACCACAGATGGAATGGTTCTGTGGAAATATGTATTTGTTCAATTTCTGCATGGGGGGGATGCTTATGCCTCCAGATCTCATACAGTTGGAGGTGTTCATCTTGGTGGATGTGACCTAAGCTTCTGCATGCCCCTCTCAGGTTTGCTGCATGAAATCAGAATTAATCTGGCATCTGCTTTTAAATTCAAGAACACATATTGAATTCAAATCAATGACTGGAGTCATGGGACCCACCAGAAGTCTTATTTTAAAGGCTATAAAGATCAGAACCCACAAACCTATATTCAGTAATGGCGCTGGGAAAGGATAAAGCATCATCAATATTCTGAGGTTATCATTATCCTTTTCATGCTTGGTCCATTATTTATCATTAAGCAACATCAATAGTTGTTCATTTCATATATACCACTTGAAGGAGTGCAAGGTGAGACACATCTGGGAAGCCAAAAGGGTCAAGTTCAAGCCCCAGGCCAACTGTCAATTCAGCATATGATGGTGAGAAAAACTACCTACCCTACCTGAGCCTCCGTTTCCTCAAGCATAACATGAAAAATTTGGACTAAATAAGGTTTTTTGTCCATAAAGGACTGTGGTTCTGTTGATGTGAAGAAAATTGTGGTGTTCCTGACAGTGTACTGGATCTAGAGTCAGCAAGCCTGGCTTGAGATCTCAACTGTGTGGCCAGATCATCTGAGCCTCATTTTTCTTTACCTGATAAATAGAAGCAACATTGTATTAATATACTGACTGTATACTGTAAACTCCCTGAGAGGACCTTATCTAATCTATCTTCACCAGAGCCTAGCACAATGCTCTATGCACAAGGTACAAAAGGCAAATTAAGCTAAAAAATACTGAGGTTATAAATTCCCTATGCATTCTATACATAACTGCATTCCCTTCAAGTAGTATTTGGCTATCATATGACAATTAGGTGGCATAATATAGTGCCAAGTCTATAGTCAAGAAGAATTCTGAATCCAAATCTCACCTCAAGCACTTAACTAGATGCGTGTCCCTAGTCAAGTCATTTAACCCTATTGGCCTCAGTTTCCTTATCTGTAAAATGATCTAGAGAAGGAAATGGCAAGCCACTCCAGTATCTTTTCCAAGAAAAACTCAAATGGGGTCACAAAGGGTGAGACACAACTCAAAAATTATTAAACAAACAAAATATTTGTTTTTAATTCTACAAAGCAGTTTAAAATTTAGCTGCTGATGTCCATAGTTTATTTGGGGATTGAAAAAGGAAGAAAGATGGGAAGGAGTTTAAGGGAGAGAAGGGTTCATTTGCTTGGTTTCCAAACTACCTAATCCACCAATTTCCAAACCATAGCCCACAAATATGAAAGGGCAGGTGGATAATAAAGAATGTAACATTAGTATGCAGACACATGAGTTAAATGCTGAGGACCATGGCTTCAGCCTAGATATTATTGTCTCTTCCACACCCATCCACCTGATTCTTCCTTCTGCCATGGAGCTTAAGCCAATAACTGAAGCTTCTGGCTGAACTTTCTTGTTTGAAAAGCTAGTGTGTTGCAAAAACAAGGCCTCTCTCCAAATCTCATGTCTGGGTACAGAGATCACCCTTGGCCTGGGCACCTTATGATTCATGAAAGGCTTACAAAATTATTGTCTTAAATGTCAGACCTCTGGTCACCATAAGAACTTTTCCATTTTGTCAGAAGGAATCTGGAAAATTCATGGAGGATGGTGACATCCAAAGTAAATCCCTACATCTCTTGACAATGGGGTCTAGGGGACAGAATGAGGCTTGGTATGATTCCTTTTTACCTCTTTGTCACCAACAACATTCCCATCCCCAAATTGGAATGGACTTGACTCTGTAATATTGTTCCGCTGAGATGATGGCTAGGATCAGCACAACAGCACTGTTATAAATGTTATACGCTTCATAAAAACAGTCACAGAGGCTATAAAACAGCAGGTGATTGAGACCACAGCAGCATCCTCTTCATGACTTAGCATGACTTGCCTAGGTAAAAAACAAATTATACGTAATTCTTTCCACCTCCATTGTTGAACAAAGAGACACAGAGAATACAGTGCCTATAAAGAGAGATCAAGCACTACTACGAGACAGATGAGGTCTGGGGAAGGGTATGGTGCTTGGTTTACTGGGGAAATGTTAATCATTCAGTCTAATACTGAACCCTATGGGGGAGATACACACTCACATTCCCACACACGTGTGTGTATGCACAGGTGTATATCTATGTGCATACATAGATATACGTTGTTCAGTCATTTCAGTCATGTCTGACTCTTCATAATTCCATTTAGGGATTTCATAGCAGAGATACTGAAGTGTTTTGCCATTTCCTTCTCTAACTCGTTTTACAAACGAAGAGACTGAGGTCAATAGGGTTGAATGACTTGTCTAGGGTCACACAGCTAGTAAGTGCCTGAGGATGGATTTAAACTCATGAAGATGAGTCTTCCTGACTTCAGGCATGCCATTCTATCTTCTATGTCAACTAGCTGCCCCATATAGAGGTGGAGAGATAGATGTATATACCCACATATATATGTATAAAGATATGTGTGTTCATATATGTATCTATAAATATACACACATGTGTATGTGCATGCATACACATATGTACATGTGTACAGGTATGTATTTACACACATGTTTCTCTGTGTGTAGCTCTTCAAGTGAGATCAAGCCTTGGAACAAGAAGGACCTTGGGTCAATTCCCACCCCTGACACACTAACTACATGACTTAGGCTTAATTCTCAGTGTTCTGGGCAACTCTTCAAGATAATTCTTAACCCTTTTTTGTATCTTGGACCTCTTTAGTAGTTTGATGAAGTCTATGGGTCCCTTCTCAGAATAAAGTTTTCAAATGCACAAAATAAAATACATGGAATTACAAAGAGAATGAATTCTATTGTGCTAGGTTGTGTAATGGATACAGTCCTAGGCTTGCAATAAGGAAGACTCTTCTTCCTGAGTTTGAATCTGGCCTCAGACCTTTACTGGGTATGTGACTCTGGTCAAGTCACTTAACCCTGTTTGTCTCAGTTTCCTCATCTGTAAAATGAGCTGGAGAATGAAATGGCAAATCCACTCTGGTATGTATACCAAGCAAACCCAAATGGGGTCACAAAGAGTCAGACACAACTGAAATGACTACACAACAACACAAAGTTAACAAAATAAAAAAAAACAAATTCACAGAACCTGGGTTAATAAATCCTCCTCTCAGTCTCTAAGTTGCAGAGAAGGTATCATTTAAATTAATAAAGATTTAGTACCAGCCTCTAGGCCTATTCTATCAATCACAGGATTTACAGAAAGCAAAGTCAATTCCCAGGACAGGTCTGGGGTGTCATTCACTTGTTCCAAAAGCATTTACCAAGTACCTACTCAGTCCTAGACCCTGCTAGGTGCTTTGATACCACTGTCTTTTCTTCACTTCTCTTAAATCCAACTATTGCATTTAAGCCAAGGTCTACAACCATAAATGAAGAGAGTCACAGTCTTTTCATCAAGGGGTCAGACCCTTTAAAAAGTCTGAGATCCGTCATGGACATCCAACAGCATTGCCCCCCAAACCCATCTCCACCTTCTCTCCCCATGATCTTCTTGTCTGGGGACTAGAATACATCTTCAGAAGAAAGGTTCTTTCACTATTTGGGACTCCTGAACGCCTTGGGTATCAGTACAGCTCTCAGGATCCTCTTCTGTTATGCCTGCTTCTCCCTGCATGACTGGGACATACCTCCTTTTTTAAATTACACATCTCTTCAATATAACCTTTTACATGTACAAAAGTAATCTGACATCAGAAAATAAATTGACCTAGGAGTTGTTGAGAATTTATTATTTCCAATTCCCAGTAGGAAATCATAATAGGGGGTGAAAGGGGTAGGGGAGCAATGCTTAGAGAACATATTTTCTCCTTGGGGTATTAACAAATCTCCCTGGGAAAAGATGTGTTCGACTAGACATGCAGGATGAGCCATTCTTGTGAGACTCTGAAAAGGTGTTGATTTGTTTGTCTTGACTATACTTGTTCTAGACAGGGCTTCTGTTTAAGGGGTATGGGGAAGGGAGAAAATGTGTAGTAATAGATATGTTTTAAAAAGACCAGAGCATCAGTATGACATTTTAAAAATGTACAAAGGAAAAAATGTTTAAAAGGAAGCACAAGCAAATAGAGTAATTCTATTACTAACTTGTTAAATTCAATATACCTTTAAAAAAACAACTATAGAGAATGGAAGTTCATAGTTGTATATATAATCCTTTATATACAATCTTTTTTTTTGTTCTCCTCACATTGAAATATTTGTAACTGGTTATGTTGATCATGAAAAAGAAACTTAAAACTGTGGTCACTTTTTTTCCCCAAAAAGTGTTTTTCCATCTAAAAGTTAAAATTAGAAAAAATAAAAGAATGTGTTGGTATGTGTGGAAGAGGAGATGCCCTCATGGGGTGGGGAGGGGGGGTAAGGAGGGAGGAAAGGAGCAAAGCCATTCTTTGGAGAAATGCTTACAAGTTTGAATTGGTTTCCAAGATATGGACAGATTTCTGAAGCTAGGTCCTCAGTTTTGGTTAAAGTTAAATGAGATCCACAAAAATCAGTGCACATGCCATAGCTCTATTGATGTATTAAGATACTTCCAAGCATGTTGGAATCTTAATTTTTTGACATGAATTACACTCTTCTTAAAAGTAACAGCATGCTAAAAACCCAACAGAGTTTAATGGAAGTCAGAGAGGAGAGGGGCTGGAAATGCATAACACCTGTGTATCCATCATTCAAGGTAGTTGGGTGGCATAGTGGGTAACGTGGATTTGGGAATTCCAATCCTGCCCCAGGCATTTCTTAGCTGTGTGATATCAGACAAATCACATGACCTCTTACTCTTGGCTTCCTCAACTGTGAAATTGGGGTAATAATAGCACATACCTCACAGGATCATTATAAGCATCAATGAGACAAACATGGGTAAAGCTCTTTATAAAATATACAGTGCTACATGAATGCTAGCTATTAGTAGTTTATTTTATTTCACTGTACTCAGAAATCTATGCTTACATTTATAGGTCTATTTAGCTATATTCTCTGTCTTTAAGAAATTTTAGGAATTTAATATAATTAAAAGGGGGAAATGGTATGCAGAGTTTGTGCTACAATATATTAAAATAAAACTAAATAAAAAAGGCCCCAGCAGAAACTTACAGCTTACATACCAACAAAATATTGCTCATCTCAAAGTTGTAAAATCTGGAGTTTCTGTCATCTGCCCCAACAAATATGTTGACAAACTATCTTCTTCAGCACCCTGGAGAGCCTTTAGCTGGAAAGATGAGTTTTATTATCACATTTAAGCAATTTTGAAATAAATACACACCTAAAAGTCACAATTATAATGACATGTCCAATTCATTGTTCCTGCCAGTGTATGCCCTCTATACTGGCAATAATGATTCACCAGAAGGCAGTCACAATACTCTTCCCCCCCCCCAAAAAAAGGATAAATTTACAAGAAAATA
This sequence comes from Petaurus breviceps papuanus, assembly GCF_028583685.1. Taxonomy (NCBI): domain Eukaryota; kingdom Metazoa; phylum Chordata; class Mammalia; order Diprotodontia; family Petauridae; genus Petaurus; species Petaurus breviceps. The sequence continues at coordinate 12,622,148 of NW_027185797.1, read as the reverse complement.
TTGTATGATTTTTTTTTGTTGTCACTGCCCCATAGGCCTCTAATCTTCATGAAGGTTTAAATTTGAATTGTGTTTTTGCTGACCCTTTTATCTTGAAAGGTGCTTTTCTACCCAAATGGACTGTGGACTTGATAAAGTATAAGAAGAAAGGAAAAACAGAAGGTAAAGGGGATGGAGAAGGGTATATTAGTTAAATGTACCTTTGAACTGACACCTTTAATGGAGCCAGTGTCCTTTCACTGCTAGCAAATCAACAATGCAGCTGATGGAGCATGAACGGGTACTGGGTGGTCACAAACCCACATGTGAATTTCTAACTCAAAGCCTGAAGTATTGGTGAAAGGATTTAAATCAAGAACATTATAATCTGAAGGACATAAGAACATTATATTGATTTACTAGAAAACACTGTGAAACAATTATGCATAAGAGATGTGAGGGGAAAGAAAGACAAAAAAAGTCCTCCAAAGGAATTTTAAATCACTTAAATCTTTTGAGAGCAGATGAGATAATGACATTTACACTGTCAAAGCTTCTATATAGGAGATGACTTGTTGTTCATATTCCCACAAGAAAACAAATGTGTCTTGGTTGTTTTGTGTTTGCTCTTGGAGAAGGATAATGGACTGAGGTATTTACACTTTAACAAATTAGGATCCAAAATGTATTGTCCAAGAACTGAACGCTTTTAAAAATGTAATTTTTGAGGGGCGGTGGCTCAGCGAGTAAGAGCACCGGCCCCAGTGTCAGGATGACCTGGAGATCGAATCTGGGCTCAGATACTTAGCACCACACCCAGAAATAACTGGCCATGTAACCTTGAGCAAGGTATTTAACCCCAATTGCTTTAAAAAAATGTAATTTTTGAGGTCAAATTCCATCCAACCCCTAAAAAAAATCTAAACGTAAACTCCAAGGAGTAAGGGTCCTCAGAGATCATCTGAATTCTGTTATATCTGTCTACTTTGCCTATAGTGGCTCAAGCAGCCTTCACTTGAAAATCATCAATGATCAGAAATCCATTTGGCATCCCATTCCACTTTTGGACCAATCTTGCTATTGAGATTTTTTCTACATTAACCTAAATATTGCCCCCCTCTAACTTTCATCTGTTACTGCTAGTTCTACCCTCTGTGGCCAAAAAAAAAAAAAATCACATCTAATCCTTCTTTGATATGATAGCCCTTGAAATATTTGAAGACACCTAGCATGCCTTACTGGAGTATTCTTTTCTCAAAAGTTTAACCTTGCCAATTCTTTCCTTTGATATTCATATGAAATCATGTCAAAGTTCGTTCCAATCTAGGTCAACCTCCTCTGGCTGCTCACCACTTTGCCCTTCCTAAAATTCCCAGAATTGTTTTCAATACCTTAAATATGGTCTGCCTAGACCACAAAGGAACCACCACCCTCACATTCTAGGCACTGTTTCTCAATACAGCCTAAGGCCCCATTAGATGTTGGAGGAGTATTTTTTTTTTCTTTTTAATTTATTTTTGGTTATCAACATTCATTTCCACAAGATTTTGAGTTATAATTTTTTTTCTCCCCATCTTTCCCCTACCCCCAACCCAAAATAGCAAACCTACTAAATACCTCTTCCCCAATCTGTTCTCTCTTATATCCTCCACCATCAACCCTCTAAATTTCTAGTAGGGCAAGATGGATTTCTATAACTCACTGCCTATATATCTTATTTACCAGTGGCATGTAAAAAAAACAAAGTTTTTCAACATCTGTTTTTAAAACTTTGAGTTCCAGATTTTTTCCCTTCTTCCTTCCTCACCCACCCCCACTGGGAAGACAAGCAATTCAATATAGGTTGTACATATGAAGTTACCCAAATCATTTCCATAGTAGTTATATTGTGAGAGACTAACTATATTTCCCTCCATCCTATCCTGCCCCCCATTTATTCTATTTTCTAATTTGGCCCTGTCCTTTTTCAAAAATGTTTGCTTCTAATTACCCTCTCCCCCAATCTGCCCTCCCTTCTATCATCCCCCCTCTTATACCCTATCCCCAATTTTCCTGTAGGGTAAGATACCCAATTGAGTGTGTATAGTATTCCCTCATTAAGCCAAATTCAAGGAGAATAAGGTTGTCCCATTCCCTTTCATCTTCCTGCTCTTCCCCTCCATTGTAACAGTTTTCTCTTGTCTCTTTTATGAGATAATTTACCCTATTCTATCTCTCCCTTTCTCCTTCTCCCATTATATTCCTCTAACACCTCTTAATTTTATTTTTTAGATACCATCCCTTCCTATTCGACTGATCCTGTGCTCTCTGTCTATGTACACATGTCCACACATATATCCACACCCACATATGTATTTATACACACGTACACTCTCCTATACATACATATATATGTATGTATACATATATGTGCACATATATTTCCTTCACCTATCTTCATATTGAGATTATTGTTTTTCCATGTAGGAATGTAAAAGTTCAACTTTAATAAGATCCTTATGATTTCTCTTTCCTGTTTACCTTCTCACACTTCTCTTGATTCTTGTATTTGAAAGTCAAATTTTCCATTCAGCTCTGATTTTTTCATCAAGAATACTTGAAAGCTCTCTATTTCATTGAATGACTATATTTTCCCCTGAAGCATTATACTCAAGTTTTCTGGGTAGGGGATTTTTGGTTTTAATCCTAGCTCCTTTGACCTCTGGAATATCATATTCCAAGCCCTTTGATCCCTTAGTATAAAAGCTGCTAGGTCTTGTGTTATCCTGATTGTGTTTCCACAATATTCAAATTGTTTCTTCCTAACAGCTTGTAATATTTTTTCCTTGACCTGGGGACTCTGGAATTTGGCTAAGATGTTCCCAGGAATTTTCTTTTTGGGATCTTTTTCAAGAGTCAATTGGTGAATTCTTTCAATTTCTCTCTTGCCCTCTCATTCTAGAATATCAAGGAATTTTGCTTGATAATTTCATGCAAGATGGTTTCTAGGCTCTTTTTTTTGATAATGGCTTTCAGGTACTCCAATAATTTTTCAATGATCTCTTCTGGATCTATTTTCCAGGTCAGTGGTTTTTCCAATGAGATATTCACATTGCCTTCTATTTTTTCATTTGTTTGGATCTATTTTATAGCATCTTGATTCCTCATAAAGTCATTACCTTCCATTTGCTCCAATCTAATTTTGAAGGAGTTATCCTCTTCAATGAGTTTTTTTTTTTAAAGCAATCGGGGTTAAGTAACTTGCTCAAGGTTACACGGCCAGTTATTATTTCTGGGTGTGGTGCTGAGTATCCGAGCCCGGATTCGATCCAGGTCATCCCAACACTGGAGCCGGTGCTCTTACTCGCTGAGCCACCTGGCCGCCCCTAAGCAATTGGGGTTAAGTAACTTGCTCAAGGTTACACGGCCACGTGTTTCTGGGTGGGTGCTAAGTGTCTGAGCCCAGGATTCGATCTCCAGGTCTTCTCAACACTGGAGCCGGTGCTCTTACTCGCTGTGCTACCTGGCTGCCCCCTTCAATGAGTTTTTGAAAGTCCTTTTCCATCTGGCAAATTTGGCTTTTTAAGGTATTCTTCTCTTCTCTGGCTTTTTGGGCCTCTTTTACCATTTGAGTTAGTCTATTTTTTTTCTTTTTCTTTTTCTTTTCTTTTAAATTTTTTAAATTAATTTGTTTGTTTACTTTTAGTTTACAGGATTCAATTCCACAATTCCTTGAGTTTCACATTTTGTCCCCCTCCTTCCCTTCCCCCCCATGGTGGCATATAGTCAAGTATAGGATCTGTAAATATTTTCACATTATATATTAGTCAGGTTATAAAGGCAGATTTTATTAGATGGAATGAAAAATGGTAAAGAGGACATAAAACCAAACAAGAAAAGGAAAAATATCAGGTATTTTGCTTCCATCTGGATATAAATTCAGTTCTTTCTAGTTCTTTCTTTGGATGTAGTTAGTCTAATTTTTAAGGTGATAGTTTCTTCAGTGTATATTTGTATCTCCTTTAGCAGTCTGTTGACTTGCTTTTCATGATTTTCTTGCATCCAATTTTTCCTCTACTTCCCTTACTTGATTTTCAAAATCCTTCTTGAGCTCCTCCATGGCCTGTAATCAATTCATATTTTTCTTGGAGGCTTTTGATGCAGGAGTTCTGATTTTGCTGTCTCCCTCCCATTCCATGCCTTGATCCTTTTTGTCCCAAAAAAGAATTCTATCATCTGTTTGTGCTTACTTTGTTTGCTCATATTGCCAGCCAATTACTTGACTTTTGAGATCTTTGCCATGGTAGAACTCTGCTTCCAGAATGGAGAGAGCTTTGTCCCAAATTACTGGGGGTTTTGCAGCTGCCAGAGGATGCCCTCTCTGCAACCGCCACAAGCTCTTGCACACTGGCCACATACCCCAGGACCACCATGCAAGACCGCAATGCAGATCTAAGCAGGTTAAAGTAAGAGCAATAACCCTCTGAATGGTAGCTTGGTCCCCCTATGATCTGCAGGCCAGGAGCTCCTGAGGCACCCATGAGGAGGGACTGCACAGCCTCCATGCCTCAACCACTTCTTGCCCTGGGGGCAGGGGCCTAACCATGCTCTTTCATCTCCACCACCCCCCCACCTTCTAACAGAGTTCCCTATTGACCTTTTACTTTGTCCTTGGTGTTTATGGGTTGAGAAGTTTGGAAACCACCACAGCTGCTGGTGATTCACTCTCCTGAAGTCTGCTCTGGCCACCATTGGTCAGGCCGCCACCTCCGGCTCACAAAGGACTATGGTTGGCTTCCAGCTCAGTGTGATAGGCCCTCCCTGTCAGCCTGCCAGGCTGCCTTCAGCAGGAGGTTTGTTTCTCTCTGTCACTTTGTGGATTCTATAGCCCTAAAATTTGTGTAGAGTCATTTTTTGACATGTATTGGAAGTGATTGGAGCAGGAGCTCATACCAAGTTTGTGCTTCTACTTTGCCACCTTGGCTCTGCCCCTCAGTAGTATTTCTATACTCCCAAGTTTTACTGAGTTTGTAGTCCATTAACCTGCCCCCCAATCCTTTTTCCTAATTCTATCCAACATGGGGCTTCTAGGTGGCACAGTGAATAGAACACTGGCCCTGGAATCAGGAGGACCTGACTTCAAATCCAACCTCAGACACTTGACACACTTACTAGCCATGTGACTTTGGACAAGTCACTTAACCCAATTGCCCTGCAAAAAAAAAAAAAGCAATTCTATCCAACAAGAATTGAAGTGGTATCTATGCTTGGTGCTGAAAATGCAGAGAAAATAAAAAATAATTCCTGCCCTCAAGGAGTTTACAAACTAAGAGATGAAATGCTTTAGGAGTTGCATATGTGACAATTTGAAAGGAAAGAGAGAGCACTAATGAAGGAGAGGATTTTTCACATGAACCTTTCTAGCTTCTCCTTCTGTGATTTTGAATACACTATTTTTTTTCAATTTAGACTTTCACAACATGGATAGGGGAGTAAATATTGGTTGAGGGAAATAGTAATATCACTGTGTTTTTCAAATTATCTATCATTTACTAACTTTCAAATGATTCACACATTTTGTAGCAACTAAAAATTCCTATCAACTAATGGATTTGGAACTTATATTTAGTACAGTCAGTCAGTCAAGAAACATTTATTAAGTGCCTATTATGTGCCAAGGATTGTGCTAAGTGCTGGTATATAAAAGAAGCAAAAGACAGTCCCTGCTCTCAAGGTAATCAATCTAGTGGGGGAGACAGCAAGCAAATAAATAAGTACAAACACACTATAAACAAGATCATTTGGTTGGTCATTGTCCTTTCTCAAAGAGGACTAAAAATAACATCACTACTTTAGAGTCATGTTTCAGTGGGTCTGACTGTGGCTGATCAGACGAACAGGAACTTGAAACCCTGTACCACAGGTCAGACACAAATAGACCATGTGAACATCTGAAGTGGATTCTCTGAATTTTTACATCATGGGTTTCTTCTGAGCTACTTTGATTCTGCTTTGCTCAAAGAGAATAGGACCTTTTCTGATGAGGGCACACCAGGCCGGGCAGGCCTGTGCCAGTGTCTCCCATGTCATGCAATAAATTCCAAGGTTCTTAAAAGAGACTTTGAGAGTATCATTGCATTGCTTCTTCTGAGCACCATGTGAGCCCTTGCTCTGTGTGAGTTCTCCATAACATAGTCTTGTAGGCAAGCTTATGTTTGGCATTCAAACTACATGGCCAGCCCATCAGAGCTGTGCTCTCTACATTAAAGTTTGACTTCTTGACAGTTTAGCTTTAGAAAGGACCTCAGTGTTTGGTACCTTATTCTGCCAGGTGATCTTCAGAATCTTCCTAAGACAATTCAAATGGATTTGATTCCTGGCATGGCGCTGGTAGATTGTCCAGGTTTTACAGGCATAGAACAATGAGGTCAGCACAATGGCTCCATAGACCTTCAGTTTGATAGATACCTCTTCTCTCCCACGCTTTCCTTCTGAGCCTCCCAAGCACCAACCTCGCTCTGCTAATGGGTGCATCAATCTCATTGTCGATGGGACATCCATGGAAAGTATGCTTCCCAGGTAAGTGAACTTATCCACAGAATTCAGAAGATCCCCATTTGCTGTAACTCGTGGTTCCATATCTGAATCATGTGGTGCTGGTGGATGGAGCACCTGTATTTTCTCAGTGTTACTTGTTAGACCAAAATTAGCACAAGCAGCCGAGAATCAATCCATACTTTGTTGTATCTCAGGTTCAGAGGCTGCATTGAGTGCACAATCATCTGCAGACAAAAAAGTCATGTGTCAACACTCCCTCCACTTTAGTCTTGACTTACAGCTTTTTCAAGTTGAGTAATTTACCTTCAGTGCAGTAGCTAATCCTAATGCTGAAGGAAAGCAGTAGAACTAAAAGTTGGGAAAGGCTTCCTGTGGAAGATGGGATTTTCATTGGGACTTGAATGAAGCCAGGGAAATCAGGAGGTAGAGGGGAGGAAGGATAACATTCCAGATGTGAGCAACAATCAGAGAAAACTCCCAGAACCAAGAGATGGCATGTCTTGTTCAGAGAACAGCAAGAAAGATGATATCACTGGATCATAGAGTATGAAGTAGAGAGTAAGGTATAAGAAGACTTGGAAAGGTAATGGGCTAGATTATAAAAGCTTTGAATGTCAATCAAGGGGGGTTATATTTAATCCTGGAGCTGACAGGGAGCCATTGGAGTTTATTAAGTGAGGCAGGTGGGGATGAACTGGAGTGGAGAGAGACTTAAGGAGGGCTAACCCACCAGCAGGCTGCTACTGCAATGATTCGAGTATGGGGCAATGAGGGGTTTGCCTTGTAAGGGGTAAGGGCATTTATTTACATGAGATAGGGATTAAGAAGAAATAGTGGCTGAAGGCATCTGAGGCAACAGAGTGGTGGCAGCATCAGAGGAGAGAAAGGAATATATTCAAGAGATGTTGCAAGGTGAAATCAATAGGCCTTGGCAATAGATTGAATATGGAGCGTGAGAAATAATGAGTCAAGGATAATGCCTGTTGTGAGTGTAAAGGACTGGAAGAATGGTATTGCCCTCAAAAGTAATAGGGAAGCTTGGAGTGGTGAAAGGTTTAGTGGGGGAGATAGTGATTTCAGCTGAGGATATTTTGAGTTTAAGCTATCTACTGGATATCTCATTTGAGATGTCTGAAAGGCAGTTGGAAATGTGAAACTAGAAGTTGGTAGGAAGGTTAAGGCCAGATAGGTAGATTTGAGAAATCATCAGCACAGAGACAGCAAACAAACCCATGGGAGACAATGAGGTCACAAAGTGAAGTAGCATAGAGGGGAGATAAAGAAGAGAACCCTGTGAAATGCCTGTGGTTGGAGGGCACGACTTGGATCAGGACCCAATACAGAAGAAGTGGCCGGATGGGGTTGAGAACCATGAAAGAATGGTGCCCCCACAAAAAAAAATAGAGAAATAAAGGATGTGAAGAAAAGGAGGGTGATTAACAGTGTCAAAGTCTGCAGAGAGGTCAAAAAGAAAAGGAATTAGAGATGGCCCCTGGACTTGGCCATTAAAATAAACTTTAGAAAGACTCGTTTGGGTAGAATGTTGACATTGGAAATCAGATTATAAAGAGTTAAGAGAGTGGGAAGAGGGAAAGTGAAGATGTATATTGTAGACGGCCCTTTCAACAAGTTTGGCTACAAAAGGTAGGAGAGATACAGAATGATAGTTATCAGGGATGGAAGTATCAGGTGAGAGATTTTTGAGGATGGGGAAGACATGGGCAGGTTTATAGGCAATAGGGAAAGAAATAGTAGATAGGAAAAGATTAAAGATACTTGATAAGATGGGGGTGACAGAAAGGGTAATCTGTTGGAGGAGACAGGATAGAATGGGATTACTTATACAGGTAATGGGGCATTCATATGAGACAGAGGGAAAAGATGAGATGGTGACCAAAGATATCTGAGTGATGTGGGAAGAGGAAGTTCACAGCAAATAATCTCAAATTTTCTAAATATATATATATATATATATATATATATATGAGACAAGGTTCTCAGCTGACAGTGTATGGGAAGAGGGAGTCTTGGGACATTTATGAGGGTATGAAAAGGTCTAGAAGAACCACTGTGGAGAATGGGATAATGAGTTGATAAAAGACCTGTAGAAGGACTGCCTAGCAGTAGTGAGAGCCCAGTTGAGTTTACATAACAAATTTGTAGTGTAACCAGTTGCATGATTTTATCTACCTTTACTCAGTAGGACATGTGTAGGAAAAAAGGCAGCAGATGATGGGAATGATACAAACTTGAGGCATAGTGGGGTACCATCCTCAAAATGAGAGGAGACCCAGAAACTCAAAAAAAGATGACAAGTGTAAAATTGAACTGGTTTGCCAAGGGATCAAAGATTAGGGAAAGGAAAAAAGAGTGACTAATATAGAGGTAGTGGCCCAGGAGAGAACTGAGAAGTAGAGGGCTTGGAGGTGTGTGAATAGAGTAGGGTTTGATAAGGGAAGTCACGGGGAGAGGAAGAAAGACAATATATTAAGATCAGATAAGGAGATTTCGAAATTATTGAACATAGAGGTGGTACATTTATGAGTAGTGGCAAGATCAAGGATATGACTATCTAGGATGAAAGAGTAGGTATTGGGAAGTGAGTAGTCTGAGGAAATGAGTATGTAGAGTGTTTGAGGAGGAGTCAGTATGTATCCTGAAGTCTCCAAGTATGAGGGCAGGAGTTGGGATGAGGAGAAAATTGTGAGCCAAGTACCATACTCAGGGAGGACAAAAAGAATGACCTCAGGATCGCAGACAACAGCTACTAGGAATTTAATTGGGTGGTAGAGATGGATTGCAGGAACCTCAAATGAGAAAAGATTATTGAATGATGAAGGTATGGGAAGAAACTGGAAGTGGTAATGTGGAACAAGTAATGTTCCAACTCCCCCACTTTGACCAGTTAGCCAAGAGAAATGAGAGAAAATGCAGGCAGCACTGGAAATGGTAGTCAGGTTGAACTGTGTCATCAATGGGGAGCCAGGTTTGAGTGACTGTTGGAAGATGAAAGGAATGAGAGAAGGAAATGTTGATCAAAGCATTTCAGAGGCCACAGTGGAAGGGCTGCATAGCTTTTGGTTGGGACTTTGGAGTGAAAAGATTGAGGTGGATGGGAATAACAAATCTGTGGTAAGGGATGGAGAATGGCATTTGGATGATGAGATACAGAGAAGCGGAATCACTGGGATGTACAGGATATGATGAGGTAGAAGAGTGAGTAGAAGGTGCCACTCAGCATTTACTGAGCACACACAAAGTGCCCAAGGGACTTTGCCATGCACTTGGGACAGAGACAAAACAAATCAGTATCTTTGCATACAGGGAACTTACATTACATCAGACTTTTCATAAGAAAACCCTTTGATGGTTTCCAATCTCAGCAAGCAAGCATCAAAAATAACCAACTCCACTGAAATTAATTGTCCAGGTACAAGTAAGGCAACCTAGTGAGATACATGATACTTCACACCATCCTTCATTCCATGGATGAGCAAAAGGTTGTTTGCTATCAGGCTGAACAACCCAGTAGCTCCCACCACATGAAACTCACAAAGGATTTTCTTCTTTTTCTTTCCTGCTGTCTTCACTACATGTTCCACACAGGGCAGAAGGCCCTATAAGTTTCAAAGGTAGTCTCCAGTTCAGATAAATCCTTCAAGTCCCAAAGACCCAAAGAGTCACATGAAGGGAATCTATTCATTCAAAATTCATTCACTAAATATTTAATAATGATCTACTATATGTTAGACAAGATTAAAATCAGTCCTTATCCTCAAGAAACTTACATTCTATTGTATGGGGAGAAACAATACATAACAAAAAACTAAATGTATAATATTCAAAAGAAATATTTTTAATATCAATGGGTAGGGGAAGGTGTTAACAATTTGGAGGGGGTATAAGAAAAAAGCCTCATGTGGGAGACAGGTTAAGGAATAAAGGCATTATAACAGGCAGAGGAGAAGATGGAGTACATTCCAGATATAGAAGACAAGAGAACTGAGTTAAGCAACTGACTGTGCTGTTAAATGTCTATGTGACCTTGAACAAGGTATGTAACCTCCATGAAAACAAAGTTGAACCTATCAGCTATATGTGTAGCTGGAATAGGAAGGAGAGCAGATTACTTACTCAGAAATTAAAAGCTAATGTTTCTAAAAATTCTTTCTATTAAGATCGTATAGCTGACAAACCTTGAAATAGTGTGATATCTTTTTTTCTGGAAATAACCAGATGAAAACTTGAGACACTGTCTTTTGTTCTGTAAAATTCCTTTATACAAAGTAAATGACTAAAACAATTTTAACTAGAATAACAAGCTACTGGATTCTGTCCACCTCCCAAAGTTTCTAAAAACACATAGCTTGGAACTTCATCTGCAGACTGCTTGCAAATAAATAAGAGTAATTTTGATAGATCTGATGACAAATTCACCAAAACATTTGTTTCTCTGATACTTCTATAAATCTCATTTTCCCTGTAAACTGAGGGAGTTGGATTAGATCAGAGGTGTGTATGTGCATATGTGTGTCTGTGTGTGTGTGTGTGAGAGAGAGAGAGAGAGAGAGAGAGAGAGAGAGAAAGAGAGAGAGAGAGAGAGAGAGAGAGAGAGAGAGAGAGAGAGAGACAGAGAGAGAGAGAGAGAGAGAGAGAGAGAGAGAGAGAGAGAGAGAGTCAGACAGACAGACACTCTGGCAGTCTGAAGACATCTAGGAAATCCTTCTCAGAATCATGTTTTTAAATATATAAAGTATAGGAGTTGTCAAAATATATGTGGAGTTTTTTAAGATCATGGGCCCTGGATTAAGAATTCTTGAGCACAATAATCTCCTGGGTCCTTTCTAGCTCTACAGAAGATAAGTGTAAAATTAGTACAAAAAGATTAGAAGAAAAAGCAATCACATAGCAAATGATAATTAGAAATAAACTTTGACGATGATGAATCAAATACCCTAATTGGGATTATAATTTTCGGACCTAATTATAAGGTGCTCCATGAATTTATGAAACATAATGACTATTTCCTTAGTATGAAATTAGTCTAATTAGGTAATTTTCCTATAATATTGCCTGAATAGGATATAAACAAAATTGGATAGATTCCAAGGGGACTGAATAGGGGAAACGCTGTTCTGTATGGTGGAAATGCCACAGGTGGGCACAGCTGCCACAATCCCTGGCACTTGTAACCCTCTACATCCATTTCCCAAGGGCTGCCATTCAACCATGGTCTCCTAATCCTATATCCCAAGCACATATTCCTTTTTAAGCTACAATTTTCACTTTATTGATTGCTCTGGATAAAATGAATTATCCTTCCCCTTTATGTAAATTGTGATGTCATAATTGGGTGAGGGAAGAAGGCATTAGAGCTTCAAAAAACTTCTGAGCTTTGGCACCTCCAAAGAGAGTCTGCTCAAGAAATGGCAGAGTGAAGCTAGAGGGCACATTTGCCTAGAATGTTCTCTCCAGCTCCTAATATACCTTTATTTGGAATTACTCATTATTCTCTAGTGTCTACGCATCTCAAAGGTAAGACCATGGATTGAAAAGGCTGGACTACTCTCCCACAGTTTATGTATCTACAATTCTATTCAGTGAGAGTGGATATTTCAAAGTAACTTTTTTGTTTTTCTTTGCCCCAGAAGGCAAAATAAGAACCAGGAGGTGAAAGTTCATCTGTAAAATTAGATTAACATTATGTATACCCATTTGGAATTATTCAAGAAATGCAACTACTCTGTGCATAACTTTTTTTTTTCTTTTTGAAGGGCAATTGGGTTTAAGTGACTTGTCCAAGGTCACATGGTTAGTATTTGTGTTAAGTGTTGGAGGCCAGATTTGAAATCAGGTCCTCTTGACTCCAGAGCCGGTGCACTGCACCACCTAGCCACCTCCCTGTGCATACCTTTTGACCTATAAATCTCAATAGTGTATATCCCACAGGAATCAAAGACAAGGGTCAAAATAAACCAAAAGAATTTCATAACAAAATATTCTTTAGAATATTTTCTGTTATATCAAAAGATTAGAAACAAAATGGGTATTCATCTCCTAAGGAATGGCTAAGCATACTGTGGCATCTGCTACAGTGGAACATTATCACACAACAAGAAAAGACAGAGAAAGAATTCAGAGAAATACAGGAAGATTTGTATGAAGCAATGCTATGCAAAATTAGCTCCCAGATCCAATGAAATATAAAAGCATTTCATTTGTCCTAGAACTTTTCCTAGATGTTCCTACCATTGCAGGCTCCTATTTGCAACATCCTATTCAAAAATATAAACATTTATTAATCGAACCTAAAGTTTTTATTGAGCACTTATATGTCAAGTACTTTGCTAATTCCCAATGTGTTAGAACAAGAGAGTACCAAAAAATAGTAACACCTGCTGCTTTTATAGAGTGTTGTGGGACAGTATGTCAGTTTCACAGATACATTTAATACAAGGCAGGTTGAAAAGAAGACAAGGGAAAGACAGAGCCAAAGCAAGACACAACCATTTGAGTAGGGAAAGAATACTCACTCATCTAGGGCACCTTTCATCACCTATAACTCAGGGCACTGAAAGTGACAGTTACACTGCTGAAGTAATATGATCAGTATGCATATCATCTTTTATGCCTGACATAAATTTTCTGGATTCTGTCTTTACTATATGTTGAATATGTAGTGCATGCACACACAGTCTGAGTAATAACAAATCAAGTGACTAATTATATCAAGGGAAAGGGACTACACCCACATTCCCAAATCTCCACTATAAAGATGAATGATATACATGGTTAAGTAAAGCAATCACAGAGTTAAGTAAAGTGAGCACGTTCACACCCACATTCACTTGCAACTATGGGATTTTTTCCACTAAAAGTTGGGGATCCTGCTTCTGTACAACCAACTCTTTATGCTCTTTCTGTCTTTAGCCTGTTTTATTTCACTGTTGGCTAGATGGAACATTGGACTTGGATGCAGGAAGTTCTGAGTTCATACCCAGTCTCAGACACTTACTAGCTTTATGACCTTGGTCAAGTTGCTTAACTAGTTTGTGTTTCAGTTTCCCCTTCTGTAAAATAGGGATAACAATAGTACCTACCTCCCAGGGCTGTTGTGAGGATACAATGAAAAATTTGTAAAGCCCTTTGCAAATTTTAAAGAGCTATAGAAATGTTAGTTATTGTTATTTCATTATGATCTTGTCCATTAGTAAGGTGGAACTATATTCATGTAAAGACAATTCCTCCTCTTCTCAATGGTTTATATCCTGGCACCAGGTATAATTACAAAACAGAATAAATTTAACTTCACTATTTCCCATGGACTTCCTTGCTCTCCCATAAACTTCCAGAACATTTCTCCTTCCTCCTTCCCTCCCCACCTCTCTCTCTCTCTCTCTCCTCCTTTCCTCCTTCCTTCCTTCCTTCTCTCCTCTCTCTCTTCTTTCCCCCCTTCTCTCTCTCGTTGCCAAAAATCACTCATTGTTACACGCTAACAAATTATTTTCTGCCCAGAATTTTCCATTTCTTTATCACTGTCATCACACTACTCATATAACACCATATGCCAGGCACTGTGCTAAGCACTTTACAGATTTTATCTCATTTGATTCCCACAATAACCCTGAGATGTAGGTGCTATTCACAAATGAGGAAACTAAAACAAACAAAAATTAAGTTACTTGACCAGGGCCACACATCTAGTAAGTGTAGGAAGTTTGATTTGAACTCAGGTCTTCCTGACTTCAGGCATTTTACTCTATGCCAATAAAATTTACAACCCCTGTGTCCCATACTTCACGAACCCTTGCTTAGATAAACTACAGGAGTTCATGCTTAACAGCTTGCTGGGAATGATTCCAAGATTCAGGGCAGGAAACCATTTTTATTTTGACATTTAATTTAATAATTATTAAAGCACATACTTGGTTCAAGGGATTATGCTAGATGCTAGGGATAAAAAGAAAAAATATTAAATAAACCCTACCCTCAAGAAACGTATGTACTTTGGAAAGAAAACTACACATAGACAAATAAGTAAATGCAAATCTATATGATAAAATCGGGATAGAGGAGTGCTCCTTGATACTCTTCCAATCATACTGTATAGAGAGACAACTTACTGGCCACTGGCAAGGGATAAATCCCAACTTCATTGGTCTCACCTGCAGAACTCTCGCACTCTCTGGTTTCTCACTCTTCATTAATGGAAAATTTTTTGTATGGGCCAATTAATTTCTTCCTTTTCAAAAACTAGAGAACTTTAGAATTCCCATTGGGTCCCTCCTGAAGTCTGATTTGCGTGATTTTCTTTTAAAGAAGAATCCTATATACAAATGTTTTCCCCTACTATGGGGGCTACATATTCTGTACATACCTATGGCTCCAGGTCTATGCACAGGAGAATCTATCTGAAATTTCACCTCATAGAAAACCAGACAGAAATCTAGTGCAAAATAGGTTTAGGCAAGTGTCTTATACCATATACCATAATAAACTGATTAGGGGGACAGAGACAAGATGACAGAGTAAAAGGAGGATCTTGGCTAAGCTCCTGCACCAACCACCTCCAAGATTTGTAAAATATGACTCTAAACAAATTTTATAGCTACAGAACTCACAAAGTGACAGAGAGGAACAAATCTCCTGCTGAAGGCAGCCTGGCAGGCTGACAGAAAGGATCTATTGCACCAGAATGGGGGTTGAACAGTTCTGCATGATCCATGAAGGCACAGACCTGAAGTGGCCCCAAACAGAAGCACAGACTGATTGGAGCAGATTTCAGGAAAGTGAATCACCAGCAGCTATGGTGGTTTTCAGACTTCTCAACCCACAGATGCCAAAGACAAAGTAAATGGTTAATAGGGAACTCTGTTCGAACTGGATGGCAAAAGAGTGCAGTCCAGCCCCTGCCTCCAGGGCAAGGGGTGGCAGAGCTGTGCCTCTGGAGCTCCTGACCTGCAGATCATAGGGGGACCAAGCAACTATTCAGAGGGTAATCACTCTTGCTTTGACCTGATTGGATCTGGCTCACAGTCTTGGGTGGTGGTCTTTGGGTGTGTAGCCAGTGTGCCAGAGTTTGTGGTGGCTATAGAAAAGGCATACTCCTCATATCTCTGACAACATTTGCAAAAACCCCAGAGACTTGGGACACAGCTCTCTACACTCTGGAAGCAGAGTTCTACCATGGCAAAGAGCTTGAAAGTCAAGTAATTGGCTGGCAAGATGAGCAAGCAGAGGAAGCACAATCAGACCACAGAATCCCTTTTTGGGGACAAAAATGATCAAAATGTGAAACCTGAAGAAGACAACAAAGTCAAAACTCTCATCAAAACCTTCCAAGAAAAATATGAATTGGTTACAGGCCATGGAGGAGCTCAAGCAGGATTTTGAAAATCAAGTAAGAGGAAAAATTTGGAAGAGAAATGAGAATGATGCAAGAAAATCATGAAAAGTGAGTCAACATCCTGTTAACAAATATACACTGAAGAAAATAACACCTTAAAAAATGACTAACTCAAATGGCAAAAGAGGCCCAAAAAGTCAATGAGAAGAAGAATGCCTTAAAAATACGGAAAGGGAATTTCAAAAATTCACTGAAGAGAATAAGTCCTTCAAAATTAGATTGGAGCAAATGGAAGGTAATAACTTTATGAGAAATCAAGATACTATAAAACAGATCCAAACAAATGAAAAAAAAGAAGGCAATGTGAAATATCTCATTAGAAAAATCACTGACCTGGAAAATATATCCAGAAGAGATCATTGAAAAATTATTGGACTACCTGTAAGCCATGATAAAAAAAAGAGGCTAAAAATTACCCTTCAAAAAATTCTCAAGGAAAATTGCTATGATATTCTAGAACCCGAGGGCAAAAGAGAAATTGAAAGAATTCACCAATTGACTCCTGAAAAAGATCCCAAAAAGAAAATTCCTGGGAATATCTTAGCCAAATTCCAGAGTCCCCAGGTCAAGGAAAAAATATTACAAGCTGTTAGGAAGAAACAATTTGAGTATTGTGGAAACACAATCAGGATAACACAAGACTTAGAAGCTTCTATACTAAGGGATCAAAGGGCTTGGAATATGATATTCTGGAGGTCAAAGGAGCTAGGATTAAAACCACGAATCCCCTACCCAGAAAACTTGAGTATAATGCATCAGGGGAAAATATAGCCATTCAATGAAATAGAGGGCTTTCAAGTATTCTTGATGAAAAAATCAGAGCTGAATGGAAAATTTGACTTTCAAATACAAGAATCAAGAGAAGCATGAGAAGGTAAACAGGAAAGAGAAATCATAAGGAATTTATTAAAGTTGAACTTTTACATTTATACATGGAAAAATAATAATCTCAGTATGAAGATAGGTGAAGGAAATATGTGCATATATATGTATACATACATATGTGGTATGTATATGTGTTTGTATATATATATGTGTGTGTGTGTGTGTGTTTGTGTGTGTGTGTGGACATGTATACATAGACAGAGAGCACAGGATCAGTCAAATAGGAAGGGATGGTATCTAAAAAATAAAATTAAGAGGTTTTAGAGGAATATAATGGGAGAAGGAGAAAGGGAGAGATAGAATAGGGTAAATTATCTCATATAAAAGAGACAAGAGAAAATTGTTACAATGGAGGGAAAGAGCAGAAAGGTGAAAGGGAATGAGTCAACCTTACTCTCATTGAATTTGGCTTAGGGAGGGAATAACATACACACTCAATTGGGTATTTTACACCACAGGAAAGTAGGGGGGAAGAGGATATGATGGGGGATAATAGAAGGGAGGGCAGATTGGGGAAGAGGGTAGTTAGAAGCAAATACTTTTGAAAAGGGACAGGGCCAAAGCAGAAAATAGAATAAGTGGGGGGGCAGGATAGGATGGAGGGAAATATAGTTAGTCTTTCACAATATAACTACTATGGAAACATTTTGCATAACTACACATATACAACCTATTATTGAGTTGCTTGTCTTCCCAGTGGGGGTGGGTAAGTAGGGAAGAAGGAAAAGAATCTGGAAATCAAAACTTAAAAAAAAATGTTTAAAAAAATTTACATGCCACTGGGAGATAAGATATACAGGCACTGGGGTAAAGAAATCCATCTTCCCTACTAGAAATTTGGGGGGATGGGAGAGGATATAAGAGAGAGCAGATTAGGGGAAGGGCTATTCAGTAGGCTCACTATCTTGGGGTTGGGATAGGGGAAAGACAGGGAGAAAATTTGTAACTCAAAATCTTGTAGAAATGAATGTTGAAAACTAAAACTAAATAAATAAATGAAGAATTTATGATAAACTGATTAGATAAATTATCTAGATATATACAAGTTCATATTAAAAAGGGGGAGAGATTAGAAGCTTATCTTTTACAGTTATGCTAAAAAAGAATCACCAAAGGCAGAGAAATTTTTAAAAGATAAAAAGAAAATTACTTATATTCTGTTAAGTACATAATGTGTATAATATAGAATGCATAATGCATAAAATAAAAATTACTTACATAAAATTAACAAGCTCTGGACTAAACAAAATCAACATTGTTAGAATAAATTGAAGCTATAAAGTGGGAGAAGGAGGTAGGGGAATCTTTGCATCTAGCTGCTGTATCATCTTAAAATCTAAAGAGAATTAATCAAAACATAAGATTAAGAGTCATTGGTCAAAAAATAAAAGGTCAAAGATTATGAACAAATGTTTTCAGAAGAAGAGAGGCATCAGCATCCATACAGAAATATCTTGAAGAAACTGCTAAGGGAAATGGAAATTAATACAATTCTAAAGTATCACCCCAAACATATCTGATGGACAGAGATGGCAAAAAAACAAAACAGTCAATACTGGGAGAATTGTGAGAAGGCAAGCACACTAACATACTTTAACAGCAACTGTGAACTGTTGTAGTTACTCTAGAAAACAATTTGGAATCGTGAGAGAAATTTTACTAAACTGTTTATACTCTGTAATGTAGTAATCCTGCTACTGGACATTTTCCCTAATGATGTCAAAAGTAGGTCCCACATAAACTAAAATATTTATAGCAATTTCTGCGGTAACCAAAGAAATTAAAACAAATTAGGTGACCATTGATTGTTAAAGAAAATGAAAAAAATTGTATATGAATACTGTGAAATATTGATTCTGATTAATTCAAATAAACACGGGGAAAATGTGTCTGAACTGGTACAGAGCAAAGAAAGAATTATGAGAATATATATTGAGTAAATGGTATAAATGAAGACAAAATTCAGTTGAAGTGCAATGACCAATGTTGAAATAAATACATTTCCTCTATTCAGTGGAGAGGTGGTGGCCTATGGGTGCAGAATGACCCATGTCATATCAGTTGTGATCATGGCGTTGATTGGCTTTACCTATTTTTGCCCAATTTCTGGCTTGTTACCAGTCATATATTAACCATAAATACAGGAATTTGGAATGGGGGATTCAACTGATGGATGGTACTTCAAAGTGGAGGTTGTTCCTCCCCTTTTTCTTCCCTTTCTTTTATATGAGAGCCAAAGAATCTTGAACAAAGGAAAAATTCAAGGTGCTTCAGAGCCATATAACTCTTGTGGAGGGGGGTGTCTCTTTTCCCCTTATTAAACTATGAGTTTCTTGGATGGAGTGGGGAAGGCCTATGTCAGGTCTACCTTTGCATCACAAGCACCTGGCACTTAATAAAATACAGTTAAATGCATTGTCTTACCAGCCCTGGTTCACAAAGTCAGGACCAGTACTCCCCATCACCCTCTAATCTACAACCAAAGCAAAAAAGTATCCTCACTAAAAGACAGGAGATGGTACGTGGCAAACTATTGCCACTGCCTCAACCACCACTTCCTCTAAGATCCAAGTGGAATTAACACAGGGCTCTGAATCCTGGAGCCCTGGGACTAGCAATGCTGACCTAGACCCTAAGTACTTATAGGCTGCCCACCCCCAACCATCATTCAGGATCAGCAGTGGGGGGACTCTGTGAAGACCCAAGATCCCCATCAATACCACCAGCCCTTGTCCAACTGCTAGAGATGATCAGATAAGCCCAAGAACCATGAATAACATGTCTCTTAGGCCACAAGCCTTGTTTGCCAGCAGTCCTTGCTGCCATCATCCAAGAGAGCCACACCTGTGGAGAACATGACTTGGCAACTGTTGTGCTATGTCCCGAATCCACCACCTTTTCTCTTTCCACACTTAACCAAAAAGAAAAAAAAAACCTCTTACCATCAGACACCAGAAATGGTTATGGTTTTATCAATAAATATGATGCCAAATAAAACATATTACCATGTGCTTTGCCTTTGTACCTTAAGGATCGCTGGACTTTTTAAATCTGTAGTCCCTCACTGTTAGAATATGAGTCGCTTGCAAATCAGGACTAGCTGCTTTGGTTTTTTTTTTTCCTATATTCATCTCTATCACATAACATAATGCTTTGCACATTTGAGGTATTTATCAAGAGACGTTCATTCACTTACTCACTGATGATATATGATGAGTCTTCACAACTAATTTACATATTTTAAAAAGTGAACTATTAGCACAGCAACTGGAGTTTGATACTCAAGGATATTAAAGCATCTATCATTCCCTAACCAAAAGGCTATACAACCTCCTTTTTGAAGGGATAGATTAGCTATCTATAGGTCTATAGGGCTACAATATCATAAACATCCTCAAAAAAAACAAAATAAATGGACATTGATTTGTATTTTAGTACTTATGGAACAAAGACTCAGTTTCAAATCCAGTCTTTGATTTAGGGTATGTTTATGCCACAAATGAATAATTGAGGCATTGCTAAGGTAGACTTGTATCCTGGAAAGAATGAATGCCCCAAGTCTGAACTTCCAAAATGAACATTGGAGGAGACACAAATCAAGTAGAATCATAATTTCTTTTTTTATTTATTTTATTCTGAACTTAAGAAAACAAAAGATGAATTTAGATAGTATAGTAGAATAGGAAAAAAAGATAATTGCACATGAAATTGCAAATCTGTTATGCACAACTTGCTGTTCCTTTTTAAATATACAACAAATGTATCATGTAAATGTCTTTTTTCTTTTTCTTTTCTTCCTTCCTTACCATCTCCCACTCCAGCCTAGAGATGGCTACTTAGATACAAATGTGTGTGTAGATAAAACCATTCTATACCTACTTCTATTTATCAGTTCTATCTCTCAATGTAGTTAGTGTCTTCCTTCATAGGTCCTTTGCAAGTAATTTGACTATTTGTAATAGTCAAAATTATTTGTTTGCTCAAAGCTGTTCTTAAAACAATATTACTGTTACCATAAAAATATTCTCATCAAACTCATCGTTTCTTATAATATCATTCTTTCACAAAAATATACCACAATTCGTTCAGCCATTGCCCAATTGACAGGCATCTCTGCAATTTCTACTTCTTTGCCACCACAAAAAGAATTACGATAAATATATTAGAACATATAAGATTTTTTTCCCTATTTTCCTAATCATTTTGGGAAACAGTTCTTGTAGCTAGATCAAAGAATATAGGCAGTTGAATAACTCTTTGGACATAATTTCATGTTGCTCTCCAAAATGATCGGATTAGTTCACAGTTCCACTAACTGGGAATTAGTGTCCCTATTTTTCCACATCCCTTCCAACAGTTGTCACTTTCTCCTTCACTCATTTAGGCTAATCTGAGAAGTATAAAATGATATATCAAGATTGTTTCAGTTTATATCTCTCTAATCAATAACAATCTAGAACATTTCATACGACTCTAAATTCTTTTGATTTCTGTATTGGGAAAACTGCCTCTCCATATTCTTTAACCAGTTATCAACTGGGTAATGACTCATATTCTTATGGATTTGACGAAGTTCTTTATATATTTTAGATATGAGACCTTTATCTGAGAAACTGTCAGTAAAATTTTTCCCAGGGCAGCTAGACGGCACAGTGAATAGAGCACCAGCCCTGGAGTTAAAAAGACCTGAGCTCAAATCTGGCCTTAGACATTTAACACTTACTAGATGTGTGACCTTGGACAAGTCACTTAACCCCAATTGCCCTGCCTTCCCCCCTCCAAAAGGCAAAAAATAAAAATAAAATAAAAATTTCCCCCAGTTATCTATTTTCCTTCTGATCTTGGCCACGTTTGCCTTATTTGTATAAAAACCTTTTTAATTTAATGTAATCAAAATTGTCCTTTTTACACCTTATACTGCTATCTCTTGTTTATTTGTAAATTGTTCATCTATCCATATGTCTTATGGGTAATAAGTTCTTCAAATTTTCTTGCAATGTCTCTCTTTTTGTCTAGATCATGTATCCATTTTGACCTAATTTTGGTAAATGGTAAAAGATATTGGTCTATACACAATTTATGCCAGACTGCTTTCCAGCTTTCCCAACAATTTTTACCAAATAATTCTTACCCCCAACATTTGTCTCTACATTTGTCAAACACAAGGTTACTATAATCATTTGCTACTCTAAATTGCATGTCTACTATGTTTCACTGCTACACCTTTCTATTTCTTAACCAGTACCAGATGGTTTTCATAATTACTGTCTTATATTATAGTTTAAGATCTAGTATAGCTAACCCTCCTTCCTTTACTTGTTTTTGATTAGTTCTTTTGATATTCTTGATCTTTTGTTCTTCCAAACAAATTATTTTTTCTAACTCAGTAAAAAAAAATTTTGTAATTTAATTGGAATGACATTACATATATAAATTAGTTTAGATAAAATTGGTATTTTTATTAAATTGGGCCTGACTATCCATAAACAATTAATAGTTCTCTAATTATTTAAATCTGATTTTCTTTATACAATTTTTTTTATAATTTTGTTCATAGAGCTCCTGGGCTTGTTTTTTTTAAGCAATTGGGGTTAAGTAACTTGCTCAAAGTTACACGGCCAGCTATTTTGTGTGGGTGCCGAATATCTGAGGCTGGAACCGATCCCGGGTCTCCCGACGCCGGGGCCACCGCTCTTACTCACTGCGCCACCTGGCCACCCCTCCTGGGCTTATTTTGGCAGGTGTTCTCCCAGGTTATTTTATGCCTTATTAAGTTATTTTAAAGGAGGCATCTCTTATTATCTCTTCTTGAAGGGTTTTGTTGGTGATATATAGGAAACTGATGATTTCTATGGATTTACTTTATATCCTGCTATTTTGCTAAAATTATTGTTTCAACTAACTTTTTAGTTGAGTCTTTGGGATTTTCCAAGAATATCATCATATCATCTGCAAAAGATATAATTTTATTACCTCATTTACCATTCATAATCCTTACAATTTATCATCATCATTTATGAAGTTCTTTACTGTGTAATATGGTGGGGACAGTGAGAAATTACAGGGCATGTAGGCAAAGGGATATAGACAATGTTTTGTTGTTGCTGACAGGTGGTTCCCCATGGGAGATTCTACAATTCACCTAGGACAGTGAAAAAACTATGAAATCCTGTATCAGTCATTGTGCCAGTTCTTCTTCAAGGTCATTTAAGAAATCTAGATAATGAGAATGGGACTGGCACATTTTAGATGAAAAAAGGCTAGAAAAAGTGAGAATGATAATCGAGCTAGAATAAGTAGAGGAAGCCCAAGAGGGAGAATGATACAAAAACTAGGAGAATTCATGAAGCTACTACAATACCCAAGTTTTTCTACTCTCTGTTTGTCCTATATTTTAATTTGTGTCATAGCTGTGATGAGGTGGGATATATCAATAGAATATCATAGCTTGTGGTCTTCCTATAAGGCAGCTAAGTGGTGCAGTGTCTAGAACACTGGTCCTAGATTAAGAAGGACTCAAGTTCAAAACTGGCCTCATATACTTACTAACTCTGTAACTCTGGACAAGTAACTTAACCTTTGCTTGCCTCAGTTTCCCCAATTGTAAAATAGGGAAAATAGCGATGCCTATTGTTGTGATGATCAAATGAGATAAAATTTGTAAAGGGTTCAGCATAGTGCCAGGCACATAGTGGTCACTGCATAAATATTTATTCTATTTCCTTCCCTTCTGGTATTCCAGAGCCCACCTTTCAAACCAGGATTAGGCAAGTATGTAAATAAATGTAACCTACCTTCCCTTGATAGAGTTCCTTCCTAAGCTACACAGAAGTTTGTCACACTATTGGGAAAATCATATATTTGAAAGCCAGCTGTGAGCTCACATCACTGTTTCCCCTTTTATCAGATTAAGTCAATTACATATGAATTCAAGGCAAAAGATATTTATTCAAAATACTAATGCACTGTAATGAGCAAAGAAATAAATTAGATAGTAACATGCCAACTAGCTTTTGAATGGGTAAAAACTGTTTTTAAAAATCTATCCATTTGACAAAAGGTACCAAGGTTAACAAAAAAATACCATATTTGCTTTAAAAAGAAGCAAAAGGTATCTGTTTTCATCCCAATAGTTATGATTTCATATAGTTTTGACTTTGGTTTAATACCCCATAAAGGACATCACATTTTTGCTGACTTTTTCCAATTTCACCTTTCTGTAGAGGAAGAAACTGTGTGCTAAGTGAAATGTGAAGCTCAAAGCCTGCCATGGAATATTCATGCCTCTGAGAAAAAATAAAAACACATCAAAAACTCCCACTGCTGAGAAGCAGGCCAAACAGCTTCAACAACACAGAAGGGGAAAGCGTCCATGATGCTGGATCGCTAGACAACTCAACATCATTCTGTTACAAAACCTAGAAAACTAGAAGAAATGCAAATTGTCACACAGTGCAGCAGGCAAATGTCCATTGACCTCAAGGATAGCCCTGCTCTCACAATGCAAGGTAAGAATGGTCAGATTGTGTCCCTTTGAGTTAATGGAAATAATGGCATCCTGACTGTGTATTCCCAGAGCTTAGCCTAATACCTAGCAAATTGTAAGCACTTGATAAATGTTGATTGAACTGAATTCATGTTTAGATCCACAAAGTCTGGCACAGTATTTACATCTTAGTAGGCACTTAATAAATAGTTGTTGGACTGAGTCAGAGTTCCAGTGAGAATAGGAATTCGTGAAACCAGTGATACAGAGTCTACCTTTGTTTTCCCTTGCCCCCTGGCCCAAGATGCTAAGAGTATTTATTAATTATAAAGAATTATTTAATTCAGGTGGTCAACAAACACTAATTTATAAGCACCTTTGCCAGGTACTCTGCTAAGTCTTGGGGTAACAAAGGCATGTTAAACATTTACTGCCCTCCAGAAGTTTGGATTCTCTGTCCTTGGTCCTGATATCAAATAGTCTTTTTTTTTCCTTCGCTAATTCCCTCCCCTACCCCCAAAAAACTTGGGCGGAGGGGCTTTCTAAAGATCAAATGGCTATGCATTGCATTTACTGCACATTTTGCATAGTAGACTAAAGTATATTTATTTTAATGAGAACTCAAATAATGTGCAACTCCATTCTCATTCAAAACTAAAATAGCTATGGTAGGCAGCAGTTATAGAGGTCAACTGCAGTCAAAATATTCAGGAATCAGTTATTAGTTTACCCTGGTCAATGATTTCAAGGTCTCTGATTAGCAGTGATGCTTTTTATTTAGATTAACTATCTGCTGGAGCCCAGTTGTTATTGATCATGAAGCTGACCTTCCTGCTGCGGCTATGATAATCATCTCCCCTTTCATTGTGTGTCTAGTCATTGACAGGCTGGGAGATGAGATCAAAATGATGATTAGAGAGCTAATTACTAAGTTCTCTCATTGGTGAAGACATTTCAAACTCTCATATCTGTGAAATGTGTGCACATGATAGCATTTATTCCTCCTCAATATTTTTCACAACTTGGAGTTTCCCATATTATCAGATCTACAAAATGCTTTATAACATTTGAAGGAGGGAAAGGTTGTAAAATATACATCTTGGAAAAAGTTTAATTTTGACAAGGAATGGAAATTAAGAAAGAAATCAGTGTTTGGCATATTATGCTCAAAATTCACATAAATGAGAGTAGAGTTAGACCACATTTAAAAAATGCCCAAACATCTGGTTGATGTGATGCTTTATCCATGCAAAACTCAGGCAACCCCTCCAGGGGGTTAGATTCATGGAGCCCAACTCACCAGATTACAGCATGATAAGGGTGTTAAGGCTAAAGAGACATTGCAAGTCATAAGACAGAGAGGATTTCAAGCTAAATAAATTTACAGATTTGGAAACTGAGGCCTAGAGAACTCTTGTCTAATGTTTCCAATCAGTCAATGTTCTAACCTAGGACAGTGCTCTACCATAGTGAAAGCATTATTACTACTAATAAACAATATTAATTCACATTTTATATCACTTCAATGCCCACAAAGTGAGTAACTCATATGATCACACTATCCCCATAGATCTTTTCTTTTATTAGGAGAGGGCAAATCTAAATCAGTGACTTTACTGGTGTAGAGAACTCCCAATAAGAAAATCTCTTTCACCAAGTAAATCAGCAATTACTCTGTAATTTAGTCTTAGTTATCTGGGTCTATACCCAAAAGTGATCAAGGAAAGAGGGAAAGTATTCATATGGACAAAAATATTTAGCAGCCTTTTGTGAGGGCAAAGAACTGGAAGCTAAGATGGCATACATTAGTTGGGAAATGACTACCCAAATTATGATATATGAATGTGAGAAAATACTGTTGTGCTGTAAGAAATAGTGAAAACATGGTTTCAGAGAAACCTGGGAAGACCTTTATGAACTGATTTAAATGAAGTGATCAGAACCAATAGAAAAATTAGTACAATAGCACTGTGAAGACAAAACAACTTTGAAAAACTTAAAAATTCTGATCAATGCAATGACCAAACACAATTTCAGAGGATTCGTTATTAAATTTGCTATCTTCTGACACCGTATTCATCATCACAATGGTGGTGTTATTTTTTATTCCCTTTTTTAATGAAAGGTAGAGAGGTAGAAGGAGAAAAAGGTGAATTTTTGCTTAGTGAAGAGATAATGTAAGACTGTTGCCTGAGAAACTGAGAGCTTAAATTGCTTGCCTAGAGTCACATAGCCAATGTGTCTCAAGGGCACTTGAAACCGGGTCTTCCTAACTCATAAGCTAGTTCTGCCCACGATATTGTTTCTCTATTTACATCATAGCATCCTGATAATGGAAGCTCCCAATGGTGTAATGTTCTCTGGTTTACAATGCTCTGTGAGTTTGGATGATAGGACGTTAGTACTAGAGCTGGAAGTGACCTTAGAAGTTATCTAGTCCAACCTTCTTAGTTAATATAAAAGGAAACTGAGTCCTCAAAAGCAGTGCTTCTTCATCTGTGGGTCGAGACTCCATATGGAGTTACATAATTGAATGTGGGAGTTGTGAAAAATTTGGCAACAGTAAAAGGTTTCTGAACACGCAGCAACCAAAAATTAATTCAGAATCAAGCATGGAATTAATCTGGTGTGTTTCTGGCAGCACTTTCCAGTGTTGCGTCACATGACTGCACTGCAGCCTTGGTTCTGAACACAGCATTGATTATTATAAAATCAAAATATCGATCAACTCTGAAAAATGCTGAAGAAGCCCTGTATCCTGCTGTATCAAATATTCTGCCAAGGTTTAATTCTTGATGTAAAAATAAACAAGCTTATCCATCTCATTAGTATGCAAATTTATCTTCATCTTTAGTAAATGGTAAAATTATATGTATATCAAAGAATTTTTTAAAAATAAATTTCTTTATGATTTATTATCAGTAAATGTTTAATTTGTATACCTATTTTATATACCTATATATCCCAGCTTGCATTAATGAATAGGGGCCACAAGTGGGAAAAGTTTAAGAAGCCCTGCTCAAAAGGATATGTGATTGGCTCACAAGGTAGTCAATGAAAGAGCTGAAATTCAAAACCAGTTTCCATAATTCCAAGGTCAGCACTTTGCCTCCTAGCTTACATTTATTGTCATTGTTCAGTCACTTTTCAGTCATGTCTTAGTCTTCATAACGACACTTGGGGTTTTCTTGGCACAGATAGTGGAGTACTTTGTCATTTCTCTCTCCAGCTCATTTTACAGATAAGGAAACTGAGACAAATAGGGTTACGTGACTAACCCAGGATCACACAGCTAGGAAGTGTCTGAGACTGGTTTTGAACTCAGGAAGATGAATCTTCTTGATTCCAGGCCTAGCAGTCCACCCACTGTGTCATCTCGCTGCCCAGGGGCTGTTTTTAATTTCTTATATTTATATCCCTAGCAATATCATAGTGCCTGGCACAAGCTTTATCATTCATTTAGTCATTCAATGGTGTGACCAAGTCTTTTTTCTTCCCAGGATATTGTTGTTGCTGTTGTTTTCTTTCTTAAAATGGATTGTTGGGTTTACTAGATGACCTCCTTCTAGCTCTGCAAGTCTATGAATAGGGTTGTAGTGTAGAGTAATGGACCAACGTATATGGAATCAGAAAACCTAGGTTCTAATCTTGGCTCTGCTACTTACCAGTCATGTGGTAAAGTCACCTGCCCTTTTTGATCTTCAACGTTCTCATCTGTAAAATGAGGATAATCAATTATCCTTTGTTATCTTATAGCCTCAGGCACATCATTCTACCTTTATGTGTCTGTTTCTTTAATTGGAAAATGAATATATTTCACATTACTTTTCTCGAATGTTGCAAGAATAAAATGAAACAATGGTGTAATGGAATCTGTTAAGTTTAATGTGCTATATAAATGTAAGCTTGGACAGCTAGGTGGATCAGTGAATAGAATGCTGTACCTAGAGTCAGGAAGAATCATCTTCAAAAGTGACTGAATAACAAAAAACACTGCCCTAAAGGAGCTTACATTCTATTGGGGGAAACAACACAAAAGAAAACTAGAAAAGAAGCAGGGGAAATAGGCAGGTGCAGCAGCATATCTTGGAAATGACTGGAATTATCTGATGGGAGAGTATTGAGGAAGATGGCCAGAGATAGAATGGTTTAGAAATGGCCCAACAGGGGAAAAAAACTCACTGAATTGCTTCAGATTTCATCTACATACATTGACATATTTCTCCTGATATAAACGCATCATATTACTATACAGAGTGAGCTTCTGCAATGAGAAGCTAGGAGCCATTCTTTAACCAACTGGTTCTCTTCCTTCCATTTGAGGGCGTATTTTAAAACTCTGGTAAGTAAAAAGAAAGACCTGAAGATGTGTGTACTCATTTTGGAGTAATCCCTCTGGACAATGGATGGGTAGCATGTATTTCCTTTAAAGAATCCAGCACACCAGGAGCACTCAATAGGCATTCAACAATCCAACAATCAATACTGTGAGCTGTCGTCTGCATGAAAGAATACGGTCTGTCAGTTGTTTGGATGGAAGCCTGGATTCTAGAATAAGACCCAGGAGATTCGATCCAGGGAAAAGTACAAAAGAAAAGTTTCCATCCATTCTCACCAACTTACCAACACATCAAATGAAGGCACCAATTGCTGATGAGTTTCTTTCTGCATTTGGGTATTAAAGGAAAAAAATATTCTGTCTACTGCAATTTTTGGTCTATTTTTAAATAACATAAATCTAAACAATCAGGTACAGCTAACCTGAAAATGGATTTTGTAAGCTAAAACAGAAAAGAAAAGAGAATTGCCAGAAAAAAAATTCAGACAACAAGAAGTGCTAGTAAAAGCAATTATGAGTCTACAGGTGGAAAAGAAGAAGAAATTGAAAGTCTCAGTTTGTATACACAGGAACAAACCTACTATCAGATTGGCTAGAATGTATAGATGTTCTCTAAGTGGTCATTCTTAGTGATCACAGTATTTGTTTTTAATTCAGAGGGACCCTAGAAATCATCTTGTTCGATCCCTTATTTTTATCCTGTGGCAAACTAAAGCCTGGAAAGTCTAAGTGATTAGCCTATGGTCACACAGTTAAGTAGGAATCCCAGCAGTACCATCCAGGTACTGAAACTAGGGTTAGTCTTATGAGTTCTATAGGTCTATCAGAGAAAGATGAATGAATGTAAAAGCTTTTATTGTTTACAATATGTCAGATACTGCACTAATCACTGGAGATAAAAAGACAAAAAAATAGGGCAGTTCCTGACTTTAAGAAGCTTATATTCTAAAGGGAGACAGTGCATATATGGGAATAATAACTGGTAGGAGTGTCACAGCTTGGGACGTTACAGGGATGGAGAGTGAAACCAGAGTTGACATAGTCTTTTCAAGAGCAGTGGTTGTACAGATTTGATTATAGGGTTTCAGAGCTGGAAAGAGGAGAAGAGGGCACAGGTGAGGTGACAGAGCAGATGACAAGAAGAAGACCAAGGCAGAAGGCCAAGTATGGCTGGGGCCAACTATATAGAGTCATTCATTCATAAATAGAATATATAGGGGTGGCTAGGTGGTACAGTGAGTAAAGCGCCAGCCCCAGAGTCAGGAGGACCCGAGTTCGATTCCAGAATCAGACACTTAACACACAAAAAAAACTAGCCATGTAACTTTGGGAAAGTTACTTAACCCCAACTGCCCTCCAAAAGGCAAAAAAATAAATAAATAGAATATATAGAATATAGCAGTGGATGGATTTTCTTTTGTGTGTGTGTGTGGTTTTTTTTTTTTTTCGGTTCAGTTGTTTAATTAGACATTCCTAAAATTGCTTATATTAATCTCTTCATAAGGGACAAAGTATACCAATGAAAAGCTGTCTTTGCATTTACATCAAGCCAAAGAAGTCCCATTTTTGTCCCATTTATAATAAAGGACTTTGGTGCTTAGTGAATTCAGTGCCCAGAAGAAAGTTCCAAGAGCCTGAAAGGGTGTAAGAAAAATGGAACAGAGGATGAATGAAAAGGAAGTAGGGAAAGCTAGGTACCCAAAGGGATAGAGTACTGGGTCTTAAGTCAGGAAAACCTGAGTTCAAATCAGGCCTCAGACACTCACCAACTGTGTGACCCTGGGCAAGTCTTTGCCTGAGTTTCTTCATCGGCAAAAGAAGCTGGAAAAGGAGATGGCAAAGCACTCCTGTATCTTTACCAAGAAAACCCCAAATGGGCCACAAGGCATCAGACATGAGTCAACAACAACAAAAAAAAAGTAGTACCTTTCGGAAGAAGGGCTGGGATGGCGACGTGTCCAATCTGCCCTACAAGAAGAGCTTGGAAGAAAAACCAAAACTAGCTATACTGCTAAAGCCCAGAAGGGGAAAGCAGGAACCCTGAGAAGCTAGAGGGAGTCCTAATAATTTTAACAGTTGACATTTATAAAAACAGGTGGGTAGATAAACACTACTCTTCCCTACCATTTTACAGCTGAAGAAACTGAGGCTCAAAATCGTGAAGTGACTTGACCCGGGTCTACACAGCTAGCAAGTGACTACTTTGGAATTTTAGCTTGAGGTCGAATGACTCCAAATTTAACACTCTGACCACTACAACTAGACTAGGCGGGAGTGTGGATGTGGGGGTGGGAGATGGTAGGGAGCTTGGGAGTGGAGCAAGGACTGAAGCAGGAAGAGACACCTGTGCAAGAAGGGAACAGTCGGTGGCCTGAACACCTGAAGTCGGGGTGAGGGGTGTCTGGGACAACAAGGGTGGGGGAAGGATCTTGGGGCGAGGGATTTCAGGGAGAAGGGAGGAGTTGGCCTCTTGTGGGGGAGGAGGGGATAGGTGGGGGAAGGAAAAGATGCCCCAGACACAGGGACACCACAAGCGAATGGAGAGATGGAGGGTGGGGAGGGTCCTGGCCTGGGGAAAACCAGACCCAGCTCCGGGCGGAAATGCTGGTTCCAACCAAGCGAGAAGGCCCTCTAGGGCAGGCCCAGCCGAGGCGAGGCCCGCGCTCGAGGACTTACAGACGGCGCGGGGGAGGAGGTCCAGGGCTGGAGCCCGGGATGGGGTGCTCAGGGTCGCGCTGAGGTTACCTGGATATACCTAAAGCGGCAGGAGGGCTCGGCCGCGCTGAGGGCTGGGGCAGGGGGGTCGGAGCCTCCAACGCCGCCGGGATTCAAGGAGGCGAGGAGTCGCTGGAAGAGCCTAGGTAGCCGCGGTCCTCACATCTACACCGCAGCCGCCATCTTCCGGCTCCAATGGATGGATTTTCAAAAGGATTGCATATACAAGAATGATATTAAATTTTTGTCAACAAAGGAAGCTGCTAGGATAGCAATTCCCTCTGCCCATGCCGATGACAACCTATCTGTGACATAGTAGATGAGTTCTAGAGAATTGCCTGAGGCAGAAAGAAATTAAGTAACTCAATGAGAGTCATGTAACTAGCAACGGCCACGGGAAGGATTTGCACCCAGGTCATTCTGACTCCAAGTCCTAGACTCCACTATGCTACGTAGCCTACTTCAAATGAAATGAGATAAATGGAGTGGTAAAGTGCTTTGTATATCAAGATGATGATATTTTCCTATAGTAAAATCTATGAAACTATATCAGAAAGCGTTATAAAGAACATACACCGGCTATTCAGGCATTCATTACAAAGGCAACAAATCTTTTTTTTTTTTTATTTAAATATTTTATTTTTCCCCAATTACCTGTGAAAGCAATTTTTCACATCCATTGTGAAGTTTAGAGTCCCAAGTTTTATACTTCCCTGCCTCCCCTCCCCTCTCCCTGAGGCAATAAGCAATCTGATATAGGTAATATATGTATAATCATGTAAAACATTGACATATTATTCATAGGAGGAGGGAATGAGAACAAAACAAAAAAATAGAAATAAAGTGAAAAAATAGAATACTTCAGTCTTTATTCAGACAGCATCAGTTCTTTCTCTGGAGGTGGGGAGTGTTTTTCATCATGACTCCTCTGGGATTGTCTTGGATCGTTGTCTTGCTGAGAATAGCTAAATTATTCACAGGTCCTCATCGAACAATATTGCTGTTACTATGTACAGTGTTCTAGTCCTGTTCACTTCATTCTGTATCAGTTCATGTAAGTCTTTACAGATATTTTCTGAAATCATCCTTTTTGTCATTTCTTATGGCACAATAATATTCATTACAATCATATGACAACTTCTTCAGCCATTCCCCAATTGATTTACATCCCCTCAATTTCCAATACTTAACCACTACAAAAAGAGCTACTATAAATATTTTTGTATACATAGTCCTTTTTCTTTTTTTAAATTTCTTTGGAATACAGACCTAGTAGTGGTATTGCTGGGTCAAAAGGTATGCCCAGTTTTAGATCCCTTTAAGCGTAGTTTCAAATTGTTCTTGAAAATGATTGGATCAGTTCACAACTCCACCAATAGTATATTAGTGTCCCAGTTTTCCCACATCCCCTCCAATGTTTATCATTTTCCTTTTCTGTCATAGTAACTAATCTGATAGGTGAGGCAGTACCTCAGAGTCATTTTAATTTGCATTTCTCTAAACAATGGTAATTTAGAGCATTTTTTCATATGGCTATGCATAGCTTTGATTTCTTTGTCTGAAAACTGCCTGTTTATATTCTTTGGCCATTTATCAATAGGAAAATGACTTACAGTCTTATACATTTGACTTAGTTCTCTATATACTTGAGAAATGAGGCATGTATCAAAGATACTTATAATTTTCTCCCATTTTTCTGCTTTCCTTCTAATTTGGCTTGCATTGGTTTTGTTTATACAAAATCTTTCAATTTTATATGATCAAAATTTTCCATTTCACATTTCATAATCAAAGGCAACTAACCTTGACCCAGACTAATAGATAGGTGACTACATCAGTCATAAGGGAGCCAAATCTGAACACACACCTGACTTAGTTATCACAGGGTCACAAAGTTGGAAAAGATTTCAGAGTCTATCCAGACCAACCTGGACCTTCCTGAAAACCTCTCTCAAAAATCCCCGACAATTTGGTCATCCAGTCTTTTCCTGAAGCCCTCCAAAAAGGAAGGAATTTGGTAAGTCCCGAGTTAGCCAACATTTATGTAGCTATTTAAGATTTACAAAGTGAGTGTGTATAATGGATAAAGAGCTGCCCCTGGAATCATGAAGATCTGGATTCAAGTCTTGCCTTTTATATAACCCTATGTAATCAGGGGTGAGGAGTTTAAAATCTATGGAGAATATGCAACTCTGCAAAACTGCAACAAGTGTTGTGGAAGCAATTTGCATACCAGTGAAAGAATAAATCCTCTCTCTCTCTCTCTCTCTCTCTCTCTCACACACACACACACACACACACACACACACACACACACATCCACTTTGCATAGTACACTTTACAAACATTTTCTCATTTGATCACCATGAGGTAGGGAGTGCAAATCTTTTTATCTCCCTTTTACAGATGAGAAGATTAAATCTCTAAGAAGTCTAATGACCTGACTGAGGTTACACAGCAAAGAAATGGAAAGTCAAGAACTCCAGACTAAGCCTTCTGGTTCCAAGTCTTGTGCTCTCTCTACTCTATCACCCTGGGACATCAGAACATGCAAATTCACTTGGCTGAAAAAAAAAAAAAAACACCTACTCAGATGGAGTCCTTCTTTCCTCTAGTAGAAAAGCATCTACCCTAAAAAGAGGGGTGTTAAATGAGCCAAAAGCTCAGTTGTTTAGCAGAATAAACAGATGTGTGCTGGTTTCCACTAACTAAAACTAACCTCCATAAATGCAAAAGAAATCAAAGGCAAAAACGTGAAATGAAACTAAGTCTTTTCTTCTTCCAACTTATGTTACCCCTGAGTGATCCCATTTACTCTCTAAAAAACAGAAAAACAATCCTCCAAAAGAAGACTATTTATTGATGAGATTTAGAAAGTACACTTTCATTTTAAGTATTCGGAAGGACATAGAAGAAAGTAGGCCTTTCTATAGCTCATCCTCTCTGCCCAGGTATGTTGGATAATTAAACTTAACCAACTATATAGCCCCACCCGCATCTTTCCCCCTTCTCTCTTGGCCTCAATCACCCCTGAAGGCAAGTTGAGGCTGTGATTGTTTTTTTTTTTTAATTTCCTGCACTTTCCTTCCAATCCCATATTCAGTAAAGATTAACAGATGCCAGCTAGGTCATGTGGTGAGGATGGCTGACACCAGCAGACTCAAGCAGATGCTGCTGGAGAAAAACAGCAGGAAGAGAAGGAAGCGATTGTGTCTAAGACCCAGGGAATGAATGTTTCAAGGACACTGTGAACGTGTAGCACTGACTACTGTAGTGTAACACTGATCAGTAGCTCCTGCCTAGGATCCTAAAATTATTAATTTGGAGCTACAAGGAGACTCAAAAGCTGTCTAGTCTAGTCCCCTCCTTTTACAGATGAGAAACTGAGACCCAGAGAGGTTAGGTGATTTACCTAAGGTCACACAGGGTATAAGTGGCAAAGTTAAGGAAAGAATCATTGACCTCCTAGAGCAAGAAAGACCCTCAGGAGTCAACTCACTGTAATAGTAATGAAATTTGAAGTTCCTTCTGTATTGCTAAGCTGAGAGGTACTTAGTACTTAGTAATTAATCAAGCCTCTGGTAAAGAAACAAAGTCTAGAACCCCTGTTGCTGATGTAACAGGAAGAGGTTGGCTGAAACAGGAAGGAGCTAATGCCCTGTGTATATAAGAAGTCCCAGCTGTGTCAGACAGATCTTGGAGCAAGCTTCACGTAGGCAGAAGCTGCTGCCTCCAAGGAGGCTGAAGAGGAAAGGCCCCCCAAGATGGAGAGAATGATTTTGATTTTGAGAACCTGGGTGAAGTGATTTTGATTCTGGGAACTAGCTGGTGCTTCTAGATGCTTACCCCAGGAAAGTCTGCTATTCCCAGCTGGGGCTTTTCCTTATAAATGCCTTAGCTCCTCCCTATTCTGCCCCTTCCTGTTACATCAGCAACTTCCTCCCAAGGTGTTGACAACTTCTGTGTTAATTAAATAGCTTAAACAAGGTGTTCACTTGAAAGAAGGTGCTAAGTACCTACTTACTTGCCAATACAAAGAGGCATGGAAGATCTGCAGATTCCATTAACATTACACTCACCATAGAATTATGTCATCATAAGATTTGGAGCTAGAAGGGACCCTAGAGGTCAACCCTCTAAGGCCCAGGGAAGTTAAATCATTTGCTAAAGGTTACTCAGTGAGCCAGTAGAAGGCATGGAATTTGAAGTCAGATGCTTGGACTTCAGACCCAGTGTTCCTTCTATAAAACATCATCCAGTGAGGTCTTGTTGACAATCAACAATAGAAACAATTGGCCTTAACCAGGAACAGATTTCTGCCCCTATTTCTAAAGATCACTTCACTTTGTACCAAAGAGTCTACCAGTACCCCAAATTCAAGAAGTCTTTGACCAAACACTCTCCATGCTTCCATGGTCTTTGCTATTCCTTCCGTCTAGAATGTTTAGTTTACTTTGTACCATAACTTAGATCAACAATAAATGGAATGCTATATAATAGCTATGTAATAATGACCAAACCTGTCCTCCCCAAAAACAAGAAAATAAAACGTCTTCTCCTTAGAGAGATAAGAGGTCTACAGGTGTGAAACTCTGCAAATACTATCAGATTCAGTTGATGTGTTGGCGATGTTCGTTATTTGCTTTGCTATATTTTGGGGTTTTATTTCAAGACCAGCTACCTGAATAGGAACTATAATATGGCATAATCAGAAGGTGAGGTAAAACAAAACACAGCAAACATTTTGCGAGTAGGAGTGGTAGAAATGGTGATGGTAGGAGCAGCAGCAAGAGGAAGAAGAGAAGGAGGAGCAGCAGTAATGATAATAGTAATAATAAATCTTCTGAGCCATCCTTCAATACCCAGCAAAATCCGTTCCTAAGTCTAGTCCCTTCAGTGGTTCACCATGCAGCAGTGTCTATCGTCTGCTCAATGTTCTCACCGCCATCTTCTGGATGCTCTCTAGGCTGTCAGTCTGTTTCCTAAAATGGGGCTAGAAAGGACAGAAAGATCATCTAGTCATAGTCACTGGTTTTATAGAGGAGGAAACTGAGACCCAGAGAGGGAAAGAGACCTATCCAGTGTCACACAACTAGTATAAAAGCAAGGATTTGAACCTATATCTTTTGATTCAAAACCAAGGACTCATCCTACTTTCCCACATTGCTTCTGGAAATGTGAGTCATTAATACTATTTATTGTCATTGCTAAGATAGAAAGATAAGACAAATACAGATGAAGAGATAGTCGGGCAATATGGTGCCATTTAAAGGACTGAATCTGGAACTAAGGACCTGAATTTGGTCATGGTTCTGCTGCTAACTAGCTTCCTGACCTTGAACAATTCACTTTAACTCTCTCTCCCAATTAAAATGACCATTCCTTCATCTCAGCAAGGTGCTAGTCACAAAAGAAATAATCAGGTTAGATAAAGCAATTCCTACTTAAAGGTGGGTGAGTGAGAGATAAACTTTCTATGAAGTAACTGCATTTTAAAGAGTTAGAATTCCAAATAAATTTCTGGTGGCATCAGGTCCCAGTTCTCCACCATTTGGGTAGCCTTTCCTTGATACACAGGACTGGCAATAAACTCGGTTGGTAGATTCAGAGAAGCAGATCTGGCTATATCTGGAATACACTTTCATCCTCACTCAACTCCAACTACTCTAGCATACCCTTAATCTGGGCTTTTAAAATGACCTTACCCCATAAGAAGCAACTGTGAACATCTCATACTTATCACAGGAAACATGATCATAATATCATAGAAATGAGGCCAGACAGACCTCAGAGGCCACTTAGTTCAAACGCCTCATTTCACAAATGAGGAAACTTGAGTCCCAAGAAGGTTACACCATCATACAAATAGTGTGCATCATTAATAGGATTTGAACCCAGAACTTCTGAATCCAGAGTTAGGGCTCTTTCTACTGCCTTCTAATACTTCAAGGGTTTGTGATTTCATCAGGAGGGATGGAGAATTCCTTCTACCTGAGCAAGAAAGATCAGTGTGGAAGCCTTCCAAACACTGGTAGACATTTTCCTGAGTTGCTAAAACATACATCCTTGGGTGGTTTAAAGCACACCTACCTACCCTATCTCCTCTTTGAACTAAGGCTTGCCTTTTGATGACAATTCTCTTATTAGAAACATATTCAAAGCTATCTCAACTTGGTAAGATATGCCAAAGATTGTTTCCCATTGTCATAGTTTCTGAGAACTCAAAGTCATCTCAGCAATGCCTTAAGACATCAAAGTAGGACTCAGAAGATTTGAAGTGGGGGAAAATCCAGGAATTCCATTCATTAATATATGTCACTTACCAACCCACCTAACCCCTCTGTCTATATTCTGAACATCCACTCTCCCTGATCACCACCTCCTATGGATTGATCCATGACGAACAAGTTCCATTCTCTTTGTTGGGACTCCCCTAAAGATAACTTGGCCAGCCGAAGCAGGAGGATTTGTGCAAATGCACTTTGACCCAATTGTTCCCTCTAGCATCTAGCCAAAGGGTCCCCTACTCTGCTTGGTGGGGCATCAGCTGAACCCTCTTCCCTTTCCTTGACTTCTAATACCTCATTCTCCCTCATTCAAGCTAGGATATCATATAGAGGGCTGTTTGTGAGGAGTGAACCTTTTCTATCCTGTACTACAGATTAAGTTATCGGTCGATGAGGCAATCAGGAGGTCCAGCAGCTGGAGAGCCAGGCTTCAGGAAGGCATGAATTCACATCTTATCACACACATTTACTAGCTGTGGGACTCTAGGCAAATTAGCCATCAAATGAGATAACATATGAAAAGTGAATTGTAAAACTTAAACCACTATATGAATACTGGCAGCTACAATTATTTATTAAGTGTCTACTGTGTGCTAGGTACTGTTCTGAGGGATGCAAAAACAAGAAATGAAACAGTCATCACCTAAACAAGGCACACATTTTCAGACCTACCCAATGTAGGAATTGGTTCTGGCTTGATCCTGCATATGTCACAAGGCCTTTGTTTTTTTTCTTTTTCCTCCTTTTTTCAATTGGTGATGTTTGGTAAAGAGTGGAGCTAGGGATAGGGTAACAAAAAAAGAAAAGAGAGTCACTGAAGCATTTCTTCCAGAATGCATAGGAGGAAGGAAAGAAGGAAACACAGACAGGCATAAAGACCTTGAAACTTACCAGCTGAATTTGTTATATTTAGAAAGAAAAACAAGCTATATTTAATAGAGAGCTACGATTTCGTGAACAATCTTCTTTGCTGTTACATGCATATGGAAATTTCCGTTTTATTTGGTGTTTCTTAAGTTGAGAAAAAAAAACTTGAAAGAAAAATAAATGAATATTTATTCAATATCAATTAAATATCAATATTTATTCAGAACAAAATACATGCCAAGTTAATATAGGTATTCCCCTCCTCTCTTTGGCCATAGGAGGATCCCTCAAGCTTCGAAGGGTACAAAGGATTTCTGATTCCCATTTCTCATGCCCCAGAAACAGTCAGCTGGATGCATATTTGCCATGCTTAAGGAGAACTTTGCAAGAAAGCAGGGTCAAAAGATTTCCAACAACCACGAGTGAGTTACGCCTTTGAGACATGTGCTTTCTAAGGTTAAGCTCACTTTTCCCTAGTCTGCCTGTCTGTCTCTGTTGCACTCTCTCTCCCTCTCCCTCCCTCCGTCCACTCCTCCCTCCCTCTCCCTCCTTTCCTCTCTCTCTCTCTCTCTCTCTCTGTATATATACTAGGTATCTAGACAGAGAGAGAGTATATTAATACACACACACAGAGACACTCCCCACAGGATTTTTTTTGGGGGGAGAGGATGTTTTGTACCAACTGTTTATATGGTAGCACTTTTATAAAAGCTTTTAAAAAACAATGACAAAATAAATAGAGGGCAATGGGGGAAGGGAGGTTAGCAGCAGAGAGAATCATGACAGTCCTCAGGAAATTGCAATCCGCTCCCTTTCCCCAGGGATGGGGTTCAGTATTCAGCTGTGGAGGGCAGAGAGCCATCTATCAAGACTTTACAGGTTATACCAGTCCTGACTACATCCACCCTGGCACCTCTTAGTTACACCATTCCCTTCCCCACACTTACTACCACCTTCATGGCTACCACCTTGTGAACTGAAGTCAAGGCAGGAGATGTCCCCAGTTGGACACAATGTCTAGTCAGTGATCCTTCCCTCTGAACCAGAAGATTGGTTTGTCATTGGTGCCCTTTAAGGTTCCTGAGTGGTTTATTTCTTCCTCTATGATCCCACACACAGTCGTTTGTACTGGATAAGTCTGTGTGCTTTCCAAGAGTCAGGGACATTCTCTCAACGTGCAGAAACAAAATAGCAAGTAGTTAAAGGATTTTTTTCAAAATTGGATGACGTTGGACAAATCCCTTAAATGAGGGGTGTGGACCAGAAAGCCTCTGAGGTTCCTTCCAGCTCTGGATTCAGGATCCCCCAATCTGCTGCTCCATCAAAGACAGAATGTATCATAGTTACAGGATTTGGAGCTGGAAGGGTGTCCCTCATAATTCAGCCGAATCAGACAGAAACATTCTAGATTCACCATTATTGTTTGCCAAAAGGAGCCAGAGATCCCCAAACTAGCCCTAATGTTGGCATCAATGGATATGGATTTCAATCTCTGTAAGGCAAGAATCATGAGGTATCTTGACATAGTGGCTATAGATTGGGCCTTACAGTCAGAAAAACCTAGATTCGAGTCTTGCTTCTGATACACACCTGTTTTATGGCCCAAGGCAAGTCATTTACTTCCCAGGCAATTCTCTAAGCTCTAAGTGGCAGAACACTTAATGACCTACCCTAGGCAAGGAGCTCCCTCAATGGCACCTCCTTATATCAATGAAATCATAGTCTGACTCCCCACTCTTTTCCTGTCCCATCCCCAAAATGGAAAATAAATATTAGTCTTATTATTCTCATTTTATAGGTAGGAAAACTATATACAAAATAATCAAAGGATTTTTCAAGGTCATGTGACCTTGGGCAAATCCTTTAAATGAGGGGTGTGCATTAGATAGTCTCGGAGGTTCCTTCCAGCTCACATTCAGGATTCCATGATCATCTATTCCACCAGCTGGCTAATTGACTTCCTAAAGCCCAGGTCTTGCCATATTGGTAACTTGACCCCCCTTCTACCTTTTGGGTCTTCTTACATCTTATTCATCCACTATATAGTAATACAGTGAGACTGGCTTCCATGCCATTCCTCAGGCAAAATACTCCATCTCCTGACCCCAGGCATTTTCACTGGCTGTCCCCCATGCCTGGAATTCTCTCCTTCCTCATCTTTATCTCCAGGCCTCCCTAGATTCCTTCAAGTCCCAACTAAAATCTCATCTTCTACAACAAGCTTTTCCCAACCCCTCTTTAATGCTAGTACCTGCTAAGTCTACTCCCAATTTTTTTCCTGTATAAATCTTGTTTGTACCTTGTTCTTTGCATATTGTCTCTCCTGGGGGCCACTTGAAGTCATCCAGATCTATGTCTTGCCACTGGACTCAGATGGCCCTGGAGGAGAAAGTAAGACTGGTGACTTTGCATGGCCTCCATCACTTAAATCCAATTCACTTGCAAGTCATGGCATCACCTTCCTGATGTCATGGTCCTCTTTGAGAATGAAGGACAAACAGCAACATTGTCTCTCCCACTAGACTATGAGCTTGGGGGCAATGTTTTGCCTTTCTTTTAACACCAGTATTTTGTCTGAACCATAGCAGGTAT
This sequence comes from Petaurus breviceps papuanus, assembly GCF_028583685.1. Classification (NCBI taxonomy): domain Eukaryota; kingdom Metazoa; phylum Chordata; class Mammalia; order Diprotodontia; family Petauridae; genus Petaurus; species Petaurus breviceps. The sequence continues at coordinate 12,581,055 of NW_027185797.1, read as the reverse complement.
TTAATAAATGCTGGTTGGCTGATGCTCCCAACCCTTGGTTTTACAGATGGGAAAGCTAAGGTCCAGGAGATTGTGAATTTTTTAAGATCCCATAAGTAAGTAGTACACTTGAATCACTCCAAAGCTAGAACATTAGCATCCTACCAATAGTTCCTTCAAAAATAATTGACTAGGTCCGATTTGAAACTGGGTCAGAATCTTGCCTCTAACACTTTCTATTTATGTGACTTTGGGCAAGTCATTGAACCTCCATGGGACTCACTTGTCTCATGTATAAAATGAGTTTGGATTAGATGGTCTCTGAGGTGCCTTCCAATTCTAGATCAATGGCCTCCAATTGTAGAGAGCTATTAATCTCTTTAGCCTTCACGCTTAAGGTGAAGGTGTCTGGAGAACCAACCCTGGGCAGGTAGCAGAAAAGATGTAAGAGACAGTAGGCGGGCCTTGGGAGAGAGAAAAGAGAAGACCAGAATCCAAACAAATATCTAGTGTCTACACATGTTGAAGGAACTATGGCTAGAACTACGCTCTGGTTCTGGGCCAATTACACTATGCCACCTATTACCTCCAGGACTTCACCTCTTGAGGTCTCAGCTCCCTTATCCGCTAAACTAGGAGCTGGAGTCGATGTCTTCCAAACTTCTCTGGTTCTTTGTTGTTGAGTCATTTCAGTCATGTCCGACTTTAGGGTTCTACTGAACCCTAAATCTTATGACCAACACTTAGTCCTTTTCATTAAAGGACCACGAATCTAGAGCTAGATGGAACCTGATACCATCTCACCCAACTTCCCCATCTTGCAGGTGAGGAAACTAAGGACCAGAGAGGTTAAGTCGCTTAGCTAAGGTAACACAGTGTCAGAGGCAGGATTCTAAGCCAGGTCTGCTGCCCAAAGACAATGCTATTTACCATGCCACCTCCCAAGTTTCTTCCAACCTGAAGACCAACTCATCTTATTTCTAAGTTTTCCAACATTCCCCCTGCATTCCTTCACCATCCCCCCCCCCATAAAAAGAGACTCCCCCTTCTCCTTCACACTCTGCTACCAAAGGAAGGAGCTTTCTCTTTCAGGGTTGAAAATCCACTACAAAGAACTGAAAGTCTTTCTGAGTGAAGAACTGTAAAGCAGAGATAAAATTCACAAGTTTCCGAAAGCAAAAAGCTGAAAAGAGTTTCCATGGAATTCGGCCCCAGCTGCCTACATCAATCCAACTCCCTGGCTGCTCACTGAAGATGCATGACCATACAGATGGGGGTAGTTTCTGATAAGCTACAGCCCCCTGCTGGCTCCATTGGCTCATTGCAGCCATCTGAACAATTTCCATCTGTTATCTGGGTCACCCTGAATCACAACCAACTCCCCCAAATAGCCCAAATTGTGTCAAAGCTAGGGGAAATGTTTGGAAATGTGCCATGCCATTTCTTTTTTCTCAAAGCAGAAAGCAGCAGCTTCTGCCAACCCCCCCCCAAAAAAATCTTCACCCTAATAAAAAATGCAGAAACTATTGTATTCCATCCAGCTTGCTGCTTGAAATATCCCAGTAGAATAAAAAAAAAAAAAACAATTCCATGACAAATTTGGAACCCACTGGAGCAGCAAGAAAGCTGAAGTTAAATTAATCAGAATCCAATCCCTAGACAAGACAGTCACTGCAGCTGAGAAAACCTTTAGGGAGGAAGTTTGTCCTTGAAAGATACTTGTTAAAGCTGCAGTAGGACTTAGACAAAGTCCCCTCAGAGGAGGCTCTGAAGAGCCCCTTGGTTCAAAGTGATGGGCAAATAAACTGATTCTATAAAGATTTCACTTGAGTGAAGTATAAGCAACCTTTATCTTCCATTAGCCTCCCCTTCTGTTTAGGGATGGAGGGAAACTACCATTACACTCACTGTGGCAATGAGAATCCTGAATGAAGAAGCCTCTATCAGTGGTCTCCTTCAATAGAGTAGTACAGTGAAGACCACAACAAACAAGAATACAACCTTCTACTCTCATGCATTCATTAAACAACAAAAGAACTATATTTTGTGTCTTTTTGGAGGGGGTAAGGCAGGGCAATTGGGGTTAAGTGACTTGCCCAAGGTCACACAGCTAGTAACTGTTAAGTGTCTGAGGCTGGATTTGAACTCAGGTCCTCCTGACTCCAGGACTGGTGCTCTATTCACTGCTTCACCTAGCTGCCCCAACAAAAAAATTATTAACCTCCATCTATGTGTAGAACACTATGCCTGGCACTAACAAGGTGCAAAGCTTATATAAGGCAAGATTCCTGCCCTCCTAGAACTTATATCCTATTAAAAGATAAGTCAATAACAAGCTTTTGGTTATACCAGCTTTGGATCACACACATGAATATTAAAGGGGAAGGGTGTCCATGATCCCATGAGTATAGATGATGTAGATCACAATCCATCCTTGCCTACCCATCCTGTCCAGTTTTCATCTGTGCCCTCCTCTAAGTTCACCACCCACGTCCACTCAAGATGCTAAGGACCATTCTCTATTTTAGCATGGCAAAGGTTGTCCACTGGCAATCCTTAACTCTTGCCACATTACTATTTGTTTTGTTTTGAAGTCTTCTCATGCACTTTTCAGGGCAGTTAGGTGGCAGAGTAGATAGATTACCTGGCCAAGAGTCAGGAAAACTCATCTTCCTGAGTTTAAATCCAGACTCAGACACTTACTAGCTGTGTGACCCTGGACAAGTCACTTAACCCTATTTGCCTCAGTTCCTCATCTGTAAAAATGAGTTGGAGAAGGAAATGGCAAACAAATCCTTTATCTCTGTCAAGAAAACTCCCAATGGGGTCACAAAGAATGGGACATGACTGAAAAATGACTGACCATTGCATTGAACAATGAATTTTTCCTGGCATTCTTTATTTAAACATTAATGCCATCCCTAATGACAGCCCTGACTTTGTTTATCCTTCCTAATTCCTTTTCTCAGACCCATAAGACACAAACATAAAACTAAAATACACATACTCTGCTAGGATAGATCTAATAGAGGATTTTGAAACAAAGTGCAACGTGAGATCCATAAGGGAAGGTCATCATTGACAAGGAGATTATAGTGGCTACATGGACAAGGCAGCCCTAAAAACTGGGCAAAATATTCCTTTTCTATCCAGCTTGAAGTGGACCAGAATGAGGGCAGGAGAGAGGAAGAGAAGGAGGATGGACTAAGATACTAGAATGCAAAACCATATGCTATAGGAAAATTTTTCAATGCTGCCTTTAGTAGCAAATTCCGATATGGCAGTGATGACACTGCCTTTAGCAAAGCCCCTGAGGAGCCCCAAATCAAACTGAATCGGGCCCTTTGTCAAAGCTGTGAACACAGAACACCAACACCTTCGGAGCTGCAGACTCTTATCTCGACAGAGCCTTGTTAGCTGTCAGATGGGCCGCTGGAACACTGCTGAATTTGCATATGGCTGCCACCAGGGCCAGAACACTGGGAGACTTGTCCCAAGGTCAGGCCGTTCAGCTGGGGAGCATCACACAGCTACTACTCAGATAAAACAAAGTGGGCCATTCTAGGTTTCCTTATTACCCTTAGAAACTGGATTTTTTCCCATGAAGTTAGATTCAGAATCTGGGATGTCAGATGAGAATTTTAAACAGAAATTATCTATTTTAAAAGCCTCCTCTTGGGAAAGGGCTTAGGAACTTTGATGGTATGTATTGAAACAATACCCCCTTTCTTAGACTCCCCATTTACCCTTCTTGGCTGATACTTTACACTCATGGCCTCTAGGTTTGCCTGGACATGTTAACAGGAAAATCCAGTCTTTTTGTAACTTATAATTTTTTACACTACAATCATTTGTCAGTAACCCTCTCCTACTGAGCGTTCCATTATAACAAAGAAAAACCATCTGACATAGTGACCATTTCAGCATTAGTATGTAGCATTCGGTACCCATAATCCCCCACTTCTTCACAGAGAGGAGGATAGTGTCTTTCATCCTTTATTTCTCAACTGACATAGGTCATTACAATTAAACAGAATTCAACAAAGAAAGGCTATTCTTAAAACAGTAAATGAAGCTTTTTTCTTCTTTAGGACTCAATCATTACTGCACTGTAGATGGAATCCTAAAACCTTCAACCAGACCCAAATATCTTCTAGTATCCTGAGTCTCATTCCCCAACCAATCCCACTCCACTAATTTGAATCCAGAGCAATCTAGAGCTTAATGTGAGGAGTCCTTATTCTCTACTTTACAGTTTCTTGGGAAATCAAAACCTTTGTCTAGGAAGTGATGAAAATGTGTGGCACTGGTTCTTATTCAGGGAGGAATGAAAAGAGTGTAAGAAAATGATAATGCTACTGTAGTAAAAATGCATTGATTGATTGAAGCTTTGAGGCAGTCTGAGAATCATAAAATAGGTGGCATGTGACAGATAGTCAAACCACCACCACCTCAAGCACAGCCTCTCAGATCCCGATGGAAATGGCCCATTTGAATAAATGTTCTAGCTTTATTTCCCATGTAGAGAGCCTGGCATATTTTGTGATTAATAACCATATCAGCATATTTATAGTTACCATAGGCATTGTGAATACTGCATTGTTGATAGAGACCCTAAAGCTCCTGAAAAGCAGCATCCCCAGACCACAGGGCCAGGACCCCAGGCCACAGGCTTTGCTTCTAGACCAGCCTCTGCAGACATCACCCAGGAGGTCAACACTTGTGGAGTAGCTACATGGCAAGTGATTCTGCAGGTTCCACAGCTCCTGCCAATCCAAGAGCCATAGATCCCAGAGACCTAGAAAAGCAAGGTCTCAGGACTAAAAACCTTGGCACTATCAAACGGTTCAGTCAGAAACAGATATGATTTTATCAGTGGAAATGACTTTAAAGAAGATGCATTGCCATCTACTTTACCTCTGCACTCTAAGGACCATGGGACTTTGCCATCCAACATACAGCTGAAACCTCCAATATATATATATAAAATCTCCCCTGAGTAGAATGTCAGCTTTTGGAGAGCCAGACTGTCTCCCTTTCTATGGCTATCTCCAGCACTTAGCACAGTACTTGGCATATAATTGGAGGTTAATAAATCCTTTTACATTAATTCATTTAGTAGATTTTTTTTTCTGAATTATAATGTTTTATAGACGCCCTGTTGCTTTTACAATGCAGCCATTTCTGGACCTGGCCTCATCTTGCCTGACACCTGATCATTAGAATTGAACCCTCCCTTGCAGCAAGGAAAAGCAGAGAAGCAAAGACCACTCAAAGCAGCAAGTGGATCTAAAAATGTAGACAATATTTCATCCTCCTAATCTCTCACCGACCTGCCAAGTGGAAAGGGCTGCATTTCATTGTCTTTTCTCTGGGATCACAACTGATTTTTCAATTATTCAAAACTTTACTTTTTAACAAATATAGATATTGTTGTAGTCTTTGTGTCTGTTAGTCTTCTGGTCCTAATTATTTCATTCTGCATTAGTGATAGAAGTCTTTTTGGATGGAGATTTAGACATGTAATGTCTGGGAATAACCAGGGATGAGAAGGGAGAAATCTGGTTTCTTATTTTAATTTTGTACAAATCAGCCTCCTGGTGAGTTTCTCTTGTTGGAAAGTAAGGCATGACTATTGTTCAGCCTTCACATGATTGGGATTTTTTTCTTGCTGTCCTATCCTATTACTTAATGAGCTGTTCTCATCAATTCTGTTCCATCATTTTCTCCCATCTCCCCCCCTCCAGGTTCCAAAGAAAATGAGAAAACATGAAGACTCTTTTGTCTTCCTCTTGCAAACTTATTAGTCCAGTAGATGCAATTATATTAACAGCTCAAATTTGCATATACTTTATGGTTTTCAGAGAATTTTTATGTCTATCATTTCCTTTATATAAAAGCACTCTGATGTTAATCATTGATTTCTTTTTCCCACCTACTTTTTTCTAATACTGGGTCTCCCTATCTCACCCAGGTTGGAAGTGCAGGGGCTGTTCAAGGGCCTGATCCCACTTTTATCAGCACAACAGCATTTACTTATACCATTTATTTGTTTTCTTTTGGACTAGTTGAGCCCTCCTTATATATCTGGTAACTTCCCCCATCACTCTGCATCTTGCTTCAAAAGGCTCACAATGTTAATGCCAAACTTACTACAGACACCCAACAGCCCACTGCAGCTCAGAACTACCGAGTTCAAGAGATCCCCCCACTTTAGCCTCACCAGTAGCTGGGATTAAAGGTGAATGCCTTTCTTTCCTATTTACAGAACGTATGAATGAGTCTCACCCTGTTCCTCTCATTTTTTTTCCTGTTCTAAGATGTTCTGAACTTTTTAGAAAAAGCCAAGATACATATCTAAAATTATGATGCCCAAGGACATGATTCTCTAGGAGTTACCATCTGTAGCAGCAAGCACCCCAGCGTCCCCAGGGTGGCTGCCAATACAGGTTCTTGGATCTGCTTTGATAAAGGAAAGCAATTCAAAATGGGTTAACAAGCTTACTTTAATCAGTCAAATATGTATCATTTACCTAGTTCAGGGGGAAAAGGTCAGCACCCCGAACTTCAGAGCATACAGACAGAATTATCAAGACAGAGAAACAGATCAAGTAGACAGTTTCCAAACTGTCCAACCATTACATCCATACCAAAACAACATCTGGGTTTCAAAGCAGGCGGAATGGGGGGGGGGAGGGGGACGTGCACTCTCAACAACCGGCTTCCCAGAATTTCATCTGATCAAATCACAGAACACTTCTCAAAGTGAGCCCCAAAACAAAGCTACACATCAGGGCTTATATAGCCTTCTCCTGGCTCAGAGTATGCAACAACTTTATTGACCCACTGGCCAATCAAAAAGTATCTACTGATAAAACAAGCCTCCCACCCCAGGCTCCAGGTGCACTTTAGCCTAGGGGCAGGGAAGATCTTCACAATTTACATTCCCATTACACCATCTTGCTAACAAAATTGTGTCTCTCCAAATTCAAGAATAGAAACCAAAAATAAAGGCCCCAGGATATGATTCTCTAGACTTTTAGGTAAGAGAATGATATCCTGGGCCACCCGGGCTTTTCAATGAGTTTCATAAAGAATCAAGGGCAAATTTGAAATATTGAACCATTTTCCCTGAGAAATGCAAGTAAGGATAATCTCAGGTTTTCCTCATTCCTGCCTCATTTGGTTGCATCTCTCCATTAAGTTCCCAGACCACCAGCAGCTCCCACCCCAACCTTGTATGTTCTTTGGCTTGGCCTGCTGCTATTCCCTTCTGACCTGTGCATGTTGGAAAGCAAAAAGCAAATACAAAGAATGAGATCTCTTTTCTGTATCCTACCTTTGGTAATGCCAACTATATCGATCGTGTGACCTTTACAGAGTCTACAGCCTAGATGGTATGTAATACTGGGGAATTAAAGATGCTGACTTATTTGTTTTCTAAGTCAAATTTAAACTCTGTCCCTCCAGTGCCAAGTCTTGTAGACTGTCTCAAGTCTTCCCATTTCACACCATTCTCTCTGACATTTTGGACATCACTTATTGATTCATTTCCTAGTGACTGTCATTCAGAGACACCCAATTTTTGCAGGCTCAGGGTTGGAATGATAATTCCCCAATAACCTATGGCTCACTGAATCCCCACATAAATGTCCACAAGTTTTCCTTCAAAGACTCATATGCTCATGTAATCAATTCATAATTCTGAGCCTATGGAACATATTCTACAAAAATATCATTTTAAGTAAAATTCATAAAATAGCTATTAACCTATGAAGCTTTTTTTCTTAAATCAATTTAAAGGGACAATAGTGTACCTAAGTTTTCTGGTCAACGAAGTCCCAAATGGTTGCTAAATACCATTTCCAGGTAACCTTGTACTTTAGGTATGAAATCAGTTGGGCCTAATTCTATTTCTGGAACACTTCCAACTGCTGGAAATTTTAATTGGATATTTATACCTGGATGTCTGAAAGATATCTGTGACTCCCTTGTCCCAAGCTGAACTCATTCTCTTTCCCTCCTCAAACCTACCCCTGTTTGAAATTTGCTTGTTTCTATCAAGAGAACCACTACCCTTCCAAACACTCAGTTTTGCCCATTTGGCATTACCCTTGTCTCCTTCTCCTCCACTGCACATAACCAAGCGGGTGATAAATTTTGCCATTTCTACCTTTCCAACATCTCTCACATTCATCTCATCTCTAGTCACACAGCTACAACCCAAGTACAGGCCTTCGTCCCCCCAAAAACACCAATCACTCCCAATGCCTTGTAAGACCAAATTTAATCTCCTCTGTTTGGCTCTTAAAGCTCTGCGCCAACTGGCCCTAACCTACTTTTCCAACCTTCTTCCATATTACTCCCCTTCTCACACTCCAGGGCCCAGCTGAATTTGCCTTCCTGCTGTCCTCACACATGACAATTCATCTTCTATCTGTATCTTTGCTTCTCCATGCCCCAAATCACCCCCAGCTCTTAGAATCCCTTGTTACCTTCAAAATTCTTAACTGCTACATTCTACATGAAACCTTTTCTGCCAGTGCCCTCCCACCCTACTTACATATACATATTATATTATATATATACACACAGACATGTGTGTATGTACACATATATTGTATGCATGTGTGTATATGTGTGTACATATTGCATATATGTCTATATGTGTGCATATGTATATATGCATGTATATAGGATTCCCAAATGCCTTCACGTAGTTTCAAACTATTACAGTTTAAAACTTCACTGAGACTTTTTTGGACACTCTATATTTTGTATACACCTATTTATGAATGTTTTCTTCCTTACAAAGTATAAGCTTCTCGAGGTCAGAGACTCTTTCATGTTTGTCTATCCTTGGTGCCTAGTACAATACCTGGCATATAGTAGGTGCTTAATAAATGCTTGCAGAATGAACCAATAGAATGTAAACTCTTGGAGGGCAGGGATGTTTTATTTTTGGCTTTGTATCACCAAAGCCTAACACAATCTGTGTACAGTAGCACAAACAGATAATAAATGCTTTTGAATTAATTTATTCTGGCCAAAAAAGTCAGAGATATACTTTATGTAGTAATCAGCTTTGCCCATGTCTATTTTGATAGTTCAGTGGTTCTGTGAGCTGAAAGCAATTTATCCATGCATTCTTACTCTTCCTAATTCCGTATGTCCTTATGTCCTATGTCTTTCCCCAAGTCTTACGTTGCTTCCTCATTGTGGAAAGGAGAGGCCCCTTCTTTCTCAAAGATCAGTAAATTCTTACCTCCTTCTCCCTTTATCTCTGTAATGCAGCTACCATATTCTGAGATAAATGAACAAGCATTTATTAAGCACCCACTATATGCCTTGTGCTGTGCTAAGTGCTAGTATTATAATGACAAATTAAAACCATCCTTGCAGAGGGAAACAGAATCTTCATATTGCCCCTCCCAGTCTGAGTATCCTCATCCCAAGTCCCACTCCCACAGATGAGTCTAGCATCCCAGAGCAAGGCTGACCATACATAATTCTTGTGCAGCATCACAACATTTCAAGACTTTCCTTGCTCAGTGTAAACTCTGTGGTTGGTCGGTCATTGATTGAGCACCTTATCACTTAGCGTAAGTGAGCTGGGATGACTTGATGGAAGAAAACAGCAATAAACCCCAGTCTTGCACCCATGTGAGTAAAGTCAAAATATATACAAAGTAAAAATGTAAGGGAAGGAGAAGGGGAGCACTGATAATGAGTCAGGGAATCCAAGAAAGCCCTCTTTGAGGAGATGATGTCCAAGCTAAGTTTCAAAGGAAGCTAGGGGTCCTAAGAGGTGAAGGTGAGGGCGCACATTTAGGAATGGTGAACAGACAGTGCAAAATGTTGGAGGCAGAACAGCAGGAAGGCCAGTTTGGCTAGACTGAGAAAAATACAAAGGAATAATATGGAATATCTCTGACGGAGATGACCAAAGCCACATCAAGAAGGGCTTTACATGTTAAACAGAAGAGTTTGTATTTGATCCCAAAGTACTAGGGAGCCATTGAAGCTCTCTGAAGAGAGCAGTGACATGGTCAGACTCAGGCCAGTCTATATCTTCATTCTCATGTCTCCCCAAGTCATATCTTCTTCACTGAGCAGCAGATACTTGGTGTTCAGATCACTGAGGAGAAAGTGAATTCATTTTTGGTCCCAGTCCTTTAGACTCTACTGAAAAATTGGCTTGTGTTTATGCAATCCACTGTGCCCCCTATAACTCCAACTCTGGTTAACAAATGGGCCTTCAGCCTAATGTCCTTCCATTTTCTGAAATGGCTACTTGAATGAAACCCTGGATCCTAAGCCATCCTCCCCATTACTTGTTACTTCTCTCATGCTCCTAACACTCTGGGCCAGACGGCATATTCCTCGCTCCTCACTACCATTTCCAGGCTAACCCTTAGCTAATGTGGTTGTTCAGTTATGTTTGACTCTACATGACCCTGAATCAGAGTTTTCTTGGCAAAGGTACTGGAATTCCTTCTCCAGTTCATTTTACAGATGATAAACTGAGACAAACAGGGTTAAGTGACTTGCCCAGGGTCACACAGTATCTGAGGACAGATATGAACTCAGATCTTCCTGACAACAGGCCTAGCACTCCACTCACTGCACCATCTAGCTCTTAGCCAATGTTACTTAGCAACGTCTCCTCCTAAAAGATTCACTCTTTTGATCCATGTGTTCCACTGCCTTCTCTCGTATTCATAGGTTCCCTTACTCGATTTGGTATTCATCTCCACCCCAACCTCTGCCCTAATACTCAGGGATAATAATGGAGCTATAAACTTCACAAAACAGTCATAAAATCATAGCTTAAGAGCTGGAAGGAATCTAGATCCAACCCATCATTTTATATATGAGCAGACAGAGGTTTATAAAAATAAAATGACTGCCCAGGATAGCTCACTATATGAGATAGGATTTGAACCCAAATCTTCACGCCTCCAGATCCAGAACTTTATCCACTATACCAAGCTGCTTCTCATAGCTACCTTCTAGGGCATCATAATACTTTTTTTGCTAGATATTAACATGACCTTGGATTAAAAAAATGGATTTTTTCCACTGTCAAAAAAACAAGCCAGTAATCCTCAAAGATGAGTTAGCTAACCATAATTAAATTCAGTTCAAATACAGGCAGCAAATGCTCCATATGTTCATCTTACTGTTAAACATGGGGACCTATACATTAACTCAAAATGCCACGAAGATTCAGAGAAACAGGAGAAGATTTGTTTGACCTGATGCCGAGTGAATAAGTAGAATCAAATGAATAACATGTGCAATGACAGCAATAACATAAATACAATAACAAAACAAAAAAACTGAACTCGGTAATGGCAGAAGCCAGTATTGGTCCCACCAATATCAATTCAACTCAATGCAACACAATAAGAAGCTTTGAGGATTCCTAGGGGACAGCCACAGCCATATGTACTGAGGGTGTAAAGTCAAAAATAACACCGGTTCTTGCCCTCATGGAGCCAAAATTCTACTGGGAAGAAACAACATGTTGCAATTTCATCCATACAAAATGCAGAAATTGAGTCACTAACATACATAGAGATTCCTGACAGAAAATCACATGTTAACATTGTGTATATTCTGTTGTATTTTTAGTTTGTTAAATATTTCCCAGTTACACTTTAATCTGATTCAGGCCCTGCCCAGAAATAATGTGAGCCATAGATTTGACACCTCACTCTGGACTGCACTGACTCTTAAGAGGATGGAGATATATTCCAAAAACAGATTCCTTCATGGAAAAAGGTTGCAACAAATCTTAGTATTATCCATTTAGATCTGGACCGGACTTCAGAAATCATCTGCAACTCCCTCGTGTTACAGGTGTGGAGACTGAGGGAAAAAGTGACTTGCCCAAGGTAACAGGCCAGAAGCATCAGAAATAATTCCATTCAGTATCTCTGACTTAGAAGCCCATGATCCCTGCATGCTTCCTCAAATGGTACAAGGTTTGAAATACAAGTAAGAGCGAATGATGTTGTATAAAGAGACAGGAGCTCTATCAGAATATTAGGTTATCACCCTGTATGCTCCTCTCCAGAGATCTGGATGCAGACCCCCAACAACTCCTGCTATATCATGGTCTTGAGTAGAGAGGAATAAATGAAGGGACCCTCCTGAGTGAGTGTTTTGCAAGGCAATGACCATTAAACTCTCCTTTCAAGCTGTTTGGTGGCTGGCTTCAACCTCTGCTCATTAGATCACAGCTTATATGCGCTTCCCTTAGGCTAAAAGACTGTTGGCTGCCTTTGGTGAAGCCCATGAACAGCTCCCAGGACTGCCTGCCTATAATTCCATTCTAGAGGTCTGTAGTTAAATCGACAAGAAAGCTGACAAGCTCTCCCACATCACCCCTTCTGGGGTCCCTGGAGTTCTGTTGTTCAAATTGTGCCAGATGCTTGAGTTGGGATGTGTAATTTAGAGAGAGTTTCTTCCCATAACCCAGCTGTTTATGGTTCCTGCAAGCACCGGGCTAACCTTTCCCTCCTTCCCTCTCCCTTCCTCTGTACCTGCTTCTCTGGCTCTCTCCATTTTTTCTCTTTTTATTAGGGAGAGAAAGATAGTGCTGGAGAGATATTGAGTGATTCAATAATCAGTAAGATAGATAGATGATAGATATAAAGTCTGTGATGGGTAAGATAAATGCTACATAAGCTCCTGACTTCCAGCATGCATTTTCAACTTCCTATTGAACAGTTCAAACTGGATTTCCCATGATCATCTTCAACTCAGCAAGTCTAAAAAGGAACTCATTGTCTTCCCTCCAAGACCCTCCTCTCTACCCAAGGTCCCAATTCCTGTTAAGGGCACCGCCATCTTCCCAATCACCCTTACTCACAATCTAGGAGGCATCCCTAACTTCTCACTCTTTCTCACCCCTCCCCATCCCATCTATTGCCAAGTCCTGTTGATTCCATCTGTGCTACATTTTTCATGTTGATCCCCTTTCTCTCCTCAGACACTCTCACACCCTCATCACTTGTCTTTCTGCCTCAACATCTCCTCATTCCAGTCCATCCCCCAGTCATCTGGCAGAGTGGGCTTCCTCAAGTTAAGGTCTGACCATATCACCCCACAACTCTTCAGTCAACTCCACTGGCTCCCTATTGCCTCCAGGATCCACTATTATAAAAAATCCTTATGGTTTAACTCTTCACACCCTCCCTAGGCCGTTCCTACCTCTCCAGTCTTCTCACACTCTCCTCCATATACTTCACCACCCGGTAAGGCTCACTTCCTGCTGTTCCTCATGCTGAAAGCCCTCCACCGCCCAGCTCTGGGCATTTTCAGTGGTGGTCCCCTCATGCCTGGAATGTTCTTCATCCTCATCTCTGCCTCTGGGCTTCCTTGGCTTCTTCCAAGTCTCAGCTGAAATCTCACCTTCTGTAAAAAGCCTCTCTAAGAGGCAGTTAGGTGATGCAGTAGACCAGTCCTGGAGTCAGGAGGGCCTGAGTTCAAATCCAGTCTCAGAAACTTGACACTTACTAGCTGTGTGACCCCGGATAAGCCACTTAACTCCAACCTTCTCACAAAAAGAAAACCTGTCCAGTCCCCCTTAATACTAGGACCTTCTCTCTAGGGTTATCTTCAATTTTTCAGGAAGACATATATGTTTCATGTGCATACACACACACACACACACACACACACACGAATGCTACAATGACTAACTGGAGAGGAGACCTGGCAATCAGGAAGGTTTTGGTTTCACTTCCAACTCTGAACATCTTGATGACCTCAGCAAGTCACTTAATGTCTTAGTACTCCAGACATTTCTCTAAGACCTTAAACTATCTTTGAGTTGCAGACCTCCACTGGTACAAGAAGTTTCTTGCAGAAGTTCCCTACACTGATAAATTAACAGAAACAAGCTGCCCCACACATACACACACATACATATACATGTATGTATGTGTGTGCATGTATATACATGTGTGAATATATATGTATATATTAGCTTGTATTATTTCCACTTCCCAAATCTCCCTTCATCTTAGCTTCCCTATTTTTGTCAAGTACACTACCATTCTTCCAATAATCTAGGTTCAAAACTTGAAATCATCCTCAGCTCTTCTCTTTCCTTCACTCCCCATATCCAATCACTAACCAAGTCTCATTGATTCTGCCTTCACTTCTCTCCCACTAATTTTCCCTCCACCCAACCTGCTGCTCCTTCTCGTAATGCCTCTCCCAAACCATTTCAATAGCTCCCTAGGTGGTGCCCTTGCTTTTGGTCTCTCTTTTCTCCAGTCCATCCTCCACACACAGCTGCCAGTATGATCTTTACAAGGCACAAGTCTGGAGGTTTTGCTCCGCAGCTAAACCAGCTTCAGTAGTTCCTGGAGGATAAGATAGAAATGCTTCCTTTTGACATTTAAAGACCTCCATGATCTGGTTTCAGCCCTCACTTCCGAGCTTCCTGCACATTAATTCCTCATCATGCCTTCTATGACCCATCCAAATGGACCCACTTGCTGGTCTCTGAACCTGGCTTTCCATATCTCTCATCTCTGACTTGGTATGGACTCTTCCCCAGGCCAAGATCACTCTTCTCCTTCCTATTAGAACCCTCAGCTCCCTTCAACGATCAGCTGAGATGACCCCTCCTCTTCCTCCTCTAGGGGGTCTTTCCTTATCCCCCCCCAGCTGTTGGTACCCTCTCTCCTCCTCAAATTGACCTGAATAACATGCTTCCCTATTTAAATGTTGGAACCTCCCAATAGGATATAAGCTCCTTGATGTCCAGACAGGGACTGCTTCATTTTATCTCTCTATGCTCAGCATTTGCACATGTCAAACACTTACTAAATGATTCCCAGATTTGATTTATAGAGGGCTTTAAGTTTTGCCAAATGCTTTACATGCATTATCTTGGTTAAGATTCACAATGACCCTTTGAAAGGGGAAACTAAAAGTATCATTATTTTACAGATGATGGAAATAAGCCTTAGAAAGGTAAGTGACTTACCAAAAGTCACACAGCTAATAATAGTTGACCCCAGGCCTTTTTAACCCAATACCCTACATGGTCCCTTTGTCCTTTTTCTTCTTTCACCCTTTTCCTTTGACATCTGTTCTTCTCCCCCTTGTTTCTATCCTCTCTCTCCTCCCTCCCTTTCCCATTTTTTCCCTTCTCAATCCCTCTCTTTCCCCACAGGATATAACCCATAACACACAAATCCAGACATAACAGTCTACTTATGCTTTTAAGCATCCTGACGATGTGAAACCAGCAAACACTGAACTACCATCTCCCAGGTGGAAGATAGTATGAGAGAGCCTCTTCCCCAAACAGAAGTGCTGTCTCTTCATATGGACTGCAGGCCGAGGAATTAGAATTGAGGGTGCTGAACAGCTGCTTGGAGATCCCTTTAGGATGATTTCGCTTCCAACTTAACAAAGAAATAGTAATAAAGCTCTTTACTTCCTCATCTTGTTCAGTCTTTTCTACTCAAAGGAATAATTTTGAAATTTTAGAAACTGTACCTGGGAGAGATGGGAGAAAGGGAAGTCAGCAAAGAGGAAGTTATCATTAAGGTAAGAATCCTGGATAAGGCCCATTTTGGTGGTGGCAAATAGACAAAAAGGATCATTTCAGAAGAGAGAAAACTCTAGAAGATGAAAAACTTCTAAAAATACCATTTCATGTAAATGCTCAGGAAGCCATGATACCATAGAAAGAGCCCTGGTTCTGGAATCAGAGAGCCTGGGTTCAAATCTTGTCTCTGTTTACTACCTGTGTAACCCTGGGTAAGTCACTTAACTTTCCTCAGCTTCAGCTTCATCTATAAAATAAAAGGGTTAGACCATGTGGCTTCTGAGGTTCCTTCTAGATCAAAACTATCTTGAGCATGGAGCATTAATGCAGCACCTGTTTACATGTTGCACCACTCTCCTAGAATGTAAGCCCCTTGAGGGCAGGGCTTGGTGTCTTTGTGTCTTTGAATCTCTCCCACTTAGCATAGGTTCTTGCACATTTCAGTCATTCCTTAAATGTTTCTTGGGTTGGTTTGATTCAGAGCCTTTAAATTTTACAAAGTATTTTACATGTTGTTTTCAGTAGTGTCCAACTGCGACCCCGTTTAGATTTTTTTCTTGGCAAAGATTCTGGAATGGTTTGCCATCTCCTTTTCCAGATCATTTTCCAGATGAGTAAACTGAGGCAAACAGAGTTCAGTGACTTGTCCAAGGGCTTTACATACATTTGAGTTTCAGAACAACCTTGGGGGAACTAAATGTCCTGTTGTAGCCATTTCACATCCAAGGAAAGTGAGACTTACAAGTGACTTGTGCTGGGTCACACAGCTAGTAACAGTATGATTTGGCCCCATCTTCTGGGGGTGCAGTACTCTTTGTTATGCTGTCTCCCTTTCCATCTCCTTCCTCCTCTCTTGCTTTCTCTTTACCTCTATCTCCTTTCTCCTTCTCCCACTTTACCTTTCTTTATCTACTACTTCCATATTCCTCCAGTCTAATTGTTAATTGCTTCCTCATTTTGTCTGCCTATATACTATAACCCAGATTCATTCATTTGCTAATGATAATTACAGCAAGGCTCAGTGCTGGATACTGGAGATTTATAGGCAAAAATAAAGCAATGGCTGCCCTCAAGGAGCTTAAATTCTATTGGAAGGAAACAATATAAACAAACAAAAAAAAACTTAGAAAAGCTAGACAAAGTAATTTGGAGAAGAGCACTAACAAATGGAAATGGAAATGAACTTGGTGAAAAAGGTGAATTTCCTGCTGATCTTTGAAAGAAGTTAGGGAGTGGGAAAGGAGTGAATTCCAGGTATGACAGATGCCCTGGGCAAAAGCAGAAAGGCACGAAATGAGCATATTCTTCAGGAAAGGCAAACGGACCAGTTAGATGTAAATTCCTTGAAAGCAGGGCCTGTTTCATTTTCATTGTTGCAGTTCGAATGTCTAGTATGGTCCCTGACACATATTAGGCACTAAACTAATATTTGTTCATTTGAAGCATCACATTCAGAATCCAAGAACCATTGGATGGTGAATGGTAAGGGGGTGGAGTGGGAGTGATGTTCAATCTGCTTCCAGAATGGCTGCTTTAGCAGACAGTGGTACAGCTGTGCCTTCATCCCCAAGACCCTGGGGACAGCTGTGCCGGCAATGAGCTATCAAATACAATAGGAAAGCAGATGCAGTCTAGTCAATTACAGTCATTCCTCAGTTTTCTTCCATGTGGACTATTCACTTTCTGAATCATTGGTAGAAAATTGTTTCAAACCAGTCAGAATTGCCCATCTCTTTTAACACGCTTCTGGGCCATACTATGCCATACACAGGAAGGCAGCTGCAGGTGACAACGTTAATGCATTAAACTTGGAAACAAAAGACCTGGTTGGGAATCCTGACTCTGACACTGTGTGATTTTGAGTGATCACTTCATCACTCTGGTCCTTACTGTCTTTATACATAAAATAAAGAGGTTAATTCTTGAAGGCCCTTTTCAAATTTAGGATTCGAATTTTGTTACAAGACTAAATAAAATAAGAAGGCAATTTTTATCCTCATCTACCAGAAAGCCATATGGTATATTCCAAAAACAATCATACATGATTTTTGATAACCTATCATTGTGTTCCATTAGCATAGATAATCAACGTTTTGACTATATTTCTCTAAGATTCTCAAACTTTTCCACCTTGACAGAGGTGCAAAATTGAGGGTAGGAGTTAATATTATACAATTAGCACTGGTGATTCATGGCTTCATGATACGGTTGCCATTCCTGCAGTTACTCCTCCATATGGCCTTCTTTGTACATTAAAAAAAAAACCATTGATGTCATCATAAGCACACATACCACCTCTCCCCATCTACCTATCACTCACTAGCTCATCGCCTCTCATTTGCCTCTAAGGCATACACACAGAATGATACCAGGAGTGAAAGTTGAGTGGGTATGTATATTCTCTGACTTTTCTCTCCAACTTGAACAAAAAAGTAGTTCTTATGCAAGAGAAAATGTCCACCCTGACTCTTAAGATATAATAGCCCACTCATATGGAACAAAAGAATCATTAGGTACTAAGGACTCAGAATCCAGAATGCTTCTATATGTTCTTGACTCTAAAGCACTTTCTGATATATAAAAGTCTTATGACAAGTAAGATAAACAAGAAGGAAAATAGAGAAGCAACTGTCCTAGTGGATATGAAGTTGGCTTATAAGAAAGAGCTGGGTTCAATTTCTGCCTTTGACACATGGTGACTATGTGACCCTGGGCAACTCCCTAAGACCATTAGTTATAGAATCATTGCTAATCTGCACTGGTAGAGGAAGGCAAGGAAAGGCAAGGGAAAGGAAAGGAAGATAAGGGAAGGCAGGGAAAGGGCAAGGGAAGGCAAGGGAAGGCTAGGGCAAGGCAAGGGCAAGATTTTGTATACATGCTTATACTGTAGTCCTCCCTTCAAGTTCAATGAGTATCAAAGGATCATAGATTTAGATAGATAAAGATATAGATGGAAACTGAACAGTATAGACAGAGGTTAAGTGACTTCCCAAGGTCACATAGCCAGTAAGTGTCTGAAGTTGAATCTAAACTCAGGTCTTCATAAATCCAAGCCCAGTATTTTGTGTACCATATGACCCATATGAGGATTTCAATTTCAAAAGACCAACATTCTTAGTCTTCCAAAGAGACCAAAGAACATACCAGAGGCTTAAAATACAGCCCTCAGAAGAAAAAAATGCTAGAACTATATCAAAGTCTAATCAGCAATCCAAATTTCAAATGAAGCTTCCAGAAGGACCTATTTATTATGACTGTCAACTGTTTCTCAGTTGCAAGTAGGTCAAAGACAATTAGCTGAAGTGGATTTTAATCAATTAAGTGGCTTCCCTTCTTGAATGGGTGATTTTTGTTTCAAGAAAACCAAATCCTGCCAAGAAAATGAGATAAATAAGCAACCTGTAATTGAACAGCTCTTATCTAGCGTTTATGTGAAGTTGGTAGAATTGGACTCATTGGTCAGAAACAATTGCTGTGTCTCCTTTTAGCCTTGAGGAAAAGAATATGAGAATTTTAAGCATTTTAAACAGATTTTTCAGCACAAGATAGGAAAGTATGAGTGGACTGCAGTCTGAATCTTTGGAAGAAGTCCCTAACAAAGGATGAGATCATAGACTCATTGGAGCATTGAAACATTTAGTTTTGATGAGTGAGCATTTTTGCCATCTCCCTTCCTTCTTATACTCTAAAGGCAGAAATACCAAAAGGCTAAATACGATAAGATTCTACGACAACAAACAGTGGTCATAAGCAAGGAGTTAGAAACAATTTTCAGAGTTCTCCTGATAACAAGATTGATAGATCTAAAGCCACTCACCATACTTTGCGTGACATTTTTATGAGTTTTCGATAAGCTTCATAATCAGATATTTCATTTTCAAGTTAATAATTTGAGAATATTTAGTCTATTTGGTAGGCTACAAAGGGGAAATGATGCAAACAAAATGTGTCAGCACTATCCTTGGGCTGCCAGCCAACCAGTCACTGGTTGGCTACTCCATTGGTCTTCATAGGCAAACTCACAGAACTGATTCCTTTTTTAAATTAGAGAGTTGGATTTTTAAATCAACTGAATATAAGAGGGTAAGTTTTTAGTCTCAAGGGAAACATAATTCAGGGAAGCATTAGGCAAGTTCTATCCATGCACTTTGAGTCTAATATGAAAAGCTTACACCATTAATGGTCAAAGCAGAGATGGCTACAGGCAATGCCCTGCCTCTCCGACTTAATACCTGTGGGACCTAGGGCAAAGCATTTAACTTCTCTGCAACTTTTTTCTTTATTAAGTGAAGGTGTTGGAGTCAATATCAGAGATTGTGTGGTTGTATTTATATGCATATATACATATATATGTGTATATATATGTGAGAGAGAGAGAGAGAGAGAACTTAAAGTAGAAGAATTTTTAGGCAGCCATCTGTTGCAGCAGTGGATAGAGTGTAGGGCTTGGACTCAGGAAAATCTGAGTTCAAATCCTCCCTCCAATACTTACAGTCTATGTGAATCCTGAGCAAAGCACTTCACTTCACAGCCTCAGTCCCCTCATCTGCAAAATGCATTCACCGTATTTCACTGCATAATCACTGCCACTGTACAACTGTCACACCCTGATTTGTTTTTTTTAGTCCAAAAATTGGTTTGTAACCTTTCATCATGTAATCATTGCATGGTTATCATTCTGTTCATCATGCTGCTTAAAAGGTAAGCAGAGCATCAGTGTACTCACCAGTGGTATATGGATATGCATTTATCTGTCAGGCAAGACAAGCTGGAGCCTAGAATTCTCAGGACACAGGCGTTATACATATTCAATTTTAACATATTCATGAGTATTCTGTGCATCCTGATCTTGCACCAAAGACAGTTTAGTAATAAGTTTTTGGGGTTTTTTTTTGAGGGGGGAAGGCAAAGCAATTGGGATTAAGTGACTTGCCCAAGGTCACATAGCTAGTAAGTGTGTCAAGTGTCTGAGGCTGTTTTGAACTCAGGTCCTCCTGATTCCAGGGCCAGTGCTCTATTCACTGTACCACCTAGCTGCCCCAGTAATAAGTGATTCTTAAGTAATACTAGCACAATTTTAAAAGCTTCATATAATAATTGCACCCCACTTTTCACCAAAAAAAACTGGCATAAAATCTGCAACAATTATGTGGTGAAATATGGTATTTCACAGGTTTGTTGTAATAATCAAATGAGATGGTATATGTTAAAGTTTAACAAATCAAATAGCACTACACATTATCTATTTTTATTATTGTCGATGACCCAGTGAGGGGACGTTAATTCAGAAATAAAAGTGAATCTGTGGGCCAGGGAGGGGCAGGAGACACAAACCATCTCAATGAAAAGACCTAAGTTGGCAGGGTAAAGAGGGAACATCAGGTTTAATAAGACCTCCCTTGGGGGTGGCTAGGTGGTGCAGTGAATAGAGCACCAGCCCTGGAGTCAGGAGAATCTGAGCTCAAATCCAACCTCAGACACTTAACACTTATTAGCTGTGTGACATTGGGCAAGTCACTTAACCCCAATTGTTCCTCCAAAAAGCAAAAAAATAATTTAAAAAAAAAGACCTCCCTTACACTCCCCTACATTTCCACTTCCTAATCGTCCCATGAATTTCACTGACTCTATGTACTTATTACCTCCTGGCCTACCTGCTCATCAAAGTCCTTTGTACGTTTTAGCCAGCCTGCAGAGCAAACCCAGGCTGGCTCTCTTCCCCATTCAGACTTTCTTCTCTGCTCCAGACCAGGGTTACCATTCCCACCCCAGGTCTTTCTGAATCACTGGCAGGGAAGATACAGGATAGCAGTCCCATGATTAGTTTGGGACTTTAAAAGAGCTCTGTGGTTTGATTCCCATTTATCTGCCTTCCTAGATCTTCTTGGCCCAGCTCTTTGCAGAAGTCTCTCTGTCCTAGCTTCCTCCTGCACACATTTTGCTAATCTGCATGTCTCCGTGATCAGAATTGCCAACTTTGTTCTTCTCTTTAAACCACATCCTTTGACTCCAGCTTTCTACTTGATACCTGCTTGCTCCACTTAAACATCTTACCAGAACTAGTCTTGCCTAATGGATAAATGCTTAAGCTACCTCCTGTTACTCACTTTGGCTTAGCTCTCTGCAGTACAGTTGGAGACTGACTTGGAAATTTTCTGGAGACAGTAAGATCCCAGGTACTACAAGATCCAATTTTAGGGCCCAACGGGAGTTCTTTGTTTCACTGAGGTATCTGCTGACATACTGAATGAAAAAGATTCTCTTAGATGACATCGTAAGTCACTACCAGCCCTCCAATAGTTAGATAGATAGATAGATAGACATAGATACAGATAGATATCTTTAATGTAAAAAGTGACTAATAGTAATGGGCTCCATTTATATAATAATTGAAGGATTAGTACAATGAAAATAACACTGACTTTGAAGTTGGAAAACATAAGTTCAAAGGTTTTCAGAGGTCATCAAGCCCAACCCTCTTATTGTCCAGATGAGGAAACTAAGGCCTAGGCAGGGGTGGGGAACCTATGTGTGTGACCTTGGGCACTCCACTTAACTGCTCTGGTCCTCAGTTTCTGCATTTATAAAATGAGGGGGTTGGACTAAATAAGCTCTAGGATTCTAAGTCTGTCTCTATGATCCTCTCAGCTTAAATTCATGTTCTTCTCAACAGTCCTAAAAGGTAGGAGGTACAAGTATCTTATTCCCATTTGATAGGGATGGTTAAGAGTTTAATGATTTGCCAAAGGTCACAGAGCCAATAGAAATGGTGGGGCTGCTGTGCAAATACAAGCCTTCTGACTCCAAGGCCTGGGTTCTTCCCAATATGACACACTTCTCTAAATAATTCAATATTGAACAATTCTTTAACTTCAGATGTAGAAGAGCTAAGATATTCAGGAGAATCAATACAGGAGAGCTTTGCCGTTGGTGTTTTCGTCCCTAGGTCTCCCCTTAACATGGGACCCTAGAACGCTACCTCAGGCTTGACACATTCTTTAAATCAGTGCCTATCACTTACTCCTCTCTGTCCATCTTCTCCACAATTTCCCCAACCATCTTGTCTTCTGTGGCCTTTCCTCCTTGCTCTTCCCTTACTGTTGAATCCATGAGCACACCACCTTTGCCACCTCTATAATCCTGCCTGGCCAGTCTTCCCCTTTGGGTGATAACACCCCCATCTGAGTGAGGTAGGTTGTTTTAGGGTAGGGACTCTCCTTGCTTTTATATTTGCACTCCAGAGTACTTAACACAGTGCCCCATATATAATAAGCTTTCTCACGAGGATGTTTTCTCATTCATTCATTCATCCATGTATTTATTTTTCCAGCCAGCCAGAAGACACATTAGTTCAAAAGAAAAACATTTAATCAAACAAAATATAGCAAATCAAGTGGTTAGAAAAGGTCCCTTGGTGTACATAAGAGATTCATTTTCCCGAACATTATCACTCCAATGCGTAAAGGCACAGACCCAGAGGGTTAAGTAGAGAGGATAGGTACAAAGAAGACCTGTGTGACTAGGGGTCATGCATAGAGGGAACACGCACAGTGACCAAAAGTGACCAGGAAACACACGTGGCCGAGGCACTTTCATCTCCAATACTGCAAAACTGACCATGTCTTTGGGCAGTCATCACACTGTTTTCTGCTGGGCACTGAGCTTCCATTCTCTGCTTTATTGTCTGTGGTTCATTGTGTCTCTACTCTCTAACGGGCATCTCTATGGTGTCTTGGTCACTGATCTCGTCTCTGTGACTCTCTGCTTGGCTATAGTTTATCAGCTACAGATGACTGTCGTCCAGTCAACCTCCTCAAAGGTATGTGCTACTGTCTATCATCACCTGGTGGGGTGCAGTGGCTAGTACTACTCTACCTGGCAAAGGAGAGCTGCTATTCTTTTAACTGATAGATTAGACTCTAGAGATATGAGCGAGAATCCATAGCTGGGCATTGACCAAAAGCCTAAAGAAGAAGTCTGATAGTCATTCATATTCATTCATTCATGCATTCTCATATTCTCTCTGTCTCTGTCTCTCACTGTCTCTCTCTCTCTTTCTCTCTCTGTCTCTCTCACTGTCTCTTTGTCTCTCTCTCTCTCTGTCTCTGACTTGGGCTTAGAAATTTTCTTTTAACTTCTATTAAAACACTAATCATCCACCAACATTCCCATCTAGGGAATCCCCTTAACCCAACCCCAAGGAAGTGATGTGGTTGCAGAATCTCTTCACTGGGGTCATGCTTCCTTACTATCATCCAAATCAACTTGTGCACAAGAAGAAAAATGCTATGTGAAGCCAGAAGAGCTCTGAACCTCCCACATCCCCATTCTGGCTCTTTTCAAGCTTATCTTCCGGCAACCAAATTGCTGGTCCCTGTCCAGTGTTCTGGCTAGTGCAGAAGGGCTGGGTTCTGCAAACTTAACAAGTCCTTACCATCGCTTGCTTTGTTGTTTGTCCTATGTGTGTAGAAAGAGACTAGGCTAGTAGGAAGAGCGTGACTTAGAATCCAAGGAGAGCTGGGTTCAAATCCAACCTCTGACCCTCAAATTCTGTGACCCTCAATTTCCTCACTTATAAAGTTAATATCTTTTGTATCTACTTTGGAGGGTTTTGGGGGGATTGAATATTATAATATTTACATAATAAAGCAAGAACATAAATAACTATAGATATTCTGCGTAGTTGAATTCCACTTAATTGAGATTTTGCTAGGCTGGGGCATGGGGGGTGTATAATACTTCATTAAAAACAAATAATACATTTACCTGCAACTAGGGCTATTTCAACAAACAATAAAGGAAGTGCAACTGCATTTCCAAATCCTTTTCCTGCCTAAATCAACAGTAATATAGGAATTCAAGAGTCTCTCAAAAGGTTTGATCAGCTACAGTTAAGGGGCTTGGATAACATCCCAGCTAATCTGTTAGCAGCAGCTGGGGAGAATGTCAAGAAATTACTTTCTCAATTGTCTTTCCAAATATTGTCTGCACTCCTTTGGTGGTATAGCCCCCACTGTTGAACAGTAAGAGACAGGGCTTCACTCAAAGTGGGCCCTGCAGGGCCCCTAGGGCCCCATCTCTGGAGGCCAGTTACTCAAGAATATTAATTAAGAATCCTCCACACCAGGGTAGACTTTCCTTGGGAGAGCTCCATAAACTCAACTATGCAGACTGATTTCCCTACTAATCAACACTAATTGTGCTGATTCCCCAATGCTAAGAGGGACCTTTTGGCGGTACCTATGCTATTCTCCCTGTAGGAGTTCAGTGGTTCTTATCATTAGGAGGTTGATCCCAACATTCAGCCAGTTTTTGTTTTTTAATGTTCTTAGCTAATTTTTTTTTTTGCTTTTCAATTTTATCTCTTTCTTTGTCCCTTGTTTAATTCTAAATAATCCCTTTGGTGGTCTATAATCTTTTTGTGGAACTAGAATAGAAGCATTATCATTCTAATATCTTTGGACTAATGCAGGGGGAAAGCCTGTGGGGAAGTGACTCTGACTTCCATTTCCTTTCTTGGCTCCCCTTTTTCCTCTGTTCCGAGATATACCATTGCCACTGGGCTCTGTCCTCAGAGTGCTTCTCCTCTGCCCACACTCCTCTCCCTAAGTAGTCTTATCAACTCCCACTGTGGTTGTAACTATCACTTCTATGCAAATAACTCCCAGTTCCCTCCCCTGTCTCCCACCTCCTTTTCCTTCCCCCCAATTGTCAAATCTTCAGTCTTCACCCACAATGTGTCCTATCCATCTCTCTGCTCATTCTCATAACCACCAACCTAGTTGAGACTCTCACAGGATCATAGATGGAGAACAAGAAGGGACCTTCAGGACCATCTAGCACAGCCTATTCATTTTCCAGTGATGAAAGTGACTTGCTTAGGTTACACCGGTCAGTTGCTAAAATCCAACTCTTCTGCCAAGAAGCAATAGGTTTTATTATTTAGAAATCACAGTACCAGGAGCCCACAAAAAACTGATGATTTCTGCAAATCTGATACTCATCCATAACCATGAATGACGTGGGATTTTTGTCATACAAATCTGAAATGATAGAGGTTAGCATTATCTCACTGCCTCTCACTTGGACAATTGCAATAAATCCCTAAGAGTGTAGTATTATAGAGAGAACATTGAACCTGGAAGCGGATGGCCCTGATTCAAATGCAAGCTCTGGTACTTATCACCTGCCCGATTTGGACAAGTCACCGCCATTCCAGTCTTATGTTTTCTTATCTTCAAAATAAAGACATTGGATTGGATGATTTCTAAGGCTCTTTACATCTCAAGGCAATATACTAGACGCTAGGGTTGCAAAGACAAAATCCAAATTCCTTGGCCTCAGGGAATTTGCATTCTTCTAGATATAAAGATGCTATTACCAAGCCTAAACCTTTGAGTTCTTCCACTAAAGTTGGTAAATTTGAGCTGAGCTAGCCACACTTTCTCATGCCATTGTCACCAAACATTTGTGTCAGCAAGATAGTTGACTGGGATTAAAGCCATGGAACAGTTCTCTCTGTGCAAAGTTAATTAAGTGGCCCATACAGGGATCCAACCTTGGCCTCATTAGCACTATCTCCAAGTCAATGGAGTTAACCAGCCATGGCCCTTCTTCTATATATATGTAAATTTCAGTGTACAAATAGGCAGCCTCTTTTATATGTGGAACACAGTAACCTAATGTTCTAGTAACTTTTAGAAACTCAAAAGAACTCTTTCTGGTTTGTGTGATGAAATCAGAAATGCACTGAAGTCTGCTTTTAGGAAATCATGCCTATTAGTAAAAGCTAGCAAAGCCTTATAGTATTATAATGACCTCAATTCATCATCATCATCATCACCCACATCCTTCAATGTTCTCCATATTCAAGACTTCAGGCAACTCACAACATAGCCTAGAACATAAGATTTCCCTAGGGAAATATAAAACACGAAAGAACTTAGAAACACACAGGACTAATAAATAATAGTTTGCCTATTTTCTAAACTGGAATATTTATTAATGAATCATTGTGTATGTGTGTGAAAGTATAACACAAGCAACTTAGAAACACATACTCAAGGGTGCCAGGGGTGGGGAACCTGCAGCCTCAAGGCCACACATGGTATTCTAAGTCCTTGGGTACAGCCTTTTGACTAAATCCAAATTTTACGGAACAAATCTTTCTATTAAGGGGATTTGTTCTGTGAAGTCTGAATTCAGTCAAAGGGCTGCACTTTAGGACCTAGAAGGTCATATGTGGTCTTGAGGTTGCAGGTTCCCCGCCCTTGAATCCTTTCATCTTTTATCTGCTACTTACAGGCAGTTAAAAAATGAAAAAGATCCTCAGATCCTAAATCAGGCTATTGGCAGTAGCTGCTACCTCCCTGTTACTACAACTTGTGTTCCCTGCCTCCCTGATTGTGGTAGCAAAACAGACAAACATAACACAAAGGTTTCAAATTAAAAAGACTAGGTGCCTTTGATAGAAATAATGAGGAGAGGATGAGCATATTTGAGGGAAAACATAAATTCAATTTTGCACTTGTTGAGTTTGAGCAGCCAGGTAAAGACATTCTATCAGGAGGTGAACAGACATCTTGAGCCCAGGAGGGTGGCCACCATTAGCGATATAGAGGTGGAAGTCATCTTTATAGGTATGATAGTTGAAGTAATGGTAATAAATGAAGAAAATATCATAGAAAGACAGGAGAAGAGGGCTGACCACAAAACATTGTAAAATTGTGACCTTACAAAGTCAGAAAGAAAATAAATATCAAGAGAAAAACCAGGATATTTCAAGTACTACTGAAAAGGAATAGTAGCAGAAATGGTGGTGAATAGTGAGAAAACTCCACAAAAGTTAACATGAGGACCAAAAGACCGTGAGATCTGGTATTTAATAAAGGATCACTAGTGAATTTCGAGAGTGATTTCAGGAAAGAAGTGATTATGGAAGCCAAACTGAAAAGAGTTAAGCAGAAAGTTGATAGATAGCAGATCATAAGGAAATAGGAACATTGGGAGTTGAAATTTTTTAGAACTGTAGGAAAGGAGGAGAAAGATAAAAGAATAAATTCTTTACCACTCAAGGGATCAGGGAAAGGGTGTTTGGGGGGTTTGTTGTTGCTGTTTAGGAAAGGGATTTTGTTTTATGTCTGTCTAAAGTTTTTTTTATGAAACTGTCATCCTGGATTGAAATTGGAGATTTATGAAATTCAAACAAATTTATAAAATCCTAAAACCACAGACATGAGAGTAAGAGGGGACCTTATTTGATAGCTGCCTTAACCTCTTGCTATTATTAACCCTGCTTTTCAGATGAGGTAACTGAGGCACAGAGATGTTAAATGGGTTCTGATTGCTAAAATAAGTTACAAGTGGTAGTGGGGGGAGGAATAAACCCTTAGCTTCAGGTATTTGTACCATTGATAGGTGTTATGGTGGAAGAGTATTGGACTTGCACTTAGGAAGATGAGTTCAAATTCAGCTTCAGGCATTTACCTCGTTTTGTGACCCAGGGCAAGTCATATAACCTCTGTATGCCTCAGTTCTTTCCTGTTTGAAGAGGATCCAAAATTATGTTATGGCATAGGTCAAAATTGTGCTCTATACATAGAGTTAGAGGCCCTTGATTCAAATCCCTGCTTTGTTACTTACTACCCACAAGACTATGTCCATACTACATTTCCTCTTCATAAAATGGTGAACTTTGGATTCCATGACCTGCAAGGTTTCTTCCAACTATAAAGTTCTGGTCCTTTGTATGAAACCCCCCAGATTTGGAGATCAATTAAAATCAAGAAAAATGTTAATAGACATCAAAAGTAAATAGCCTCTGATTTGTGAGGGGCACAATAAATAAGGGAATAGATCCACTAGGGGTTGTTAACTTTTTTATTGTCATGGCTCCAAATAATGTCTTGTTGCCTACATTCCTATTTGAAGGAGATGCTCAATTTTATTTAGAAGTTAATGAAAAAAGATGTGATTTTTCCCATCCAAGTTCATAGGAGCCCTTTGACATTTATGGACGCCAGGTTTAGAACTCCTGTAATGGAAGGTAGTGTGTGATACATAAAACAGGACAACCTTGCTTTTCTTACTGTTAGAGGCAAGAAAAGATGGCAGAACGAACTCCTGCTTAGTCAGGGGTTTTCTTTTCCAGTTGGCTTAAATCAAAACAAATAATCCTAATAAAGTGGAATAACCCTAAACACTTCTGAAAATTTGACAGGGCTAATCTGGTGCTTTGTAGATAGGCAAAGTTATTCATCTGCAAATAGAGAGATTTCTAAATATCATTGGTAATAAGATAGAAAAAGAGAGGCCGCCGATAGCCATTCACACATGACATCGGTCTGGTCATTAACCTCCAATGGAACCCTCAGCAAATCACTTAATCTCTCCACGATTGAAGCACCCTGTCTGAAAAATATTTTTAACTTATCTCATTAACCTCCCCTGGATTAGATTTTTCCTTCATATAAGAAATATTTTTAGCTCTTCAATACCAAGTGATATAAAATTGCAAATAGTGTTATCATCAATGTCTCCCCAAGGTTCTTCTTTTTATTTTCAGTGCAATGGAGGTGTGACACAGTTAAATCCCAGGACCAGTCTAAAGCTAAACTCTGAAAGAACCAACAGCAGGGTGCATGGCTGAATTAGGTAAGTGACTAGAGAGTTATAGGCAACATCCAGTGGAGTTTTCTTCAATTAGATTTATGTTCTTGAGGGCATTAAGAATTTCAAGAGGCCTCTCAGACTGTTGAACTGTTTAACAGTTAGTTTACCTGTTTGCATTTACTTCTAATAGACATCACTGAAGATAAGAAAATTTTAGTTGGATAAAAATTCCTTGGTGTCTCCAAAATAGCACATGAACTAGTATTCAAAGGACTGTTCTTAGAACAAAAAGACCCAAAAGCATAGGTCTTCTGACCCAAAGGGCATTGCTTTTACCATTAGACCAGACTGTTAACTATCTGATCAGGGCATATCACTTAACCCCTCTAAGCCTCGGGTCTCTCATCTGTAAAATGGGGATAATCCAATTCCCCTAGTCCACAGAGTTATTGTGAGGAAGTCATTTTGTAAGCCTTAAAATGCTCCATAACTGTGAACAATTATAACCATATTGGCAAGAATATGCAATTCTGATTTGTAAAAATCTGAGCATAACCTATAATCTCATGCTTAGCAAGAGAATGACAATGAAAACAATGTGATACAAGGAATGGAATGTTTTTGAACTGAAATAAATGGCTTTTCATCCTTCATAGTAAGTACCTATTTTCCCATAGTTTTATGTAATAATTTTTTTAGCAGTCTACACTAGGGGTCAACCTATATTTGGACCAATATATTAAAATATTTATTCCTTTGTCATATTTTAGAACATTAGAAACAAAATACAAAAAAACAAGAGAGAATTTGGAATCTGACAAGTATAACTTGTTACAATAGTTACTTCTTATGGGTAAAATACACAAGTTGTAGAAAAATATTTGCAAGGTCTGCAAAGCCCCATGGAAGAAAAATTAGAGGTATCTTTGGATGTGTAGAAAAAAAGTAATAAGAGAAAGATTAAAAAGAAAGCAGAGCCCATAGAAATATAGCTTTAGAGTTAGGGGTGGGGGGAGGCTGAAAGGCTATCTAGTCCATTTTACACATGAGAGAAAGAACTGAGACCCAGAGAAGTCATGTGACTTACCCAAAGCCACACAAACTCTGGCCTCCCTTTCCTCTTTTAGTTAATCTTCTTCTGTCTTGGAGAGATACTGTGGCACAAAAGATGAAATGCTAAAGTTGGAGTCAAGAAGTCTTCTATCCAAATCATACTTAACACCTGTGGGATCTTGAGTAAATCACATGACCTTATTAAGCCTCAGTTGCCTCAGCTGTAAAATAGATAGAGGAGCAGCTAGGTGGCACAGTGGGTAGTGTCAGGCCTGGAATCAGAAAGGTTCATCTTCCTGAATTCAAACCCAGCCTCAGACACGTTCTAGGTGTGTGACTCCGGGCAAGTTGCTGAACCCTGTTTACCTCAGTTCCTCATCTATAAAACAGGTTGTAGAAGGAAATGGCAAACCACTTCAGTATCTGCCAGGAAAACCTCAAATGGGGTCATGAAGAGTCAGACACAACTGAAATGATCGAACAACACCTGGGGTACTTACCACGCAGGATGATTATGAGGATCACCTGAGATAAGGCAATACCGTATTCTTAAAATGTCACTCGTGATTAAATTGCCCAACCTGCGATGAACCAGGTATATTAAATATTTTAAATGTAATTAGCCAGGAAAGAGCATATACTTGTGACCTTGCGTGGAGCATTGTAACTATTCTTACTATCTACGCTTTCATTAGCAATGATGCTAGTTGGTATTTACTTTACGTGATCTCATTTGAGCCCCACAAGAGCCTAGGAGCCTAGTGAGGTAGAAAATGTTTGTTCTATTGAATTGAAGCCATATTTTGTGGATGAAAGAAACTGAGCCCAGAGAGCTTAAGGAACTTGTCCAAAGTCAATGAATATTAAATGGCAGAGCCAAGAATCCAGCTGAAGTCTTCTGAGTCCAAGGTTACTGTTCTTTCTGCTGCACAGGGTTGGTGCAAGGAAAGTGCATAGTAATTCTTCAGGGTCTATATAAAAGTGAGTTATTATTATAATATTGATGCTGCTTGTTATGCAACATGAACCTTAGGGATAATACAGGATGAGCGCAGGACATCCTTGTTGCCTCCAAATCAGATATTTTTAATGCCATTGATTTGAAAATGTTATGCCATCCTCTGCTTGGCAAAACATTAATGGTCTCATTTTAACTATTGAAGGATCTCTTCCCATACTTACTTCCCACCTACCCCACCACCCAAAATAAAAACATAAAAAATTCTGCTCTTCTCATCACTTGTTATTATAATTACTACAGAGAGCACAATTCTGATGGGTTGGCCATGTCGTTCAAATGACAAACATACACTTGCCTAAAAGACTATTTTATGGAGAGCTCACACAAGGCAAGCATTCACGTGGAGGGCAGAAGTGATACAAGGACCCTCTCAAGGTCTCTCTTAAGAACTTTGGAATTGATTGCATGACAGGGGAGACACTGGCACAGGACTTCCCAACATGCTGTGCCCTCATCAGAGAAAGTACTGTGCTCTATGAGTAAAGCAAAATTAAAGTAGCTCAGAAGAATTGAGAAGCCCAAATTTAGAGAATTCACCCCAAAAGTTCGCATGGACTACTTGTGCCCAACTTGTGGTAGAACAGTCTGGGCTCCTATTGGTCTGACCAGCCACAATAAGGACACACTGTAACTGGACTGTAACATAGTGATGTCATGTGGTCCTCTTTGAAAATGGATAACAACCAACCAACAATTAGAACACTTCAGAGTTAGAAAAGCCCTTAAAATTCACTAAAGCAACTTCCTTGACAGATGAGGAAACTGAGGCTTAGAAAGATGAAGTGCTTTACCCAAGGTCACACTTCTTGTTGCTGTCATTCAAATATTTCAGTCATATCCTACTTTTCATGACCCTATTTGGGGCTTGGCAAAGATATCAGAGTGGTTTGCCATTTCCTTCTCCAGTCCATTTTACAGATAAGGAAACTGAGGCAAACAAACTTAAGTGACTTGCCCAAGTACACACAGTTAGTAAGTGTCAGAGGCCAGATTTGAAACTCAGGTCTTCCTGACTCAAGGCCTGGTGCTCTATCCACTGCACCACCTAGCCACATTATGGTACATAGAAGTTCTTTAAAAATGCTTATTGACTGACAGACTGACCTGACTGATTGCAACCTCCCCCCTCAACCATGTATTGACAATTAATGACATCTTTGAGATTCTTTTTCAATTCATTTAGTAGTCCTCGTGCCTTAAATAAAATTATACAGAGAGACAGATGTAGACAGGTAGGCAGAGCATTTATTAAGTGCTCGTTATGTGACATTCACTTTCCCAAAAACTGAGCATACAAATGCAAGCCGACAAAACAATCCCTGTCGAGGGGCGGCTAAGTGGTGCAGTGAGTAAAGCGCCAGCGCCGGAGTGAGGAGGACCTGAGTTCAGTTCCAGTCTCAGACACTTAACACCCACACAAAAAAACTAGCCGTGTGACCTTGGGCAAGTTACTTAACCCCAACTGCCCTCCAAAAGGCAAAAAAAAAAAACAATCCCTGTCCTCAAGAAGTTTACCTTTGAATGGAGAAAGATCATACATAAAGGGATACTGAAAATAGTAGAGAGAGGGAAAAGACAGTACCCTAGTAGAGCCACAGAGAAGAGACTACAAAGAGTGGTATGAAATTCTAGTTCCCAAAAAGACGAGATCAAAGGTTCATTTATCAGGGAGGAGAAGATAGAGAGCCAGGATGGGGTCTAAACTTAGTACGGAGTTAAGAATGGGGGGGGGGGGAATAAACATTAAAAAAACACAACGGGAGCAGTTCTTGCATTTCTATGAGGTCTCCCTTCCTGAGAGGTGGGTTTTCTCTACAACCTTAGAAAAAGGATAAGTCAATTGACATCATCTTGATGATAGTACAATCAATTTCTCAGAACCAGGTATTTCTGACTTGATCAATGAAACCGTCATGTACTTGTCCCCAATACTACTGTATCAGGTGACAATTTGTTGTTTGGTTGGTTTTTCAGAAACAGCAACCCATGCAAACTATCTATTAAGGCATAGAATAGTTGGGACCTATCTTGGTGGAGGAAGTTGGAAGGAAAAGGAAAAAGCATTTATTAAATGCCTTCTGTGTGCCAATAACTGTGCTAAACACTTTTACAAATCTCTCATTGGATTGCAGAAGTTCAAAAATCCCTAAACAAAGGAGAGAATCAACTGTTTATCTGTTGTTCACCATGTTTCTGTTGTGTCATATGCTCTCCTATTCCTATTCTTGCCCAAGGTCTCTGGAATCCCCAGAAGAATTTTCCTCCTAGAAGGAAGAAAATGCCACCTAAAAGGAGGAAAATGCCACCTAAAAGGAGCACTTGACTTACCATCAAAAATCCTACCTTACAGGGTTATTTTGGAGTTGCTATAAAATTGTTGTGATCCCTATAGTAACTAGCAAGTGTTGAGAGCAGTTAGCTGGCCAGTCCCTTTACTTTTTGAGGACCCTTCTAGAAAAAAGTAGAGCTAAATTCTGCCAGTCCAGGACTATCTCTATCCAGAAGTCTCGACTGAGCAGTGCCTCCCATTGCAGTCATGCTCCTGTTCCCCCTGCCCCTTTCCACAGAGGTTGGACACCATGCCTTAGAAGTCCCCTGGCTTTCTTCCCCTCTATTCTTTATTCTCTCATTCAAGTAGGAACTGGACACTTAGTCACACAGCTAAAATAATATGTTTGCTAGTCAAGGGCAAAAGAAAAACCCCAGTTTCAATTTAAAGTTCCACCTGTTCGATTTGTCAAGTATATAATAAAATAATAACAGTTCCTAGGCCCCCAGTAGGTTTTGCCACCTTACTCTTTGCCACATACTTTTCATTCTAATGACACTGCAATCCTGGCCGTTCCACAAACCACGCCATCTCGGCTCCAGGCATTTTCTCTGGCTGTTCCCCATGCGTGGATTACCCATCTAAGTCCCATCTTCTAGGGGAAGCCTTTTCCAACCCCTCTTAATTCTGGTGCCTTGCCTCTGTTATTTCCTGCTTATTCTGTATATAGCTTGTTTGTATCTATTTGTGTAGACATTGTCTCCCCCCATTGGATTGTGGGCTTCTTAAAGGTAAAGTGTCTTTTGCCTTTTTTTTTTTTTTTGTATCCCTGGTGCTTAGTACAGTGTCAGGTTTATTGACTGATTGATCCATTTATTCAATGACAGGTAATGGAATCTCTTCTCTATCTTAAATCCTGTGTGAACTCCAGCTAGCCCCTGCCACATCCCACTAAGTCCCTCTGTACTCCACAAATATACAAAATATGCAATAGATAGCTTTCATGGTTAACCATAGATTTTGCATCGGAAAAAGACGAAATCATGATAAAATACGAAGTTGAGGAAATGCAAATCATTTTAAAGTGGCTGATAATGACCAAACATAGAAGAGAAATTGGAAGGAGAAAACCTTTCCTGAGCTTACTCAGTGTCTCCAAGAGAAACAGTTCAGCCACTGTTCTTAGATTTCTTCGTGATCTATGGCTATGCCAGCCTCTCGGACTTGAGCGCCATCTCTGTCTTTCAGTAGATCACTATGATTGCCTCCCATCCTTCTCCTCAGGTGCCAACGGTAGAAGACATCACTGCTGCAGGCACTCAGCTCTCAATCCTCTCTGCAGATCAGTTCAAAATCTTCCCTAACCATACCCCCAACCAGTCTGAGTCACATGTTGTTTCATCCCCTCCCAGGCTAAGAAGGTGAAAATAACTACAAGCCCCAGGGTTCTCAGCAAGGGTCCGAACCGTTTTATCTGTGAAGTGTACAGCACTGCCCCCTACCTACAGGAAGAGAGTGAATACCTTGTTATACTTCAAAATCCTACTATGTTCCTATTATTAAAAAGAATATTAATAGAAAAGTATTATAATGTCAATGATTACAGAGTGTAATAAATGAGGAAAATGCTGAAAGAGGCTAGAACTGAGGAATGAAATGCCAACTAGGCAGACCAAGGTAGAAACCTTCCAGTTATTTTGAAGCAATGTGGATTGCTGTTCTCATTAGCAAAAGGAATAAATACAATAATAGTGACATTTACACTTCTCAGCCTTTACCCTGACTCTCAGACACTGAATCTTTATGCAGCCTATGAACAATGTTCTGAGACTGTTACCAATATTCATCCCTCCTTCTTTCTTGTAACTGCCACCCATGACCAAGAAATAGTTTAATGTCTCAATCAAGTTGTTCAATTGTTCTCCCTGCATTATTCAAAGGTCATGCTCAGATGAAACTGTTTGGAGGATAGGGACTTAAAATGTTATACTGTGAACCTACAGGGCATTTAGTAAAGTTGGAGGCTCATTATCATAGCTTCATCTCTCAATTTGGCTTCAATCATTGACTGTTTCTATTTCATATCACCAAATCATAGTACATTGTTTCTGACTAACTAACAGATGGAAATGGAGATGAAATCAAGCTAATTAAGACCTAGCTAGAAGAATTAGAGCATCAAATCTAACTTACATTAGGTGCACAGATAAATGTTTCTGTAGTTAAACCATCTTCAACCTTGGCAAGAGGCTGGGGAAATTTTCAAAGCTTTTATTTTTATTATTATTTCTCACAGATTTTGATTTGTAAATTGTAAGGGCTTAAGGGGGAAATGAGAGAGGGAGAGAAGCTGATATATATCAATAACCACCAAAATATCTGTTGATTTTTCCATTGCTAATAAGCAATTATACTAATACACATATGTCAATGATACATACATGATTCATTGGATCTGTGACAAAAACATAGGTATTCTTCACATGTCACAACCCAGATACTCATCTTCATCCTGTCCAATTCTTATTGGTATTTTCCCATAAAGCCTCCACAAAGGATTTACCCAATGTGCTGAAGGCCTTCCTCCAGTTCATACATTTTGTGGGCACCAAAGCAACACTCTGGATTCCCATCTGTGAAGAAACATAATTATAATAAAAGCTCATATTTCTATGGTGCTTCTAACTTTTATAAAGCATTTTCTTCACCATAACCCTGCGTATTAGGCAGTCCAAATATGGGACAGTGCTGAATGGTGGAGATGAATTGTATATTGGGTCACAGAACCTGGTTTCAAATTCCTGTTCTCCTGCTATGATCATTACCTTAGACAATTCGATGCCAGAAGCATTTATTAAGCAATATAATTAATTATATTATGCTAGGAGCTGGGAAGAGAAAGATGAGGTGGGGAAGAGAAAGAACAGGCATTTATTAAGCACCTACTGTGTGCTAGGAACTTTATGAATATTATCTTATTTGAGATCTAAACAGTCCCTTCCCTCAAGGAGCTGCCATTCTCCTGGAAGGATACAACATAAACACAAGTAAATAAATGCAATGTAGATACAAAGTAATATCAAGGTGTTCAGTGAAATCAACAAATGTCAAATGTTTCATCTAGTAACTGGTGAGTGTTTTGAAAGAAGCTAGAAATTCTACTAGGTAGGAGTAAAGATGGAAAAGCAGGCTATTTCAGGCATAGAGGGAGGGAGGAAACACATGCAAAAGCATGGAGGTGAGAGTCGAAATCTTATTTATGGGGAATAAATTATAACTTCTCTAGTCCCATTTTCCTCAACCTTAAAATAAGGAGGATATCAGAGCTCCTTAAACGGGGGGTCTTGACCCCATATGGAGTCTCGAAAAACTTAGCAAGAGTAAAAGATTTCTGAATGCACAACGACCAAAAGTTAATTCAAAATTAAACACATAATGAATCTGAGGTGTTTCTGGCACCACCGGTCCATGTTGTATCGCACAACTTCACTGCAACTTTAATTCTGAACACAAAGCATGCACACTTTGCACTGTGCATGCCCTCAGGCTACAAAATGCCAAGAAATGCTGCTAAAACTAGAAAAGGTGTCACAGGTGTAAAGTCTAAGAAAGTCTGCACTAGGAGACCAGTAAGGTCTCTAACAATTCTAAATCCTATTATCCCCCACTCATAATCACATGCTTCTGAAAAAAACTAAAGAGAGAAGCAATGCATTATAAATTCATGTTACCTAACTTCATCACTACAAGACAACCCTTTTATTTCTCTAAATGATTTTCCACCTCACCCCACTAAGGAAACTTTTCTATTCAGTCATTCAAGAAAATTTATTAGACACTTACTATGTACTGGAAGTGTGTTAAGCCGAGTGAATACAAATATAAGTGGAAACAAAGACAGTCCCTGTCCTCAAGGAACTTACATTCTAATGTGGAAAAACACATAAAAGGAAGCTCAAAAGCTTCAAAAGAGGATGGGGAGGGAAAAGATTCCCTTATTGGGGGAGGGGAACATTGTGGAGAAAGCATGAGAATCAGGAGTAAAATTTAAAGAGGAATGAAAACATGGTTGATCTGTTCACTTTCCTTAAAATGGAGGTTTGGGGAAGAAACGAGCAATCAGAGAAAAGGACTGCAGGGATGTCATGAACTTCTAGTTTAAGAAAGTCAGTTGAATGAACTTCCCAGGTAAGGAACCTACTGTGACATGGTAGAAGTTCAGAGAGACAGCAGCGGATTCTGGAGGCAAACCTTCTCTCCTCAAGCTTCCCACAGCTCTATCTTTCTACCTCAACTAAGGACCTCTCTCTCTCTCTCTCTCTTTTTTTTTCAAGGTTACAGGGCCAGTTATTTCTGGGTGTGGTGCTAAGTATCTGAGCCCGGATTCGATCCCAGGTCATCCCAACTCTGGGGCTGGTGCTCTTACTCGCTGTGCCACCTGGCCTCCCTTAAGCAATTGGGGTTAAGTAACTTGCTCAAGGTTACATGGCCAGGTGTTTCTGTGTGGGTGTTAAGTGTCTGAGCTCGGATTCGATCCCCCAGGTCATCCCGACCCTGGGGCCAGTGCTCTTACTCGCTGTGCTACCTGGCCGCCCCTGACCTCTCTTTTTTTACTGAGAAAATTGAGGTCATTCAATGTGGACTCCTCCCATCCTCTTCATCTCAAAACTCTGATATTACCCACTGTCTCCCCCTTTCCCTCAGACTCTGACAATGAAGTGGCCCTTTTCCTTGCCAAAGCCAACTCATTTGGATGTGCCTTTGATCCTAGAACTCCCAATGTTCTCTAGAAGATTGCAACCTCATTCATCCCATTTTTTTCCTCAAATCTTCAACTGCTCCCTATCAACCAGTTCTTTCCCTACAACCTTCAAACATACCCATATCTAGAACCATCTTAAAAATTTAAAAAAAAAAAACCTTCACTAG
Source organism: Petaurus breviceps papuanus (assembly GCF_028583685.1). Classification (NCBI taxonomy): domain Eukaryota; kingdom Metazoa; phylum Chordata; class Mammalia; order Diprotodontia; family Petauridae; genus Petaurus; species Petaurus breviceps. The sequence goes on along the minus strand of NW_027185797.1, from coordinate 12,542,613 downwards.
ACCCTATGATCTCCTCAAGCTATCTTCCTGTATCTCTCCTTTTCTCAGCCAAAATCCTAGGAAAAACCACAACAAACTCTCTACCCTTATTGTCTATACTTCTGCTCCTATCCGTTACTCTTCAATACTTTGCAATCTGACTTCTGACATCATTCTATTAAAACTGCTCTCCCCAAAGTTGCCAGTGATCACTTAATTGCCAAAATGATGTTCTTTGTTCAGTCTTCATACTTCTTGACCTATTTTCTGTATTTATCTCCACAATGACTACATAAAATTTCATGATACAATTGTCTCCTGATTCTCTGACCTATATAAGCACTCCTTATTAATCTCATTTGTTGATTCTTTGTCCATATCATGTTCTCCACCTCTGAGATTTCGCCCAAGTCTCCCAGTCCCCTTTCTCATCTTGTTTCTTCTTTTCTCTCTCTCTCCCTCTCCCTCTCTTCCTTTTCCTTCTCTCCCTTTCCCCTTCTCTCTCCCATCCATTTCCATGTATTTATTATATCTATGTAAATGATGATGAGATTCATATATCCAGGGTCAGTCTCTCCATTGAGCTACAACACCAACTGCCTATTGAGTATTTCAAACTGCATGTCTTTGAAAATATCAACATCAATATATCCATATTAAAGTCAATAGCTTTTCCTCAAACCCACCCCTTTCCCAAGCTTCCCTATTACTGTAAGAGCAAAATCATCCTTCCATATACTATTTCATGACCTCAGCATCCTCCTTGACTTCTCATTCTTCCTCATTTCACATATCCAATCAGTTATCAAATCTTTTTCCTTCTACCTCCACAACCTCTTTGGCACTCACTCCCTTCTCTCCATTCACACAACCACTGTCCTAATTCAGGACCTGCCCCCTTGTCTAGGCTATTGCAACAGTCTCTTAGTTGTTCACCCTGACTCAAGTCTCTACCTCACAGGATTCTCATAGAGATTGGACAAAATAATAAATATACATGCATGTGTGTATATGCATGCACATATATGTTTGCATGTATTTGTGTGTGTCGTATACTGCATATATGTGTGTCTATATTTGTGCATATGCATATGTATCCCTTTATACCCCCTTAAACTATGTATCACTTTTAATTATTATTGTTGCTAACTTTTTCTCTTTTGTTTGTTTATTTCCTTTATTTTATTCTTCATTTTTTTTTATTTTCTCTTATTTATTTATTATTCTCTTTTTTATTTATGGTATTTAGATAAAAATGGACAAACTACCATCCTATTATTTATTTTTACATGTAATGTTTGGTGGTAGATTGCATACATCAATAAAATTACTGGTCTTTTTAAAAGTATTGGGATATTAGGGGTGGCCAGGTAGCACAGCAAGTAAGAGCACCAGCTCCAGTGTTGGGATGACCTAGGGATTGAATCCGGGCTCTGCCACACAGAAACACCTGACCGTGTAACCTTGAGCAAGTTACTTAACCCCAATTGCTTAGGGGCAGCCAAGTGGCTCAGCAAGTAAAAGCACTGGCTCCAGTGTCGGGATGACCTGGGGATCAAATCCAGGCTCAGATACTTAGCACCACACCCAGAAATAACTGGCCGTGTAACCTTGAGCAAGTTACTTAACCCCTATTGCTTTAAAAAAAAAAAAGCGTTGGGATATAAATTCATCTTCTAAAGGCTTATAGAAGGCATCTTTGTAACAACTCCAGTGTCACATAAAATGACAAGAATATGCGCTCTATCCTATTCCCATGTAATTATGATTATTATCTCAGTCTCATCTTTTTGATGATATTTTCAGAATATGGTCCTGGGTGAAGTTGCTATTCTTCTCTTAGTATTCATATTTGATGTTTGCTGGTAACCATCTGTCATAAGAATGGATAAAGTAATGGATTTTTTATGATTTAATTAAATTATTAAAATGTACACTCATCCTATGTAGACTCACTGAAAATCTTGGAACCATTCTCATAGCAGAAAGGACCACAGGAATGAGATTGTATCTCAACTTATTTCCATAAGATTTTTAGTTCCTTCACTACGAATAATAATCATGATTATGATGATGATGATATATCAGAATTTAAAAGGAACTATAAAGGTTAAACAGTGAATATTATAAAAGATGAAATTGACTATATTTTCACAAATCTTATTTGACAGATTACATTTCTGATATAGAAGTCACTTTATGTGGTCAGGCTATAGATTAGTTATAGCAAATGTGAGACTCAAAATAAAGTAGAAGACAGGGTCGAGAAAAGATGATAACATCCCTTGAAATTACAGTTCTAACACAACCTATTAAGAGAAGCTGACTCTGAAAAAAATGTAAAATGCATAAAAAAAAGTTATTAACTTGATCAGTATTTCCTGTAGAAAGTTAAACCATGTAAAATAACCACAACAGAGACCAAAACAACCCAGAAGGTCTTGTCCATCAGTCAGAAAGTTTGACCTCCTTGCTAAGTGGAGAGACATGGCAGTCAAGGGAAACATCATTTTAAAGTAAAAACTTATTTTAAAATGTTACAGAGAAGGAATATTAAGAGCCATATCACTTCACAAAATGTAAAAAATGGGCGAGAATAAAGCTTGGCACAAGATCCAACTAAGCTAGCTCATCCCATTAATATTTTTAGATGAAACTGGAAAGAAAACAACAAGAGATGGAAAACAAAGTGGATTTAGCATTTTTAATGATCTGTTCTCATCACTGACTCAGGCTCCAAAGAGGAAGTTAAAATGTCATTAAAGAACTTTTCCTAAAAAGGCCAAGTTAGATTGCATTTGAGAAATCATGCAGTATTTTAATGATCCCACATTGTTCCTACACACAAACACACACACACATACCTCCTTAATACTTACATTTTTCCCATAGTACTATGTAGCAACAAATCATGGAACAACATGATCTCCTAAGAATGAGTTCTTATTTATGTTCTCATTCACTCTCTCTATCTCTATCACTCTGTTAGCATGTATATGCTTATTTGCTTACATACTGAATTCTTCACTGAAAGCTACTTGAGATCTTTTTTTTGTTTTTTTAATTTCCAACACCAAGGACAGTTCCTTGCACAAAATAAAGCTTATTGGATTAGATTGAATTGGAATCTTAATAGCAGCAACTCAAAATTCATTGGAGAAATGAATGGTGAGTACAAGTAGACTTCATAATATTAACAATGACTTGCATATAAGTGGAATAAAAGATATCATTAGAAACATATATGGTTGGAAAAGAAAGTACATCTTTAATGTATTGAGATGTGGAATAACAAAAAAAACAAAAAAGGGATTGTGCTACTGTCCTGTAATTTTAAAGGAACTAGAGGAAAGTCTGCAATATGGAGAGTCCCTCTTTGGTGGCATTTTTGGCTAAGAATCATAAAGGGTGAGAAGGCCCAGGTTGTGATATATATCAGTAAAGACATAGTCCCAGGGGCGGCCAGGTAGCACAGCAAGTAAGAGCACCGGCTCCAGTGTTGAGAAGACCTGGAGATCGAATCCCGGGCTCAGACACTTAGCACCCACCCAGAAACACCTGGCCGTGTAACCTTGAGCAAGTTACTTAACCCCAATTGCTTAGGGGCGGCCAGGTGGCACAGTGAGTAAGAGTACCGGCTCCAGTGTTGGGACGACCTGGAGATCGAATCCCGGACTCAGACACTCAGCACCACACCCAGAAATAACTGGCCGTGTAACCTTGAGCAAGTTACTTAACCCCGATTGCTTTAAAAAAAAAAAAAAGACATAGTCCCAATTAATGAGATCATGGGTTGGATAAGAGGTCCAATAAAGTGGCATAAGAAATTCAATGGGTAGGGGAACAGAGAGAATTAGGAGAAGGGAAAGGAAAGAAAGTAAGAAAAATGGAGAGGAGAATGGAGAAGGAAAGAGAAAGTGACAGAAGAGACATAGAGGGGAAATGGAAAAAAAAAAACATGATCAATAGTGAAATTCAAAGTCCCCCCCAAAATTAGAAGAGATGCATTCAAGTGCAGCAAGAAGAAAGTCCACCTCAACCTCTGAGAAGAGCAGGAGAAAAATGAGATGTGAGATGACACAGAGAGACCTTGAAGTGTGGAGGAAGAGAGATAAGAAAGTTGATGTCTGATAGACTTGATCTTCCAGTAAAATTAAAGAATTACAGCTACTTATACTCCATGCTATGTGAAAACTAAAACTTTAGACTCTTATTTGTGAAGATGACAATTTTCTTCTTATGAAAACAGTGAATAATTACAGCTATTTCTATTTAAACTGCATCTTGCTTTTAAAAAGTTTCCTGTGGGTGGAGCCAATATGGCAGGAAGGAAGCAGTAACTTTTCTAAGCTCCTCCATGAATCCCATCATTAAACTTTAAAAAGTGAATCTGAGGGGCTGCCAGGTAGCACAGTGAGTAAGAGCACGAGCCCCAGAGTCAGGATGACCTGGAATCAAATCCGGGCTCAGACACTTAGCACCCACCCAGAAATACCTGGCCATGTAACCTTGAGCAAGTTACTTAACCCCAATTGCTTAGGGGCTGCCAGGTGGCGCAGTGAGTAAGAGCAACGGCCCCAGAGTCGGGATGACCTGGGATCGAATCCTGGCTCAGATACTTAGCACCACACCCAGAAATAACTGGCCATGTAACCTTGAGCAAGTTACTTAACCCCAATTGCTTTTTAACAAAAGTGAATCTGAATGGATTTTAGAGTGACAGAATCCATTGGGAGACAGAGCGTAGTATAATCCAGCCCAGTAAAGTGACCATGTAGGTCTGGGCAGGGGGAGCACAGAGCACGCGGGGGCTGCACCAGCATGGACCAGAAAGCAGACTAAAGCAGAGTGAGAAGGAGCCCCAGCCAGCAGATTCACCCACCCCAAGGGTGAATTGCAGTCATCTCACCCCAAGATGGGAGGATCAGTCAGAGCTGGGTAAGAGAAAGCACAGGGCCCACAGCAGAGTCAGCAGCTTCTCGTGGGGCTATCAGCCCACAGCCTGGAAATTTAAAAATCATCTACCTGAATTTCCAGAAGCCAATAAGGCAAAGTAAACCCTAGCTGCTCCAATTCCCCCTCCCTGATCCGGAAAATGCAGGGATAAATGTCCCACCCAGAATAAAAAACCTGAAATAGTAGAAATAGCCTCAGACTTAGGAGTCACTAAGAAAGGGTGCAACTGAGGCAGTAAGGAATCTGAAGTTAAGGGCAGGAGGGGTCCCAACAAGCCCCACCCCAGCTGACCAACAGGAGATCCAGAGCCCAGGGTGGTGGAGCCAGCAAGCACTAAAAACACAAGCCCAGGTGGACCTTAGCACCACCAGGGGAATCTGAGTACACCAGCTCTGCTGGCTGCCAGCTGCTGAGACTACCTGAGCCCTGAGCCCAGGGGCATAGAGGCTGAAATCTGAAGCAGCCAGACCACCCCTTCCCCACAGATTACTCTGTGAGCCTCAGGGTAACTCAGGGGAAACACTGAGATTCCTGGCCTTGGCCTCACTCTAGACAACCAGAGGCTACAGCACACAAAGTCAACAACCAGGTACCTAGCTCCCAGCCTGAGAAGCATGGGTCAGAGCCCTTTGTACCCCAGCAGCAGAAATACACTTTAAAGGTCAGGAAATAGGCAATTACAATGGGCCAGAAGCAACTTGCAAAGGCAAGACCATAGACATTTGAATCTTATTGTAAATGATAAGAATCACTTTCAGGAGAAACCATGGTCTCTGAATCCACACGGAAATATGAACTGGTCTCAAGCCCAAAAAGCATTCTTGAAGGAGCTTGAGAAAGATTTTAAAAGCCAAATTAGAGAGGTAAAAGATAAATTTAAATCTACAGTGACCAAATTGGAAAAAAAAATCTCACTGAGGAAAACAAATCCTTTAAAATAAAAATTTGCGAACTGGGACAGGAGGTTCAAAATCTTAACTGGAGAAAATACCTCCCTTAAAAAGGAGCTTCAAAAACTAGCCAAAGAAAATAATTCACTAAAAATTAGAATCCATCAAATCGAAGCTCAGGACTCTATGATGCACCAAGAGTCAGTCAAGAAAAACATGAAGATTGGAAAATTAGAAGAAAGTAAAATATCTCACTGAAAAAACAACTGACCTGGAGAACAAATCCAGGAGAGATAACCTAAGAATTATTGGTCTACTGGAAAGCCATGATGAGAAAAGCAGCCTGGACAACATCCTCTAAGAGACTGTCAAAGAAAACTGTCCTGAAGTCCTAGAATCAGAGGGGAAAATAGTTATCAAAAGAATTCACCAGACTCCTCCTGAAAGAGATCCCAAATTGAAAACTCCAAGAAATATAGTAGCCCAATTGCAGAATTACAAGGTTAAGGAGAAAATACTGCAAGCAGCCAAAATGAAACAGTTCAGATATCATGGAACTACAGTCAGGATTACAAAGAACCTAGCAGCTTCTACATTAAAAGATCAGAGGGATTGGAATTTGATATTTCATAAGTCAAAAGAGCTAGGACTGCAACCAAGGATCAACTGCCCAGCAAAACTGATCATAATCTTTCAGTCAAGGAGATGGTCATTTAATGAAATAAGGGACTTCCAGACTTTCCTGATGAAAAAGCCAGAGCTCAATGGAAAATTTGATCTCCAATTATAAGACTCAAGAAAGACACAAAAAGGTCAAAAAGGAAAACACTCTCTCTCTCTCTCTCTCTCTC
>NW_027185797.1:12491066-12535837 GCF_028583685.1 Petaurus breviceps papuanus | reverse complement strand
TCTCTCTCTCTCACACACACACACACACACACACACACACACACACATGCACATAACTTGGGATTCAATAAGAGCAAACTGTTTACATCCCTACATGAAAAGATGATACCTGTCAATACTAAAATTTATATGATTATCATGACCTTTAAAAGGGATATACATAGATAGAGGGTGTGGGTATAAATGAACTAATCTAATGATAAAATAAACCTTATGGGATTCAAAGGGACTGTAATGGAAGAAAAGGAAAGGATGAGGCAGAAAAAGGTAAATTAAGTCACATGAAGAAGCATAAAAACATAGTATAGGAGAGGGGAAGGAAAGAGGGAGATGACATCATTTGAACATTATTCTCACTGGTTCTGGTTCAAAGAGGGATCCACATGATCAGTTAAATTTAAGATTATAACATGAAAAAACACAAAAACTCATTATAATAGAGGGAAAGAAGGGAGGGAGAGGAGCACTGTATGAAATTTATTGTCATTGGTTTGGGGCCAAAGAGGAAATATACTCTGATAAGTATAAAAATCCATTGTACCCTATAGGCAGTAGGAGGTGTTGGGGGGCGGGGGGAAGGTGGGAAGGTGGGGATTAGAAGGGAGAGAAATAGTAGTAAGGGGAAAGGGTAGGTAAATTGGGAGGGGGGGTCACAGGGAGGGAATACCGAGGGAGACAGTGGTCTAAAGGAAAACTCTTAAGGAAGGCAAGGGAGGAGGAAGAAACAAAAGCATAAACAGAGGAGGGAATAGGATGGAGGGAAAGAGACAGACAGTAATCATAACTGTGATTGTGAATGGGATGACTTCTCTCATAAAACAGAGGTGGACAGCAGAATGGATTAAAAACCATAATCCTACAATATGCTGCCTACAAGAAACACATTTGAAACAAGGGGATACACATAGGGTAAAGGTAAAAGGCTGAAGTAGAATATATTATGCTTCAGCTAAATGGAAAAAAAAGCAAGGGTAGGAATCCTTATCTCAGATAAAATTAAAGCAAAAATACATCTAATCAAAAAAGATAAGGAGGGGCGGCTAGGTGGTGCAGTGAGTAAAGTGCCAGCCCTGGAATTAGGAGGACCCGAGTTCAGTTCTGGCCTCAGACACTTAACACCCACACAAAAAAATCTAGCCGTGTAACCTTGGGCAAGTTACTTAACCCCAATTGCTCTCCAAAAGACAAAAAAAAAAAAAGGAGAGAGAGATAAGGAAGGAAACTATATCCTGCTAAAAGGCACCATAGAGAATGAATCAAAATCATTACTTAACATATATATACCAAGTGGTATAGCATCCAAATTCCTAGGAGAAGTTAAGGGAATTAGAGGAAGAAATAGATAGCAAAACTATACTAGTGGGGGACTTCAATTCCCCCCTTTCTGAACTTGATAAATCTAACCTCAAAATAAACAAGAAAGAAGTTAAGAAGGTGAATAGAATTTTAGAAAGGCTAGATATGATAGATCTCTGGAGAAAACTGAATGCGGATAAAAAGGAATATACTTTCTTCTCAGCAGTACATGGCACATACAGAAAAATCAACCATGTACTAGGGCAGAAAAACCTCACAATTCAGTGCAGAAAGGCAGAAATATTAAATGCATCATTCTCATATCATGATGCAATAAAAATCATATGCAATAAAGGGCCATGGAAAGATAGGCTATAAACTAATTGGAAACTAAATAATTTAATCCTAAAGAATGAGCAGGTCAAACAAGAAATTATAGAAATAATCAATAACTTCATTCAAGAGAATGACAATAATGAGATGACATATCAAAACTTGTGGGATACTGCAAAGGCAGTCCTTAGGGGAAGTTTTATATCCTGGAGTGCATACATAAATAAATTAGAGAAAATGGAGGTCAATGAATTGGGCATGCAATTGAAAAAGCTAGAAAAAAGACAAATTGAAAATCCCCAATTAAATACTAAAATAGAAATAATGAGGGGCGGCCAGGTGGCTCAGCGAGTAAGAGCACCGGCTCCAGTGTTGGGATGACCTGGATCAAATCCGGGCTCAGATACTCAGCACCACACCCAGAAATAATAACTGGCCGTGTAACCTTGAGCAAGTTACTTAACCCCAATTGCTTTATAAAAAAAAAGAAAAAAATAGAAATAATGAAAACCAAAGGAGAGATTAATAAAATGGAAATTAAGAAAACTATTAAATTAATAAATAAAATTAAGAGCTGGTTTTACAAAAAACCCAATAAAATTGATAGACCCTTAGTCAATTTGATAAAAAGTTTCTGTGGACTAAACCAAAAGATTTCTTGGGCTAGATCTGACATATAGACCATTTGTCACCCCAGTTTTGTGTAATAAGACCAATGACCATCCTACATATTCCATTGGTGTCCTTGAAATGTAACAAGATCTAGAGTCAGAGTCCCAGAATATCAGGAAAACCTCTACAGAAAAGACATGAGCAAGAATCAAGCAAGATGAGGTGAGAATAGATTATGGAATATTCAATTAAAGGGAGTATTCAAATTGATGGGCTCACAGATCCATCCAAGAAATCAAGTATTGTTGTTGGTAACAAGTATTATTCTTTGGCAGGTACTGGGCTGCTACTGTTTCCTTTCTTAGTGGCTGCCAGTTCCATCTTCCTAATGGAGCAAAAGGGCCATCAATTCATTATAACACTATTTAATGAGAATATAAATCACTACAAAATTCAAAACAGCTACTAGAGAGTAAGAAACATAAGTTTCACTTTATCCCCTCATTCCCAAGAACCTGATAATCAGTTATGCTTTATAAAAGCCCAGGGTGACATTACAGTTTAATTAGGTGTACAGGAACTAGAGATCTTGCATTAATTAAAAACATCCAAAACTCATTAGGAAAGTCTTAATAACTCTGGTTTCCCAAGTCCAGGATTACCAAAATTTCATCTCCTTCCATGAAATAGTGAATGAAAATCACACTTAAGAACTGCACAACTTTTCTAGGTCTCAGTTTTCTCATCTGTAAAATGTGAGGATTGAACTAGATGACTTTGAAGGTGTCTTCTAGATCTAACATTCTGTGATGCCTACTCATGCTAAATATACTACCTGAGAGTGAGTAAACAAATGGTCTCTCTACATTGCCCCTGTAATGTCACAGGTTACCTACTACATGGCAGGTGTTTCCCCAATACCTTTACAATGGATGGTGCTAATATAAGTTCAGCTGAACATGTGGATGTCAAAGGTGAAACAGTTACATGGTAGCTAGATGAACTGATCATCAGGAAAACTAGTAGAGGCATAGGGTTTGACAAATACCTAATACCAGACTGAATGGAGCTCTTTGCTTTTTTTTTTTAGCAAAACATAACCTGTGTGGGCAAAATCCCAGATCTGATGAATTACTAAATTGAAACAAGTTCATTATATTAGCCTTCAGGGAAACATAGAAAAGATCTGAAATATCAAGAGTTTTAAATTATTACACGAGAAATACAAATGTGAATCTGACAGATGTTCTCTGGAAAACATAAAACCTTAATGCAAGTTTCCATGTGTTTGTATATGCTATTAAAAATACAAAGCACTGTCTGCAATTAATCCATTGTAAGCTTGATTTAAAAGGCACAGGTCCATGATTTTGATGGATGTAAGCAGCACAATGGATGCTGATGAAACTATGATGTGGTAATTATGAAAATTAAGTCTGTGGCCAGATCCATATGGTGAGAGGTAATCTCATCATAGACCAAACCAAATCTGTATGTTTTGCTGTCGTCAATCTGAATAAACAATATGAATCCTTTGCCACCCTTCTAATGTTATGCTAAAGATAATTGTAAAGGCAGTGTGGCATAGTGAATAGAGTGCTTACTTGGTACCAGTGAAACCTGGGTTCAAATCATACACCATTCACAAACTGTAGGATGTTTGAGTTAGTCACTTAACTTCTCTGGGTCTTATTCTGTCATCTGTATAATGAGGGAATTGGTCTAAACAGTCTCTGAGGTCCCTCCCACCTCTTAATTCATCATCCTATATCACAGAATCAAAGAATCTCATAATTGAAAGGGACCTCAATAGCCATCTAGTCCAACCCTTATCCAAAAAAAAAAATTCCCTCTACAACTTACCATAAAAAGCTGAGTCTTTGCTTAAAGAATTCCAGTGAGGTGGAATCCATCATACATGTAGTTTATTTCACTTTTGGATAACTAATACTTTGGGATTTTTCTTTTCATCAAGCCCCAAAACTGAAACTTAGGAAAGTCAAGTGATTTGCTCAAGGTACCCAGGTGGCAAATATTTGAGATGGTACTCAAGCCTGAGTCTTTGTGACATGACAATCCTTCAAATACTTAAGACAATTATCAGGTTCTAAACATCCCATAGGTTAAAAAATAAACCTCCATCCATGATTCCTTCTATTGATCTTGTAGTGACAAGTTCTCCAGTCATCCTAAACATCCCTGTCATTTTCCCCTGGATGCTTCAACTGGTCAATATTAAATGTGGCACCCTCCACCATACATCGTAGAGCACCAGACAGCTGTGGTCCTCTATAGCAATAGTGAAGACTTATGGCTATCATGCTATACACCAAGGATTCTTAAATTTTTTTCCACTCATGACCCCTTCAGCACTTCTCAAACTGTGTGTCACAACAAGAAGAACTGCATATCACCTATGTGCCTGAGCATTAAACACCATGCATAAGCCTGGCTACTTCTTTTGGGTCTATTGACTTTCTGCATTGATCCTACTGTATTTATCCTTCAACATATGGATGTCCTCCAGCATACCAATGTACCTTCTAAAATGAAAACAAGATTCTACATCTGATCTCTTCAAGGAAGCCAAAATCAAGAATAGGGCAGACAAGTTATGGAGCTGGGTTTTCAAATGAGTTTGATGGATTTTTATATTCTCCAAAGTAATTTCAAAACAAATTCTATGATTTGTCTTACAAACCATCAAGAGGCAAGATTCAGGGTTTATGTTATGGCATTTTAATGCTGTGCCAGTTTATTACACAGTGTCAAGCTATACAAATGGGGAAATGAGTATTCTTCACTTGACTTGTAGACACATTTTATATCCAAGCTCTGGCACTCATATGTGACTGACTTTCCCTTCTAGTTTCTTCTGTCATCTCCAACTGGAAAGCTAAGCCTGCTGTTCGCCCCATTGTCCTCCAGAAGAACAGATGGTTAAAGCTCTAGACTTTTGAGTCAGAATGACCAAGGTTCAAAACCTACCTGTGTAGTAAGATTTGTTCCTCATGTTCAAAATGGGGGTTGGATTAAGTGGTATTTCACATCCTTTCTAGATTTACAGATATGATCCAAAATTCTTGTAGGCATCAGCCCCTTAAATTTTGGTTTCTGTAACCACCATGTTTTTGAGGTCACTCTCTACATAACCTTCTTAGCACCAAATCCAATGGTAGGATTTTTTTTCATTCCCAAAGTAGGCAGTATTGTAGTATGGAAGGAGCAGTAACTCTGAAGTTACAGAGCATGGGTTCAAATCTCATTCCGATGCTCACTGCCCCTGTGACCTTGAGCAAATCAATTTCATCTCCTTGTACCTTTATTTCTTCCTTTGAAAAATATTGGGGATGTACTAGAAGAAATTTGAGTCCCCTTCCAGTCCTAAAGTTATAACTCTATGAACCTCAACCCCTTGACTTTTTTTCAGCATCCCATCACTATGAGACCACTTGTTGAAATTCTCCTTCTTTGGCTTCTGTTTCTATAATCTCCTAGCTCTCTCCTTTTAGCTCTTTTAATACTCCTTGGTCTCTTTTAATGGTTTCACTTAAATGTAGATTTCTCCCCCAAGGTTCGGTTTCTTTTCTCTATATATATTCTCTCCTCCACTTATCTGTTCTCCTATATTTAACTAATGTGTGATACAGTAGAGGGAATGGGATGGCACAGGTTGGGAGGACATATTCTAATACCATCTCTCATGCTTATTATCTGTGTGACCTTGAGCAAGCCTTATCACCTCAGTGTGCCTCAGTTTCCTCTGAGGTAAACTGAAGAGGTTATACCAGATGACCAGAAGTCACCTCCAGCTCTAACTAAAACCCAGTGATCCTATGACCCTACATGGATGCCTCCCAAATCTCTATCTCCACCCCTAAACTTTGTTCTCACCCAAACACCAGACTTTCATCTCCAACTAACTACACAATGCCATGGTACAGTGAAAAATAAAAATAAAAAATCCTAAGTTCTGGAGTTAGAGACCTAGAGTTTGAATCCCATTTCTGGCACTTATTTATGTGACAACTTCCCTGGGCCTCAGTTCTTCTTCTATAAATGGAGAAGACTGAACTAGATAAACTCTCAGGTCCCTTGCAGATCCTCTATATACTTCTCCATCTCCCCTGCAGGGTTTCCATAGTGACAATACCTCCACCCCTACAGGTTTTCATTAGTTTAGTGAGTCCCCCTCTGAATCATTTGAGGAAGTATCTATGCCACTGTCCATGCTCTATGATGTCCCAGGTAGGGACATCTTCCCTCCTTCTTTCTGCTTTTCAGTTCCCTTTTATATATTGCCCTCACCCACTAGAATGTACATTCCTTGAAGACAAAGACCTTCTCTTTTTACTTATATTTGCATTCTCAGTACTTATCACAGTGCCTGGCTGGTACTAAGTACTTAATGTTTTGTCTTTATCAGAAAGCTTTTCAGTATAGCTTAACCTTGCTGAAAAGATCTTAGGATAGTATTTCTTCTCAGCTTAGAAAGAAAAGAAGCTAATAGCTTGGGTCTTAAGGGTGGGGTTGTTCTCTTTTTTCATGGACAGTGAGAGGTTTTTGAGGGTCTCTATAGAGAAGACAAAGAGAGAAGAGGGAGGTAGCAAGGGATTCCCCCAGACACATAGGGAAGTGGCATGGGTATGCCAGTCAATGGTAGCTGCATCTACAATTCCCTTCTTCAAACCCAAATTTACATGGGAAAACATCAATGGTGACCTCTAAAAGGAAAAGTGGAGAGATATTTGACTGTGTTGTTTGTTTTCATCATAGGCACTCAATCTGGTATCAGAAGCACTTAATGAAAATGGACACAAAGAACAAGAAGTCTTTGCCCTTCACCCCTTGTCTTGCTTCAGATGAGTACAATAAGCACTCACTTCTGTACTCTTTGAAATTCTATTAAAAGGTACATTAGGCATATCTAACCTTATTTTTCATAAACACCTATAGTTGACTCTTATCTTTATGTTTCTTGGTCTTCCTTTGTTCATGGCATGAAGGTAGAAGACAGCTCTGAGAGCCATACAGGAGAAAGTGACCTTTACTAGTGACCATCTGGGATCTCAACCCCTGCCCCTCCCTAGTCTTTTGGTAGAGTTTCTCCCTAACTGAAGGCGTTATTGGGAGCCATTTCATAACTACATTTCCAAAGGCAGTATTACTACAGAGTTGGGCCATTTTTAAAACCCTACCTCATCAGAAATGGGTCCATCATAGTGACCAAGGGTTGTACTGCAAACAGGTAACTGACACTATGTTACATAGGCAGACTCTTAATGTCATTCACCATCAGTTTATGACAACATTCCATTAGAAGTATATTTCCCAGAAATCTCTTCTATGCCCTGTTTAGTAAAAATAGCCCTGGGCTAAGAGTCAAGAAAACCTAAGTTCACCTGTCACCTGTCATATTCATTAGCTGTATGACTCTGGACATGTTATTCAATGTCTCTTTGAATATAATACTTAAGAGAATCTACCTTATAAAAGCAGTCTAAAGCTCAAACGAGATACTGTATATTTGCTTTGCAAATTTTAAAGAGATGTGTCAGTTATTACTAATGGATTAGGAATAAATTAACATAAAAAGAAAGCCCTCCTTGAATGGAACACCAAATGGTCCTCTTGGGATGCTGTAAAGCATATTGATAGATTTTATACTCCACTGAAATTTGTAGACGACAAAGAAAATAAATTAACCCCAGATAGAATTTTCCTCCAATACCTGACTGTATGTATGCATATATAATCATTATCTTAGGAAAATGGAATCTGAAAAATAAATTGAAAGATAGTTGAGATGTCATCAAATGTAGAGAAATGGAAATAGGAAGCAGAAGTGTAATTTCATTGGTATGGAGAACTTGTGAAAAAGTAAATTCCATCTACCAATGGAGATTTTCACCATCTCTAAGATGTATAGTCTTTTTTTTTTAAGCAATCGGGGTTAAGTAACTTGCTCAAGGTTACACAGCCAGTTATTTCTGGGTGTGGTGCTGAGTATCTGAGCCCGGATTTGATCCAGGTCATCCCGACACTGGAGCCAGTGCTCTTACTCACTGAGCCACCTGGCTGCCCCTAAGATGTATAATCTTAAGGAATTGCCAGAGTAGGGTTGTTAAAGAAACTGCCCCTCTTGGAACATGAAAAACTTACATGAATTGATGTAAAATGAAGAATGCAAAGCCAAGAAAACAATATAAGCAATGGCAAGAGTATAAATGTAAGGATGAGCACAGAACAATAAAAAATACATGTTTCAAAATTACAATGAACAAGTTTGACCCCAAAGAAGAGATTGTAGTGTTAGACAGTGGAAGAAATCTAAAATAAAGATGGATTCATGGATCAGGACAAGTATATTGAGGGTATGATTGAACAGGAGAAGAGAAGTACACCTAATGAAAATAATTTTAGATTTATAATAGGAAGATCTTAACAAAGTAGAGATTGGCCAGTGGATTTTTATTTTTCCTTGATTATGACCACATCCAAGAGGAAGAGAGGCATTTGTATGGATACCAGTTCAAGGAAGGATCAATAGTTAACCAAAGAGGAGATACTGAAACATGGTGCTTTGCAACCAGACTACCAACTACAGGAAAGACCTTACCAAAAAAAAATCCATAAAAATAATATCTCAGTTTGACTCTTTTCGCTGATACTTGACATGGCTTCCACAGTCTTCTAATTCACACCAGCATCTCCCCTACCAAGCTGTTATATTACCTCAAAGTAGAAGGAAAATAGTCTGTTACTGGGATTTCACCTAAAGAAATTTAGTCTATCCTGTTATCTTATTTAGATTTCTCTCGAATTCTCTTATCTTTTGTTCTCAGTAAATAGCAATGTTGTTTAAGGAATATACTTTTAAAACACAGCTCTCGTAAAAGCTTTTTTTCCAAATGATCTTTTAAACAGAGAGAAACAAAGTTTGTGTAGGGTTGTAGCATTCTGTCAGATCCCTAAATACAAATGAAGCGAGAGACTGGGGTAGAGCCAGGATGCTCATGGGTTTGGAAAATTCAGCTTTTCCAAGTAGGCAAGAAAAGACAATCGCTGGCTAAGAGCAGTGGTCTTCCCAACACTCGTCCGGGACCAGGTGCACATAGGCAGGTCCTCCTGAAAGCAAGCTTCTTTTGGAAAGCTCTCTTTCTTTTCACTTCCCTCTGAATTTGAAAATGTGAACTATTACTGTAAATATTTTCCATAACATCTGGAGTTTTGTTTTGTGTGCACCTACGAATGTACACAATAAACCCATGTTTGATAACACGAGGGCAGTTAGACCATGTGAACTAGAAAGGTGAGGAAAATGTAAGTGACTCTTTGAACCTCCAAATAAACCATTTGACTTTATTGCATCTTACGCCTGTGATTTAAGTACTGCAGGAAATTCCCACTGTGAAAACTCCATTCATTAATGTAGATTTGGTGATTTTATTGTGATTTAGAGTTTCCTGGTACACTAGGCATTTAGGGCTTGTCCAGGACCATACAGGAAATAAGCAGTAGAGGCAGGCTTTGAGCCTAGGTCTTTAGTCTCCAGCACCAACCTTCTGACCACAGCCAGCTCTTGGATATTTGAATAACAATATAGAAATGGGGGTCTTTTATATTTTTTTTGGCTTTTTTTGGAGGGCAGTTTGGGGTTAAGTGACTTGCCCAAGGTCACATGGCTAATTTTTGTGTTAAGTGTCTGAGGCCAAATTTGAACTCAGGTCCTCCTGACTCCAGGGCCGGAGCTCTATTCACTGTACCACCCAGCCACCTCTCTTTTATATTTTTTTAAAAAATAATGGAGAGAAGTTTTCCCAGGATTCCTATGAGATAGGTTTGAGTCTTAAAAATGAATTAAGCTTCAGGTATTCTCCATGCAGCTGTTCTCTAATAAGGTTATATAGCCTCCAAGGATAAGATGTCTAACCTGGTGTCTCTGCTTTGGTTCCGGTACACCACCAGCCAAAGTAACACCAGGAATAAGGAGAAGGCATTGACCCAGCTCAGCAGGTGAAAACATCTTCACAAGTTTGGAAATTCCATCTTGTTCTAACTCAGAAATGAAAACAATAGGGGCGGCCAGGTAGCACAGTGAATAAGAGCACCGGCCCCAGAGTCGGGACGACCTGGGATAGAATCTGGGCTCAGATACTTAGCACCACACCCAGAAATAACTGACCGTGTAACCTTGAGCAAGTTACTTAACCCCAATTGCTAAAAAAAAAAAAATGAAAACAATAAAGGATGAAAGAAACTGGGGATGAAAGAGTCAGGGAGGGAGGGAAAACAGAGGAAGGTAGAGGGAGACAGAGAGAGGGGCATGTATGTGTGTACATGTATATATATATACATAAATTGATTTTGTAAGATAAGTAGCTTTTTAGAAACTCATCTATTAATGGATATTATGGGAAGATGTTTTGGGTTTTTTCCCACACCCATAAAAATAGGTGAATCATAATTTTTTTTCTGGTTCACAATATGACTTCAGGTTCTTTAACCCACCATTTTTATGAGCACTAAATATTTTTACAGTTTTACATTGTTAATTCATTTTTACTAACCAATGCTGTGGCTATTTAACCCACCAAAAATATAGTTACTGTGATCTCCAAGTCCATGATATACAGGAAAGGGGCCTGGCTCTAGTATCAAAGGGCCACAGTCCAGATCTTGTTTCTGACACACAGTTAGATGAACTTAGGAAAATCACTAATGTTATTCATTTATTGAGTTCAGGGGCTGGATTAAATGGCCTCTGACGTTCTTTCCAAGTCAACATCAGCAAATCTGTGATATTATGGCTTCTAATTGTATTTCACCCATGAAACATTTCCTTTCAGGGTCCAATAATAAAAAGCCAACCAGACTACCTAGATTCCATTCACCTTGATATTGTTTCTATTAGACAATTATCTTAACTTAAGTGCTTCCTATGCTTTTCTCTAATAGCAAGTAGACTTTGTGGAAAGAAATTCAAAATGAAATCCAAGAAATAAATTTTGAGTAATCTGTTACATCCCATAATTTTACAGGCTTTAAGATCACTGACAATTTTTTTGGTAATATTTTTGCATTACTATTTTCCAAAATGTTTTGAGCACTTTGTAAAATGAGTTTCATGCATCAACTTCAACTTGATTCATATGGCAAAATATTCATTTCTCATTGCATCCCATCTTTAAGGATGAACAAATACCCCTCTCTAAATTTAGTTTCACCATTTCTTGAAATTTTATTATTTGAGATAATAAAAATCAGTACCATTTTGAACCTTTGCCATAATATTTTCCCCATTAAACTACAGTTAATATGAAACATTAGCAAGAAATGTTTTTCAGAAATAATTAGACATTTACTTAAGACATTTTTGTTTTCTGTAATCACATTTCTCCTTTGAAGCCAATGTTTTTAATGGTGATTTTTTTTAAAAAATTTAATTGTGATTTTAATGGTGATTTTTACATCTCTGATGTACTAAATAAAGTAGTAATTTCATGATTAATGATCCTCAAAATAATTTCACATTTCAAAGAATTTCTACTACTCTCCTATAGTAGATTCTATCCTGCCTAGAAGCTAAAAGTTCAGGTTGATTTGGGAACAAGTTAAGATCACGAACAAATTCATTTAGGCTTCCTTGAGATAGTAAGATAAGGTTCTGAAGATTGCAAGGTTGCTTCAAATGGGACATCACCACTTTGCTGGTCTCTTATCTTGGCAGGCTGATCATCATCATTACCATTTGAGTCATGAAGTTCAATCATATTTGGGCAAAATCCAAGTGTCTGGTGGTTTGTGTATATGCAGTTCCTATGTAAAATGGGTAGGTAGATTTGGATTTTGCACATTAACTTTAAATTTGAAGGTAAGCCTTCTCATCAAGCAAAAATTGCAATCTGCATATGGGATTACTTATTATCTCCAAAATATAGGAACCACAAACAGCATATGATGAGATCCATGTATATAACCATTCAATAGACAAATAGGAGAGACTTAGCACCAAAAGATGTGTCAAAGCCTTGCCCTCATTGACTATTTTAAAAGCTAAATAGAGTCCATAGGTGTAACAAGTAAAGTCTCATTGCTCAAATTTTAAAGTTAGTTCACTGCAAACATAAAAATTTTCAAATGGTTGGCATGTTTATCAGACAAGCTAAGAATTTAAATAAGGTGGGCCAACAACTACGAAACACAAAATGCTGAAGAACATATACATTTGAAACAATAATTATGTTTACCAAGTGACACAACAATGTACTCTACATTGAGAGTTTTACTGCATGACTGAATACATATAACCCGCTCTGCCACACAGCACATGAGTCATAACATCCATAAAATGTAAGGAAAAGCCATCCAATGATTTCTCAGCTCCCTCCATCTCCCAGGCCATCTTTCACCAAATCGTGCTTTATGACAGCCTTATACCAAAATTCACCTGTCAATCAGTAATGGAGGGTCATAAAGAACCATTTACATTTTTCAATTCAACAGCAAAAAAAAAAAAAAAACTGAAACACTAAGAAATTTCCAAGCAACAAGATGGATGTGGAACAATGCAATCAAATGACATTTTTCACAAAATTCCCAGACAGTGATCTATGGAGAAGGCAGAATGGTTAAGCAGCCAAGACAATAGCAGTGATGAGGACTTATCGTCGCTCACATGGTAGCGCCTGCGCCAACAGATCTTTGTCAAGTTGTGATCTCAAATTCTTCATTTGAATAGAGTAGCATAGGTAGTCATATGACTGTCAGTCATACTGAAATGAAAAAATATAGCTCCTATTTATATTATATCACAGAATATCATCCTTAGAAAGGACCTCGGTGACCATCTAATCCAACCCATATCCAAGGAAGTATTGTCTCCACAGCACGCTATAGAGGATCTAGCCTTTGCTTCCCAAAGATCTCAAGTGGGGTAAAACTCACTCCCTTACCAGCCCATTTCACTGTTAGATAACTAGTAGTTTAGAAATTTTTTCTTTGTATCAAACCTAAGGTGATCTCTTTGCAACGCCTGGTTCTGCCCTCTGGGGCCAACGATGACTTAAAGAAGCTATGATTGGCTCCCTAGAGCTTCTCTTCTTCAGGGACAAATATTTCCAATTCCTTGAAGACTCAATCTCACGTAAGACCTCCACTGGGGCAACTCCTCTAACCTAGCACTTGCATTGGTGAACTGAGTCCTCAGAAGGCAATTATTACTCTGAGAACCTTAGGGGTAACTATAAGGGACTGGGTTTCTAATAGCGCTGCTCATATGCACCCACCCATATTCTTCCACAAATAATAAGCAAGACTCAATTAGCAAACATTATTTACTAAGAAGGTATAGTTCAAAACAGGTGGTATAAAATATTCCCTCCAAAACTGGGGTATATACTTGTGGAGTCCCTAAGGAGAGTAGATGCCAACTTATTGTACAAATTTAATAATGTACATTTGTAGAGAACAAATGTGGCAAAGTGGGGGCACTCACAACTCTTAGTTACTAGAAGTCTTTATCTCTCTTTGTAAAGTCCTCATGAAGCTAGCTTCCATATGTCAGTGACCTTGCAAAATCCATAGCCAGGTCTCCTCTCGACCATCAGAGTTCACATTCCCTGCAACTACCTTTCTTCATTTAGTTGTACTTTCATTGGTCCTTTCTCTTTGATCAGAGCTGAATGTCCTGCCTATTGCTGGTCAGGCCTCTCTGAGAACATGGCCCATGGGGAAGGAGGGTGGTTGAGGAAGGAGAAAAGAGAGTGAGACATTTTCATCTCCTCCCACCCAAAGCAATTCCCTCTTACCAACTTGGCTCCAACTCTTGAATTGGGAATCTTCCAAAATGCAACTCTTCCATGACTAGACTGATCCACTACTCAACTAACCATTTCCAAACTGGCTTGTTGTTCTCATACAAAGCCCAAGAGATGTGGTTTCTCTGTAAGCTCTTACAAACTTTTTTGTTTATGGCAACAATTGCCTTTCATCCAATCCCCAAAACCCATAACCTTCTTAAATTGATTAATATTTATTTATACTTTTGATTGATTCATTTTAGGTGTCTGGAATTTCTGTGATTCCATTAATTGGGGTAGGGGTGGAATCCTACCTTTACACGCACATGGCAGGAGTTCTATTTTTTTTTTCACCATGCTGGTTGTCCTTCACTGAATACTCTCTAGTTCTCAATACCATTCCTAAAATGGGTACCCAGAACTGGACACAATACTTCAGTTATGTTCTGATCCTGGAAAGCACTGTGGGGCTATAATTTCCTTATTCCTACAAGCTATGCTTCTTTCAAGTCAGTCAAAGGTTATATCAACTTTCTTAGTTTCTATATCTTACTGTTGTAGGGAATGGATGGGGAAAGGGATAAGCATTTCCATAGTAAGGCCCTTTGCCTTTTCATTTGATCCTCATAACAACCCTGTGAAGCAAAAGCTATTATTATCCCCCATTTTATATTTGTGGGAACTGAGGCATAGGTTAAATGACTTAACCAGGGTCACATATCTAGTAAGTGTCTGAGATCAAATCCTAACTCAGATCTTCCTGAAACCAGGACTAGCAGTCTACCCACTGTGCTGCCTGTTCCTTCTATTGAGATTGAGTTTGTCACCCACTAAAACCCTGTATCCCTTACATAAGAATTGCTATCTATCCATGGCTCCCCCATTCTGGATTTATAGAATTGATTTTTTGAACACAAGTATAAGATTTAAATTGGTCCCTATTAAATTTCATCATAATTCAACTCAGCATTCTAACCTATAAAGACATATTTAGAACCTGAGTCCATCATCCACTAGGTCAGAGATTTTTCCCAGCTGTGTGGCATCTACAAAGTGCTTGCGTCACTACAGTCCTCTGAGGCAAGTAATAAAGGTATAATTTTTCCCATTGTTTTTCCAGAGAAAGAAAACTAGAGCCCAGAAGGCTTAAGTAGTTTGTTCTAGGTGGCACCACTAGAAAATGGCAGAACCAGGTCTCAAACTCACTAACTTTTTCTTGAGAACCAATGGACATCCATTCAACATCAGTCTACAGTATCAGAGATGTAGTTCTAATATTGATGTAACGACAGATGGTGTCAGTTGAATCAGGTGCCAAGCCCAAATGTTGACCTCAAACATGTGTTCCCAAAAATGTCCCTACTGTTGCTTTGCTTTTTAACCATTGGTCTTCTCCTACAGATAAAGGGACACATACACAGGTATCAAATGTCCAAATCTTCTGTTTTCAAACTCAGTCCCCTTCCAAATACATCTTGCAGTGTCTCTGAGTATATTTGGTTTGGTTCGCTCTATTTGAAAATGCCTCTATCTATATAGCTCAAAGCATATTTTTAAGCTTGAATTACAGTTTGTCCATATAGATTAACCAAATTAATTATGTAATTACTGGATTTCCACATCCGTTTTGTGCTTTGTAAACAGCAATTAAGTTGCAAATGTAGTTTTGCTGAATTCTCATTAGCATCTCTTTCTCTGTTTCTAGCTCTGTCTCTCCTCTGTCTCTCTGTCTCTTTTTCTGTCTCTATATCTTTCTGTGTATCATTCTCCTCCTCTGTCTTTTTTTGGCCAGGATATCAATATAGAGAACTCTTGGTAAGGATATGGATTACAAATGACTTGCCCAGGGTCATGCGATCAACATTATCAGAGGCAGGATTTGAAGTTGTATGTCCTTGACTCAGTTCACCATCCACTGTTTCTCTAATAATCCCACGCTGTTTCTCTAATAGCAAATTCTGGTATGAAAAAGTTATGACATTTTTATCTCAGGCATCCTCCCCACTTTTCTGTTTCAAGCCAGTATGATTTAACCCATGTCATGAACTTCCCCCAGATTATTTCTTTGAAAATTCTGAACTGAATTGGGGTTTCATTTTTCTTCAGTATTGAATATTGATATTAGTCACTCAGAATTAATTCTAAAAGTAGCTGAGAGTAAAATTAGAAAATTACTAAGCACAAAAATAGTATGAAAATGAAAACTGCAGTTGTAATAATGAATAACACATTATTCAAATATAATAGTATGTGATTTTTAAAATGATACTGTCAGGTAAAGATCCAAGGTATGAAGACAAAACCTTTAAAAGAGTTTCAGAGAGAATGTTGCTTAACTCTTTGATCCCATCATTTAACATAAAATAGAGGGAAAAGAGACATGCTAATAGTTGTAACTTCTAGCTACGTACTAGGTTTAACAGATACATAATATTTATATTGATGAAAATTATGATCAAAATAAATAAATATAACTTCAGTACATGGGAAAATGAGTTCTCAATAAACTGATTCTTCTGTATTAGGAGCAGCCTGGTGATATTGTAGAGTTTGGGACCTGAAAGTCAGAAGACAAGTTCAAATCCTGCCTCAAACATTTGTGATCCTAAGCAAGTGGCTTTAGCCTCAGTTTCTTCATTTGTAAAATGAAAGGAAGAATAACAGCACTTTTCTCACAGGTTTTTGCAAGGATCAAGTGCCATAAGATTTGTAAGGTGCTTTGTAAATAGTAAAGAGCTGTGTAAATATAAATGTAATCACTGAAGTTGAATGTTGTTTTTAAAACCATTTTTGATAGTAGTCTCCCTAAAACCAGGGATGCATAATCCCATGTTTGGAATACCAAACATCATTTAACTTTTTCTTAGAACAAGTGATCATCCATTTCAATGTCAGTCTACTATACTATAGATGCATTTCTAGCTAGTGGTGTAAATACAGATGGTGTGAGATGGAAGAGGTACCATGCCCAGATATTAACCTCAAACCTGTGTTCCTAAAAGGGTCCCTAATATTAATTTCCTTTTTAGACCCCTTTTTTTCTTTTGGGCTTTTTCTATAGGCAAAAGGAAGCATGCACAGATATCAAAATGTCCAAGACAATATAATTTCCTTTCTGAAAAATGTACCACAGAAACACAGATCCAATGTTTTCTTCCAGGAATTTATCTCATCATCCCGAAGATTCAACAAATATTTTAAGTACCTGCTTCATGCAGAGCCCTGTTTTGGAGCTAAGAAACTTTTGAGCTTTCTAACCATGTCCTCCTGTTCATTCATAACATTTCAAATATTCTTATTTCTACAATATTTACACAGTGTGTCAGAGGGAAATCCTTGACATCTTATGCCTTCTCTTCTATCTCAAGAATTGTCTATCAAAGAAGGGAAAAGGAGGAGAAACCGTGGCCATGTCATGGATTTGCAATGTGGTATTCTAAATCTACAAATCCTCCGGTATTATTGGAACTAACATGTCTACAAACATAATGCTTAGAATTTTTTTCTAAGACCTTCCAAATATTTGACTATTTTTTTTATAAAATGCTAGTCAATGGTTATATTTAAAATCACATCTATCATGTGATAAAATGTTTGGAATATCTACATTATGGACCGATTGTCTCATGAAAGTTATCCCTACCATGTACCAAATAATAACCTAAAACCTAGGCTAAAAGTACCAGGAAATGCCAGTAGGCTGAACAATCCTAAAAATGTTATGATTTCCTATTGACAGCCAATGTGGTATAGTTGATGGAGAGTACTAGAGTTGGAGTTAGGAAGACCTGAATTCAAATCCCACCTTTGATACTTACAAGGTACGGGTCAGCACAAGCCTGAGACACAGTTTCCCCCTCTGGAAAATGGCAATAAGTAGGCACCTACACCATAAGGGACTCAATCGGGCAACAGATATGAGGTGCTTTGCAAACTTCAAAGCACAATCTACAAGTCAGTCAGTATTATATCATTACCTCTGCAAAGAGACTTCTGTATACATTTCAGTTATTATCCAATTCATTCTTATCTTTCATTTAGTAGAATAAAAATAGAAAGAGTGCTGGGGAAAGTCCCTGTCCTACAATTAACATTTTATGTTTAGTGTTCAGTCAACTATAGCACATGTGGATTAAATGATTGCTTTCTAAATAGAATAGGTGGGTAAATTCATCTTACCTACTGTAGCAGCAAGCACCCTGGCGTCCCCAGGGTGGTTGCTCACACAGGTTCTTAGATCTGCTTTGTTAAAGGAAAGCAACTCAAAATGGCTTAACAAGCTTACTTTAATCAGTCAGACATATATCATTTACCTTGTTCAGGGAAAAAGTCAGCACCCCGAACTTCAAAGTATACAGGCAGAATTATCAAGACAGAAACAGATCTAGTAGACATATTTCAAACTGTCCAACCATTACATCCATACCCAGTCAACATCTGGGTTTCCACATCTGGGTTTTTCAAAGCCGGGGGGGCCCTGGACAACGGCTTCCCAGAACACAGATCAAATCACAGAACACTTCTCAAAGTGAGCCTCCAAAACAAAGCTACACATCAGGGCTTATATAGCCTTCTCCTGGCTCAGAGAATGTAACAACCTTTTGGACCCACTGGCCAATCAAAAAGTATCTACTGAAAAACAAGCCTCCCACCCCAGGCTTCAGGTGCACTTTAGCCTAGGGGCAGGGAAGATCTTCCAAATTTGCATTCCCATTACACCTACCTATTGAAAGCATATTCAAGACAAGTCCAATAGCTGGCAGGATGATACAAATGATACACACTTCATCCTGTTTTCATTTTTTTTTTTTTATTTTCTCTGCTAGTTTCTGTATTTTGAGAATTTTTCAATTCTGTTTTATGGGGCTGGGTG
Organism: Petaurus breviceps papuanus; assembly: GCF_028583685.1. Classification (NCBI taxonomy): domain Eukaryota; kingdom Metazoa; phylum Chordata; class Mammalia; order Diprotodontia; family Petauridae; genus Petaurus; species Petaurus breviceps. Next base: position 12,516,922 of record NW_027185797.1, on the reverse strand, counting down.
CAATTAGAAGAATTTAAAATGATGACATCTACTAAGGCAACTAGCAGGGGAAAGTGCACTGGATCTAGAGTGAGGAAGATCTGAATTCAACTCCATCCTCAGACAGACATCTTTTGAATCTAGGTAAGTCATTTTACCTCTTTCTGATTCAGTTTCTTCATCTGTGAAATGGAGGTGTTAATTGTGCCTATCTCCCAGAATTATTGTGAGGAGCAAATGGGTAGATATATGTAAAGTGCATTGCAAACTATGAAATACTACCTAAATGGTAGCTATCATTAGGAACGCTGTCCTTAAAATTTTATGGGTCAGTGTTGTGTCGAGGCAATTGTGATCAGCAGTTCTAAATCTTAGGTTTGTTTTCACTTCAAGGAGTGTTCCTCAATGGTCTAGCAACTAAATAACTTTGATATCCAATGCATGGCATTGAGCCTATGTCTGGGGAACCAAAATAATCCTTCAATGAATATGCAAAAAAGTCAATAGAAACAAATTTGATTGCTGCACTTTGTAAGCAACAGGAAAATAATTGCAATGAAGACCATACAAAGTGCTAGTAAGAAATTTAAGATCAAAGCCCAGCAGGGAAAGATAGAAAAAGGAAAATTCCACTTAAACTAATGACCAAGTGGATAAAATATTTGGGAGTCAAACTACTAAGGCACATTTTGAAGTTACATGACTACAAACACAAATCACTAACTATATAAAAGAAAGCAAATAAAAATTAGAAATTATTTCACTGTAGTGAGATCCTTCCTTTACAATAAAAATTATAATATTACTTAGGTTAATTTACAACTTAGTGCTATGCCAAACTACCAAAGATTTCCCTTTATAACTAGTTAAAATGGTAACAAAATCCATCTTGAGAAAAAAAAAAATGTCATGAATCTCAAGGGAAGCTGGGGGAGGGGGAAGTTAAAGGAGCCTAACATAACCAGATTTCAAAATATACTATAAAGTAATGATAACCACAACTATATGTTGCTAGTTAATAAATGGAAAGTTGATCAATGAAATAAAATATGTGAATAAAATTCAGAATATTCAATAAACCCAAGAAAACCAACAACTGGGAAAAGACCTCCCTATTTGGCAAAAACTACTAGGAAACTAGGCAGATAGGTGATAGAGGCGGATAGAGCAATGGGCTTGGAATCAGGAAGACTCTTCATTCTGAGTTCAAATCTGGCCTCAGACATTTACTAGCTGTGTAACCCTAGGGAAGTCATGTAATCCTGTTTGCCTTAGTTCCTCAAATTTAAAATAAACTGAAGGAGGAAATTGTAAACCCTAAGATTTACAAAACATTTTGGACAAGCTCTTCAAAGTAAGTGCTATTACTATCCCTGTTTATTGATGAAGAAACCGAGACTGGGAGAGGTAAGTGAATTGTCCAGAGCCATACAACTAGTAAGTTTTGGAGGCAAGAATAAATTCAAATCTTCTTTTCTCTAATGCCCTATCTACTCTGCTACTTGGCTGCCAGCAAGTTATCTTCATCCATTTTGCTTCTAGGTTTAAATGATGTGATCTTTTACATAAAGTCAAGTATCCATTTGAATTTAGTGTATTAAGTGGTATAAGATGCTGGCCTACACATATGTTTTGCCAAACTGATTTTCAGGGAATTCTTGTACCAATTAGGAAGTTAGAGATCAGTGGGATCCCACTAAAATTTAAGTAGTTTGTATTGATTTTATTTGAAAATATTCTCCAACATAAAGGTTTCAAGCAAAAATTATGCCTTTTGACCTTATCTTCCTTACAACTGAATGAGAAAAGCAAGTAATAACAGTGAAACAGTTTTATAAAGCTGATCATTTTACCAACCCAAAGATACAGTATGGAAGATTGTCATTTTTATATTAACATCTCAATTGTTTGGAAGTGAAACATTTGGCAGTTTCTGCCACCTGGGAGCATGAGAAATAAAAAGGAAAAGACTAGGGAGAGGAGAGTAAAGGAAGGAAGGAGTTTTTAAAAGCAAAGAAAAAACCCTGAATTAAAATAGTTGAGAAGAGCCTATGAGTCAAAGATGACCTTATGTTAAGATGATAATAGATTTAGTGCTAGAAGAGACCTTTTAAGTCAACTAGTCGATCTCTCTTAATTTACAGATAAGAAGCATGAAACCCAGAAAGGTTAAGCAAGTGGCTTGAAATCAGAGAGGTAGTAACATGTGGATACAAATGCAGGTCTCCTGACTCTAAATTCAGTGTTCTTTCCATTGCACTGCACTGCCTCCCATCTATCAGATCTGATTACTACGATTGATCAGTTTCTACACAAGAAAGAAAAAGATATTACCAGTACGGCTGTGGCTACTGCTACTACTACCACCATCAACACCACTGCTCATGCTGCCACTGCTGCTATCACTCTACTATTGCTGCTGCTACTACTACTGCCATTATTACTACTGCTGCTACTACTACCACCACAAATTACTACTACTAGTAATCAGCTGACATTCAAGATTTATGAAAGGCTTTATTTCTATATTATCTCATCTGATCATGTCAATACCTATAAAAGTATCAAGATCATAGATTTAGAGTTTGAGAGGTCATGTTATCTAAATCCCTTTATTTTACAAATGACGAAACAGAGGTCAAATTTCTTTTCCCATGTCTTGCTGGGAATAAGTAGCAGAGCCATCTATCCAATTAGGAGTCTTGGACTACAAGTCTAGTGTTCTTTCCAATGTTCCAAAGGCAGGCCATCGCTGATTCTTAGAGTGGAAAAGGATTTCTAATTTGCTAAATTTCTTGAAAATTCTCTACTTAGTTAAAGCTGTGAAAGGTATGTACTTCTGAAAAAGAGTTGAGAATATATATCTCCCTCCCTTATTTGCAGTGTTGAGGGAACTATTGGAGAGAATATTTTATAAACTATCAAACTGTTGGTACATAGGTGGGTTTTGCGGAATGACTTTTTTTTCCTGTTTCTTTTTAAGTCTTTGTTACAATGCTCACTGAGTAGGGGAGGGGGAGAATATATTCTGAAATGAAGGTGATATAACAAAAGGCATCAGTTTTAAAAATTTAATAAAAATAAAGCATATGATGATTGTGTGCAGTTTCTTTTGATAATAATGAAAACCTAACTGTGCCTTACTATTTGTGAGTTTGTCCAATAAAGTACCCCATATTCAACCCATAATGTCAGAATGAAGTTTTATTGACTGATAGAAGAACTATGAGGTGACCACCATGACTGGAGAGAGATCTTTCCCATTCCCTCAGGGGAATGTGCCAAACCAAGGAGGAAATTGATGACAACTAAAGAGCAAAATCCAAAAAGGGCAAGATATAAAACTGTCAACCGCTGTCATCAAAGAATCTCGTCCTCTCCGACTGATCTGTCAAGATGCGCATTCAATTCAACAAACATCAATTAAGTATGCATTATATGCAATACATTATGTTAGAGGAAATTATCTGCTGGGCACTTAAACTGTGGTGGGTAGATTAAAGTATCCAGAAGTAGGCAAAAGAGAATAGAGAACAGCTGTACGTCTTTTTCTCATATCTTCTTTCATTTTTCTCTTTTCCACATGACTGAATAAGTTTTTTTTAGACTATTATAATGTAACTTATGCTGAGAGTAGTAGAATGTGCAGGATTCCAGAAACAGAAATCATCTCATATGCTAAAATTGTGTATTAATCACCCCAATGACTCAGGTATCGTTCATCTTCTAGGTCCCTGGGGATTGACTGATCAGTTGATTGTCTGGTAGTGCCAATACAGATGTGTGACTTAGGTAAACTTTGTATAGGAAAATATGAATTATAAATTTAACAGGTATGTATTTATCATGAACTAGGGACAATGCTTGATGCTGAATTTACATACCAAGTCAATCTCTTTACAAAAGGGACACATGATAGATTGTTTTAAATAGCAATCCCCTCTGTTAAATTTAAACAATTTATGGTATTGAATTGACCAGATTTGGAATCAAAGGATACAGTTTTAATCTTGATTGAACCATTTAGGACCTGTGTAATCTTAGGTAAATCACTTTATATTTCCATGCCTTATTTCTTCATCTATAAAGTAAGGGATTGGCACTAGATGGGTCCCAAGGTCCCTTTCCACTGGAAATCTGTGAACCTTTCATTCCCATATAACTTCAGCCCAGCAAAAGCAAGGGCAGTTTCTTTCAATTTTTGCCTTTGTGTTCCCAGCACCTAGTCTTCCACCTACTAGGTGCATAAGCGCTTATTAATTGAACTGATTTGAATTGTTGCATTCAATTAAAGTGAACAAGTATATCCAAATACATAGTTGCATGGTAGTGAATTGGGTGCCAGGAGTGGGGGCATAAAAATAACAACAACAACAACAACTATGATGTCCGCTCTGTCTAGTATACACTCCCTCTCCTCCACCCCTTAAAATCCTTGTTGTTTTTCTTCAGTCATATCTGACTCTTTGTGACTTCATTTGGGGCTTTCTTGGCAAAGATGCTGGAGTGGTTTACCATTACTTCTCCAGCTCATTTTACAGATGAAGAAACTGAGGCACAGAGGGTGGGTGAAGTAACTTGCCCAGGGTCACACAGTTAGTGGCTGTTGTATCCACTGCACCACCTGATGCCAGGTATTAATATCATTTCGCAGTTTATATTTTTTGCATATATTTTCTGATTTGAACCTCACAGAAAACCCTACAACATAGGTGTTTTGATGATTATTTTACAAATTAGGAAACCAAGACTAAAAAAATGTAAGTGATTCCAAGAGCCACAAAACTAGTATGTATAAGAAGCAGAATTTTAACTCACATATTTCTCAATTTCAAGCAATATAAGATATATACACAAATTACTATAATACAATGAAAGAGAATAAAAATAGCTCATATTTATGAAGTACTTATAAATAATATATAACAGAATAAATATTTATAATATTCCATATGTTAAGTAAAGTATGTATAAATATGATAAATAACATGTAATTATGTACATATTACATATCTTGTACATTATATGAAAGAAATATATTGTGTATAAGAAATATTTATTCTGTTGAATTATATTATGTTGTATATAGTATATAAAATATATCATATGTAAACATTTATAAAATATAAGTATTTATTTATGTATTCATATTATATTTTGAATATTATTTCCTATTTTATATTATACATTTATAATTGCAAAATCCTTTCTATGTTATCTCACTTGCTCTTCACAACAAATCTATGAGGTAAGTACTATTATGATCTTAATTTTACAGCTGAGGACACTGAGGCAGAGAGAGCTTAAGAGGCTTGCCCAGTGCTACATAGCTAATAAGTGTTTGAGAAAGAAATTAAACCCAGGTCTCTTTACTCTTCGACCAATGTCCTATCCACTGCACTCTGGACATAGGTCTAGCAGACACAGAAACATAACAGCCAGAACATTAAAGGTACATGAATAAGGAGAGTGGAAAATAAACTTAGAAATGTGGGTTGGGACCAGATCCAGGAGAGCCATGAATGTCAGGCTAGTGAAGAACTGGGGTGAATTCAGCTCATTCACATTCCTGGCCCATAAAGAGGATGGTATCTCAAAGGTATTTGCAATGATACCAAGAGTTTACTTGTAAATGGTATTGTTGGACACGTTCTCACAAAAGGAGAGGGGAAAACTTATTGGCTTCATCCTTAGAGTCCTTTGCAGTCTGCCTCCAGCTTCCCTTTCTACATTTACTTCCCATGATCCCATTTCATGAACACTATGCTCCAAACAGATGGGAGTGGACTATATGAATATCAGTTGTCATGACTGCTGTCAGCATTGTCAGCACCATCATTATTTACAGGCACCCACCCCATCAAGTGAAGCATTATTAGAATAATAAGAGTAAAGAGCCAGGGACCAAACTTTGGGAGGTGCTGATATTTGAGCAGCAGGAACATTAGAGTGAACTAACAAAAAAGACAGCCAATCAGAGACACGAAGGGAGAAGTCAAAAAAATCAGCCACTTACTGTATGCCAGAGAAGGTGCTAAGGTCTGGAGATACAAAGAAGGCAAAAAAAAAAAAAAAAAACCCACAGTCCCTGCCCTCAAGGAGTTAACATTCTAATGTAGGAGACGACAGACAATTACATACATATGCAAGATATATACAATGTAAATGAAAAGTCATTTCAAATGGAAGACACTAGTCCTGGACATACCAGAAATTGCTCTTCTAAGAGGTAGGATTTGAGCTGAGAAACAGAATATAACAATGTATTCCAAGGAAAATGCTGTTTCAAAGAGGTAAATAGATTTTTAAATTTATGTAAGGCCCATCTGAATGTACATAGTTTTTGAAGCGACTGTTCCACTTTATTTCAAAAATATACCTTATAAAATCACCTACCTTGTTAGTTCTCAATTCTGAATGATCCTTTATTGAGATTTTCTTTTGTGTTGATACAACTTGATCTAACTCATTTCGGGGCACTCCTAATATTTATCCCATATAATAGCATGCTTAATTTTATTTTTGCATTCCACAGTTCTTGATAATAGCAAATTCATTTCTTTAACTCCATTTGATGAAAATACACTGATGAAACTCATATTTCACTTCATTGACCATAATGAGCTATTTTATCAAACTGTCCTTATGACACTATTATAGAGAAAATGATAAATTTACTAATTTATTCGCTTGAAAATCCATTTGAAATTTTTTAAAAGAAAAGATCAGTGAAGTCAGGTATATTAGGCTTTCACCAAGTGGTTTGTCGGCGTGTCCAGAAAACAAGAGTGTTACCTTTGGCTGCTACATTGAATGAAAAACTAATGTTAACCATGGGTTGATTAATTAGTAGTTTTGTTCAGGTTCAGGAGAACAAATAAATAGTAGGGAAAATTTCTGAATACCTCTACAAAGTTTACTACAAACCTGTATAATTACTGCATAGTTACATTCCATGTGGTCTTTTTTTCTCATTTGTTTATTGACCTTGGTGGAATCTCATTTTTACTGGGTTTATTCATTTCTGTAACACCAACAAATAGCAGGGGGAATTCATTTACTTCACTGGTCATTTTTTTAGACTGAATCTCCCTGTCTTGCCCAGCCTCAAGATGCAGCAGACACTCCCAGCCTGATCCCACCACCGCTTGGCATGGGAATTTTAACCCACTTTTTTCTGACAAGGGTCAGCACTTCCTGTTCCTGGGAGCTCACTAAATTGGTCCTGTTCTTAGCCTTCTGCAGCTCAGAGCTCTAATTCAAACCATCCACCAGCCTCAGCCTTCCCAGGAGCAGGGATTACAGGCATGAACAATCACAGTCAACCTACATTCCTCATAGTGATAATAGTAATACTAGCTCACATTTCTATGGCATTTGACAATTGTCAACTAATTAATCAACAATCATTTACTAAGGGTCTACTGCATGCTAGGATCCAGAGATTGAAAGGCAAAGAGAGTTTGTCTACCAGAGAGACATGTCTATCACTCAGGCAATAAGCATTTATTGAGTACCTACTGTGTGCCAAACACTGTGCTATTTGCTAGGGATACAAATAAAATAAAGCAAAAATGCTCTCATGGAGTTATCCATCTAATGGAGTTATATGCATATATACAAACATAAAAAGTATAAAGTAATTGGAGAGTAGGTGGAAAAAAATAGTAACTGGGGTGGGAATCAGGAAAGGTTTCACATAGAAGTTGGCATACTGGCTTGATTTTGAAAAAAAATAGGAAGAGGTAAAAAGGAAATACATTCTAGCCATGCAAGATAGCAGTTCAAAAACATGGAACCAGGAAATGGAATGTCACATTTAAACCAGAAGGTTAGTTTGGTTGGGTGTTAGAATATAGAAAGGCAAGTCAAGAAAGAAAGGTTGGAGTCAAGTCATCAGTACCTTTACATGCCAGATATAAGAGTTTGTATTTTATCTTAGAAGTAATAGGGAGCGAGTGAGATGATCAGATCTGTGCTTTGATAAAATCACAGCAAGCTCTGGGGAGGAGGGCCTGATAGGAGAAGAGTCTTGAGGCAGGATGGACAGGAATCTTGTTTCTCTTCTCAGCCCGCCATTTTGTTTCTTGCTCCAATTCCCATTTCACATTCTTGGACCATTACATAGTCATTCTTTTAAATGAAGGCTGCCTTGAGGCAGGTTCACTGTCTGGATAGCCATATCATACTCAGACTTCTGTTCCTTCACCAGAATGTCCCTCCTCTTCCATTCCCATAACTCCCTTCTCCTTAGCCTTCCTCTCCTGTGTTTGCTGATGCATCATATTCCACTGCCATTCAGTCTCCTTTTCTTCAATTTCTTTCTTGCTACTCTCCTCTTGCTCCATTGGCCAAGCATCTTCTTCAACTTCTGAATCACTTTCACCTACCACTTCAGGGGTCACTAGTTTCTGCTGCTACTGAATCAAACATTCTTTGACATTTTTAATGGTGTGATTCTGCAAACATCAAAAATAGGGGTGCCTAGGTGACTCACCTTCCTTTTACTCAGGCTCCCCATCTTGTTCTTTGACTTTCTTGATGAACTGAAATTCATTTTCTTCATCTGAGGACTCCACAAACACATGGTCTGACCTCTCTCTCTCAATACGTAAAATTTCACCTTCACTTTTTCCAGTGAAATCTCCCCCTTTCTCATTGTAAATGAATGAATGGAGGAGAGGGCTTTCAAACTGACAAGACTGCAATTGCAGAGGTGAAAGCAGTGAACCACGCAACCTGAGAGACACCAAACCATCAACAGAGACAACATTAATGACTTACCCTTTTCTCTTTAAATTGTTGTAGCCCCTCAACATTAATAGAGAAATTTCAAAAATGGATGGGTCCAGGAGAGAAAGATTAAGAATTTTCATTCAGACCTATTAAACTGAAGATACTTACAAAGCATCCCAGTTTGTAACATCCAGTTGGCATTTAGTGATGTGAGAATGAAACTCAGGAAAGAGTCTGGTGCTAAAAATGTGGAACTGAATGTCATCTACAGAGTCTGTAAGTCAACAGGCATTTATTAAGCACTTCCCTTACATCAGGCACCATGCCAAGCATTGGAAATACAAAGAAAAAGAAAACAGAATTTGTCCCAAAGAGGCTTACATTCTAATGGGGGAGGCAGAATGTCAATAACTGTGCACATATAAGATATATACAGAGTGGATGAAATGTAACTTCAGAGAGAAAGTGGGGGAGGAATTGGACTAGGAAAGGGTTCTTAAAGAAAATGAGATTCTAGCTAAATCTTAAAAGAAGCCAGGAAACATAAGAAGCAAGGATAAGGAAGAAAAGTGTTAAAGGCCTGGAGGACAGCTACTCAAAGTCATATAGATGGGAGGCAGTGTGTTACTTGTGAGGAATAGCTAGTAGAACTTGGGTGAGGAACCTGTGGCCTCCCCATTCCTATACTACGCTGATGGAGCTGGATCATAGAGTTCATGGAATGAAGTAAAGTATACAATGGCTAAGAGTTTTAAATGCCAAACAAAAGGCTCTGCAGTTGATCCTGTAGAAAATAGAGAGACAGTGAAGTTTATTTAGGGGGAAGAGTTCAGTTGGTCAGCCATGTGCTTCAGGAAAATCACTTTAACACCTGAGCGGATTATACAGCGGGGGAGACACTTGAGGTAGGGAGACTTATGTGAAGGTTTTTGCCATAATCTTTCAAGGAGAGATGAAGGCTTGTACCAGGGTATTGGCTATGTAAGTGAGAAAGAAGGGAGACATACGAGAGCTATAAAGATAGAAATGTCAGTACTTGACAACAGACCAGATATGTGCAATGACTACAAGCAAAGAGTGGAGGATGCTGCTGAAGTTGATGATTAAGCTAAGGAGATTTCCACAAAAAAAGTGTTGAGGAAGAAGGGCTTTACAACGTACTCTATTTTAATTCATTTGATATTCCCAACAATGCCACTAGATAGGCAGTGCTAGTAGAATGAGCTTCATTTGACAAGTGGAATCTCAGAACAATTGAACTGGCTTGTCCAAAGTCGTACTCTCAGGAAATAAAGGAACGTGGATTTCATTCCAGATCATAGGTTCTAGGAGTGAGAGGGACCTTGGAGAACATATGAGGCATCATGGAATGAATACTGACACCAACAGCAGCTGTGCAATGATAATGATGAAGATGATGAAGATGATGATGACAAAGATGATGAAGCTGACATTTCTATTGTGTTTCAAAGTTTATAAAGTGTCTTACATATTTGATCTCCTTTGATCATAAGCACCCAACTTCTATGCTATGTCAAGCTAATATTTACACCACCTATGGAACTGTTTAGAAGAAATCACTCTAAAAATGCCTTCAAAATTCTCCTAACGTGACACCTTCTACATGAAGCCTTTCCTGATTCCTCCAGTAGTTAGTACCTGTCCTTACCATTCTTTTTGTCTTGTATTTATTCATTATATATTCGGCAAGTACTCACATATGTAAATGTCTAATTAAAGAGACAATAAATTCCTTAAGGATGTTTTTACTTTTGTCTTTGTATTCCCTGTAGCTAGCACAAAATCTGGCACCTAGTAGGTGCTTAATAGATGCTTACTGACTGACCAATTGGTTGATAAAATGGGAGTTATTATTGCTGAGTTCAACGCTCTCACTTTTCAGATAATGAAACTGAGGACAAGAAGGTGACATTATTTTCTTAGGTCACACTGGCAATAGATAGCCAAGCCAGGATTTAAACCTAAGTTCCCAGACTCCACATACAATATTTGTACCCCTGTACCATGGCTTTATGACTCCAAGTCTACTGCATTTTCAACTATATTATCTATTCACAAATTAGCATAACATTTCTTTCCACAATTATAAATGAGGAACCACTAGATGGTGAAACACACAGACTACAATGACCAAGATATTTCATTTTTTAATTTTTTCTTGATATAAAAATTTTTGCATATTGCACCTACTCTATCATCAATAAAAAACAACTGAGCGATCTCCTCTAATCCTCTATCCTGATAAATTCTTAATGTTTTTGTCCTACTACCTACATTTTCCAGCTGGGCTTCCCATGCCTATAAAGGCAGAATCATGGGTAACTTCAAAATGTACTAGGCACTGGGAATACAATGACAAATATTAAACCATTCCTCCCCTTGAGGAGTTTCACATCTCTACTTTTGGTAAATAATATTCACAGACAGCAGTTCCTTTTTTCCTGTTTTCAATAAATATTCACAGACAACAGCCCTTTTTTCCCCTATGGTTTTTCACCTGTTCTAAAGGTCTCTGTCTGCCTTCATTGAAACTGTCACTTTCCTCTCTATCCCAAATAAGAAATTCTTCAAAAGATCCTCAGGGAATAATGAATTCTAATGCAGCAGTTAAGATTAGAAGAGCGTGACATTCTTAATGGGAAATGATCCAAAGAGAGTGAAAAAATAATTAAGGAAATTAAAGCCTTCCAATAAATACAGAGCAGAAACACAATGGCTCCCTTTTATACTACTGATACTATAGGCTAATACTATCACATATGTCAGGGTCTATTTTACAGAAAGCATTTATCACACACCTTTTTAAGTTGGAAGGAAGATGCTTTGACTCATGGCATAAAGTAAACCCTTTGGAAATGAGAAACACTAGAGAAAAATTGAAAAATGACTCCTCCCCTACTTAAAGAATTAGTCTAATATTTTCCATTATATTTTATAATTGAGTGGTAGCATGGCATAATAGAGAGCCAGACTTGAAACCAAGAAGATATGGGTTCAGATCTCACCTCTGACACATACTGACTTTGTGACCTTGGGTAAGTCAATGAATCTCTCAGTGGTTCTCTAAAATTGTCAGATACAGAAAAGGTGCTGACCACCTCTGGTAGAGGAACAAGTTCTCCATACCAACAACACCACAGGTCCAAGATATATCCCAATTTTACAGTTACATTTTAAATGTAAGGTGGGGGTGGGGGGATGTTGGTTACTGTGTCCACATGAGTCTACCTAGGTGTGACAAGAAGGGAGTGATGAATAGATGACTCCATAATCTCCTCCCCTGACCCTTCTCTAAGGAACGGTTTGATTTCTACTGGGAGGGAAACAGGAAACTGGGTCCATGAGGCTGACCACTCTGCTGTAATTGGAAATGGGTACAGAACTAGGATTATATCTGCTCTCCTAAATATTTGTGACATTTCAAAGTTTGAGAAATATAATTTCTAGGTAATTTCATTAATAACGCTATCGTATTAATAAAAGAGGTCAGTGGCACTCTACAATGACAAAGATGATCATGGCGGAAGGCTTGTATGCCCTTGGGAAAGCAGGTGTTCCAGATGGTGGCAATCAACTCTGATTGGTTAATAAGTAATGAGAGAGAATGCATATCGCAATGAGGATCTGGGCCAATTCTAATGAATTTTGATTGCACCATTTACTTCTAAATTACTCTCAGGCTTGGGCAATCTAATCTAAGACTTTATCCCCACCCAAACCTGAGTAGAACACAATGGACATGAATTTAATTTAGATCAGATGCCTTATGGTGGCTACATCTTGCCACTGAACCTAGATGGCTCTGGAGGAGGAAGAGAGGCTGGTAACTTTGCACAGCCCTCCCTCACTTAAATCAAATTCAATTGCAAGTCATGGCACCACCTTCTTGGTGTCATGGTCTTCTTCAAGAACTGACTGAAGGACAAACAATAACAAACTCCTTGCAAAGTCTTGTGGGGTTTGACCACAATTGAGGAAAAAGTTCAGCCTTCAGAGACTGACCTTTTAAAAGGAGGACTTCTGAAAAAGGGAGAACTTTGGATCTTCACAAATCATTGGCTGTTAATAGTCATTTCATTCAAACTGTCCTGATTGCTAATTCTTTTTTTCTGGTTGCTATTTCTTAATAGAGAAGTACTACAAACTAGATATCCAAGGCCTGCCTCGCTCTCTACCAAATGCCAGTTACATAAAGACTATCCACATAGTGAATAGCAAATAAACCCATTCGTTCAGGGTGTGTAGAAATTAGAGACATTTTACTGATGTGACCATACCAGACAATGACCCGAGTGAATGTTGGGGAACTCACTACCGGACTAGGAAGCCCATTCCACTCTAATTTGCCTCTCTGCAAATTCTACTCCTTGCCCCTAACTGCTCTCAAGATTTGAAAAAAAAAAAGTCCAATCTATCTTCCATAGCACAGACTCTCTTTAAGAATATTAGTACAGACATTTTCAGCTTACCTGCGTCTTCAATTCACACAAACTAAAACCCAGAACTCTGGGAATTGATGAATTTGTAAATGAATATGGGTGATTCTACATTTCACTTTAAAAGATTTGATAGAGCACATCAAAATCTAATATATCCTTCTAAATGCTGAAAGTTTATTCTGGTTTCTAAAGTTTTTTGTTGTTCTGAGCCCTATTCCATAATTCAGAAAGAATGAAAAATGAGAAATGATTTATTTTCATGACATAAATAAATACAGCCCATAATTATCTCTATACAGCATCATCAATAACTACCAAGCTGATGATAAAGCTTTCATTCCCTTTCCTTCAGCTCTATGAAATTCAAGTTAGCTAATACCGTATTTGCAGAACACAGACAAGGTGAATTTCAAGGTTACCTTTTATGGCAGAAGCTATTCTTACTCCTCCATCCTACAGCAAGATGTCTTCTACCTCTGTCATATTATCTGCATTTTTACTTTCAGATTTATTTTTACAGGTGACATCCAAAAAATTTCCTAATGAAAAAAAACTCATAAAATCATTTATTTCAGGACATCCTTTCTCTATTTAGGGAATGTTCAGTTCATTAATAGGTGAAGAATTTTTTAATATTCTTTAGAAGTGCTGGACCTATTTACTGGGGGCCATTCCTACATACCTGTTTTAGATATGATGACCTCATGTGACCCCAGTCTAACTCTACTTACATTAGGCTCATGGTCTAATGAGACTCATTCAAAGGCTCACATTCATAATAATTCTGCCCTTGAAATTGTAGTTACAAAATATATAAGTATCTCCTGATTACATCCCCACTTAGAGAACAAAATTTTCTAGTGGGCTCAGGGCTGGGATCCCTTTCCTGGCCTAGGAAAAGATACTTTCCAGGGGTGGATCAGAGGATAAAGTGATAGGTCTGAAGTAAGAAAGACATGAATTCAAATCCAGACTCAAAAACTTAGTAACTCTGTGACCTTGGGCAAGTCACTTAACCCTGTTTGCCTCAGTTTCCTCATCTGTAAAATGAGCTAGAGAAGGAAATAGCAAACCACTCCAGTATCTTTGCCAAGCAAACTCCAGATGGGGTCACAAAGAGTCAGACATGACTGAAAATGACTGAACAACTGTTCCAAACCCACCAAAGTTTTGTTGCCTCAAGAGATAAGGGTGGGGTGGAATGTCTCACCAAACCCAAGGAGTCTATGCAGGTGCAGGCCATGCTTACCCACACCAGTGGTATCTCTAACTGCCCAAAACAGGAGAAGAGTTCACCTGCAGTCCCGAGACCTCCTTGTATAGTCCCCCACCCACTAGACAGCACAAAATTTAAAGAAAACAAACCTGTATCCAAGCCCCACAGCTCACCTTTGAGTCTTGTCTGCTCACAAGCATCACTTTTGTTGACTTTATACACCTGGATCTTCCTTTTCAGTGTCTTTTGGATTTAGGTAGCTGGCTTCATTGGACATCATCTCTGCTCCATCTATGCCTATAATATGCATCTACTCTGAACTGCTGGGGGACTTCCTTTAATCAAGTCAATGCAACTGAGCTGTTGGGCTGGACTCTGGGAGACTGACCTTCTAATCCAATCTCTGATATCTACTGACTGTGTGGTCTTAGGCATGCTACCTTTAATTCTAACTCACTTTCCTCCTTGTAAAGTGGGGATAAAGTACTCTGTAATACTTATCTCATAGGCTTGTTGGGAAACTCAAATGAGATAGTGTGTTAAGGTACTTTGGAAGCCATGAGATAGGAAATATCTATGGGAGTGGGCAACCTGCGGCCTTGAGGCCACATGTGGTCCTCTAGGTCCTCAAGAGAGATCCTTTGGGGTAGCTAAGTGGTGCAGTGAATAGAGCACCAGCCCTGAAGTCAGAAGGACCTGAGTTCAAATACATCCTCAGACACTTGACACACTCTCTGTGTGACCTTGGGTAAGTCATTTAACCCCAATTGCCCTGCTTGCCACCCTCCAAAAAGCAAAAAAAAAAAAAAAGAGTGATCCTTTGACTGAATCCAAATGTCACAGAACAAATTTCTTTTAAAAAAAGATTTGTTCTGTAAAACTTGGACTCTGTGAAAAGGCCACACCCTAAGGAGGTGCTAAGGTTCCCCAACCCTGGTATGTCATGCTTACCTAGACTTCTGGGACCTATCAGTATTTGTGTCCCAAGCCAGACTCCCTCCCCTGGTCTTTCCTCAAAAGGTTGTTCTCCCTGCCACCTAAACCCCAAGTCACATTAAGAATGCTTCTTTGTCAGAAATCTGACATCATGTCAATCAGTGTGTCAGTCAAGAAGCAAAACTAAACACCCACCATGTGCAGGTCACTGTGTCAAACACTGGGGATCCAAAGAAAGGATCCCCATCCACACCCTCAAGGAGCTCAAGAAGGCACTGGCATCTGGGAGACTAGGAACGGTGTCCAGCAGAAGGTGGGATTTGAGCTAAATCTTAGAATAAAGCAGAGAGACAATGCGACACAGGAGAGGGGGACTAGAACCCAGGCTTTATTATTTCTAGTCCCCCACTTTCTACTACTCTGTGAGCTAATAATCAACTCTGAGCAGTTCCAAATATTATTTCTTGACTGTCAGTTCCATGAAAAAATATTTAGTTTGGCATTTCCATGCATTCAAAGACTTGAACTGAACTATAAATACCCACATGAAGTAAAATTATTGTAAATCAGAAGTGGATTCACATATATTGAGGTCTGAAACTATGTCAAGATGCAGAGGCCTTATTTAGAAACCGTTACCTCTGAGATATTTCAAGGTCTCTCATAACACGAAGCTCTAAATGGGTGCTGACTGAGTTGGTGCTTGAGTCTGGAGTTATTTTGTTCCTCAGTCATTTTTTCAGTTCAGTCCTATTCTTTGTGACCCCATTTGGGGTTTTCTTGGCAAAGACACTAGAGCAGCTTATCATTTTCTTCTCCAGCTCATTTTACAGGTGAGGAAACTGCGGCAAATACGATAAAGTGATTTACCCAAGGTCACACATTATTAAGTGTCTGAGGTCAAATTTGAACTCTGGAAGATGTATTCCTAATTCCAGGCCCAGCACTCTGTGCACTGTGGTGCCACCTAGCAATTCCAGCATTATTAGGCACATGGCTATCACTACTGTGTTCCAGTACAGGAAAATTTTATTTCAATATACCGTAATGGAAAGCAGGAAATATTTAGAAGATTTAAATCTCTGTTTTGCTATTTATTAACTGTGTGATATTGGACAAGTCACTTAACCTACCTATGCTTTGATTTCTTCATCTGTAAAATGAAAGGATTGGATTGGATGGTCTCAGATATACCTCAAGCCATACATCTATGATTCTAAGTAACTTAATTTCTCTGTTCCTCAGTTTCTCCATTTGTAAAATGAATGGGATTGGAATACTTACTCACTGAGGTCTCTTCCAATTCTATTACATCTATGATTCTATGTCACTTAACATCCCTGGATCTCAGTTTCCTCATCTGTAAAATGAAGATATTTGACTAGATGGCTTTTGGGTACCATCCAGAATTTGATCTATTAACTTAGGTCCCTTCTGGACAATATGAGAATTGGATTACTAACACTGGAAAAGTTCTTCACACTTTCTTTTATGCAAGTGATTTTGTTACCTAATTATCAACTATTCTAATGGTGTAACTCTCTAAAAAAAAAAAAGCTCCAAACATTCCAAAAATAAAATGCAGGGGCTGCAGTGACTTTTTTAATTTATGCCCTGAAGATATGGCCTTAATACCTGATGAGGTGCCATTGGATTCAGGTGACTGGGAGGTGTGGAAAGCAATTCCTCCCCCTTCATCAGCATCTGACAAGAGGAACTTAGAGACCTAAGTGAGCCCCAATAGATTAATGAGGCACTAAAAGACTCTAATGCATAATGGAGTATTTTGAAATTTATTTTGTGTTTTATTCATTTAACTCCAATCCATTTAACACCTGAAGTTCTCACTCCTGGGCCTATTAAAAGGTTTGGATGGAAAGATTTTATTAATTTATGAAGTTTTATTTCATCTATCATTTATTAATTTATTTACAAAAAAGGGGGGGGCTCAATCTACACCAGCAAAGTGAAAACTGAATGTTTTATTGGACTTATAGTCAACAAATTTCCTCTTCAACAGGTTAACCAGGGACATTTGAACTCTGACCAAGAAAATCTTTGCTGCTGACATGTTTTCTCTTCACAGAAAAATAGGATGAAAGAGTGAGAGAATGGTATGCAATGGTGCATGCTTTCGTTGGGTTTGCTTAACTGGTTTTCTCTGTTACAAAGGAAGGCTTGTTCTAGAGTGGTAAGGGAAAGTTCTAACTGCCAATGACTGTGGTATAAGAACAGAAGTCATTAATAAAGTGTTTTAAAATATTTAATTGAATGAAAAGGATCTACTGAAGGGGAGGGGGATGGGGTGGCCCATTCTTCGTAGCAGGCCCTATCATATTCAGATTTATGAAATCACTCCTGCCTCTCTGTGCCTTCCTCCCTTCACTTCTCTCCCATCATTCAAATGCTCAGTTTCCTCTTGCTGTCTTTACCCACCCACCTGTCAAAAGAAAACCCAAACCTTATTAATTACTTATCCCATACTGTTTGTTGCCTCCCTAGGGATATTTACATTTTAGAATGTGGCAAAGTTTTGAGCTAAAAGCATAATGTTGGAACACTAAGATTAACATCTGTAATAGTAGTCACAGAGGCTTGGTACACCAGAGGGGAGTCATGGAACCTTCCAGGTGCTGATGAATGACATCACCCAGGCAGATGTACACCCATTCTACAAACTCTTCTGCCCAGATCTATCTCTTCAGGTGAGATAAAGAAACTAAGTCACCTTAATATTATGCTACATCGGTCTTCTCCTGGCTTGTTCATTAAAGCCAGAGCTGACAAAAGATGTTTTATTCTTATCTACCCAATATCAAGCGTCTTAATGTTAGATCTTTTAAGGGGAAGAAAAATTCATCCTTTTCCCCCCAACAATTCTGACTCTCATACCTCCTGCCTCAGAAACAAACCTGTGGCCCACCAGGCTTCCCTGTACCTATTTTCTTCTAATTTTAGCAGTTATTCCACAGATGTCTAAACCAAATCTGATCCTAACTGGAATATAAGTATTTTTGGTTTGGCCAATGGCATTGGGGGTAAGAGAAAAATTGAAGAAAGAACAGAAGAGTTATTAAGGGTAAATGGGATAATGATAAGTAAATGGAAGGAAGACAGAACTACTCAATTCCTATTTACTTCTGTATCTTAGTAGTCTGTCTTGAGCCCTCTTGTCTTCTCCATCTATACCAAGGGTTTTTAAAACTTTTTTTGTTGTCATAGAAACCTTTGGAAATTGGTTAGTGCCTATACATCCCCTTCTCAGATTAATTTATTTAAATGCATAAAATACATTGGATCACAAAGGAACAAGTGATGGAAATATAAATATTAAAATATTTTCAAAACAAGTTCATGGTCCCCAAGTCGACTCCCTCTTCTTTGTTTTTCTCTTGGTACTCTTATCATATTCCATAGGTTCAACCATCATCTTTATGGAAATGACTCTCAGATCTACATATCTAACCACCAATTCTCCCCTGAGCTTCAGTCTGGCATCACTAACTGGCTATTGGACATCTCCAATTTTATGTTCCATGTGCATCTCAGACATCACATGTACAAAGCATGGGGGACAACTAGTGAAAATGCATGGAGTCAGGAGACAAATTGTCATGTGTTCAACTTGACTACAGAGTATCTGGGGAGGAATAAGGTAAGAGATGACTAGAAAGTAGAAAGGGCCAGA
Organism: Petaurus breviceps papuanus; assembly: GCF_028583685.1. Classification (NCBI taxonomy): domain Eukaryota; kingdom Metazoa; phylum Chordata; class Mammalia; order Diprotodontia; family Petauridae; genus Petaurus; species Petaurus breviceps. Next base: position 12,497,907 of record NW_027185797.1, on the reverse strand, counting down.
ATGGAAGGTGCTTTAAAAGCTAAAGAGAAGATTTTATATTTTTCCTGACGATATGGATCATGTTATTGTTCAGTCATAATAGTCCCATCCAACTCTACAGGACCTCATTTGGGGTTTCTTGACAAAAATACTTGAGTGGTTTGCCATTTCCTTCTTGAGCTCATTTTACAGATGAAAAAACTGAGGCAAATAGGATTAAATGACTTGCCCAGGGTCTCACAGCTAGTTAGTGTCTGAGGCCAGATTTGAACTCAGGAAGATGAGTCTTCCTAACTGTGTCACCTTGCTGGATCACAAATTGAGTACAACACACTCCACCTTGGTGAACTGAGCACAACTCCCTCCATCTTATGTTAAGCTTTAGCTCACCAATTAGAAGCCCTCCTTGCCATGCTCCCTATCCCAATAACCCTTCCACAAAAACATCCTGTTGTGATATCATGTGTTCTGCGACCCTACAAAGGTTCCCTGATTCCAGAAAGCAGTTAGAACACTAAGGTCACCATCTTATCTAATCAGCTAACTTTTGTAATAGCCTCTCTCAATCTTCTTTTGCCTGAAATCGTTCCCCTCCTTTGTGGTTTAAGCATATATAAGACCCTTGTAAACTCAGTTTGGAAAGTCCCTGCCTGTGCAGGTAGGGCTCCTTTGCTAGAAAACTCAATAAACCCCAAGACAGGTTTGATACTCTTTAGAGCCTCATTATTCCTGCATCACCCATAGAAGTAATAGGAAGCCATTAAAGTTTATTGGGTAGAGAGGTGATGTGGTTAGACCTGTTCTTTAGGAAGGTCAGTTTTATAGCTGAGTAGAAAACAGAGGGGAGACAGTAATTAATATCAACCTGAAAGGAGTTCTTTAAGGTATAGTTGCAAGTCTTGACTTGTCCATATTCTGTTCAAAATTTTACTAAAGTCTTGGATGAAGGCTTTGATGGCAAGGATATCAGAGATGAAGATGAAACAAAACTATAGGATACCTGACACTTTCTATGCCAGGATCAGAATACAAAACTATTCCAGTCTAGAATGATCTGCCAAATTTGTAAAATAATATCTCCTAGAGATAAATCTAAAGTCCTACACTTCAAATCAATGTGTAAATTTTTAAAGTAAAGGATGGGGAAGCAGTAGCTAGTCAATAGTGAATTTCAAGGTCAACATTAGTGTGATAAGGTAAACAGAAAAGCTAAACTAGACTTAAGCAGAGTTCACAGAAAAAGGGCATCCAGAGTTAGACAAGCAAAAGAATTGTTGTGTCTGGCTCTGGGAAAACAACACATATGTGCAGTTCTAAGTCACATGTTTTGGGAAGTCCTGGTATCTACTGTGGCATGTTTAGAATAGATTAACTGGTAGGGCAAGGAAATGCAGAACCATGTCATATGCAAAAAAAATTAGGGGGATTTAACAGCGGTCTTTAAGTATTTAAAGATACATACTGGTTGGCTGATTGGTTAGTTGTTGTCCTTTGTTCTCCAAGAGAATCAAAATTACTTCACTACTTAGGGGTCAAGGTACAGTGCTACCTACCGCCTGTGGCCGATCAGATCAACATGAGCTCGGAAGGCTCTACCACTGATAGGGCACAAATAGTTCATATGAACATTTGGAGTAGACATGTCTCTAAATCTGTGTATCTCATGTTTCTTTTGAACTACTGCAATTCTCCTTTGCTCATAGAACACAGCATCTTCCTTGATGCAGGCATGTCATGCTATATAGTCCAATATTGATGCCTCCCCATCCTTCACAATCGTCCAATATTGATGCCTCCCCATCCCTCACAATCGTCCAATATTGATGCCTCCCCATCCCTCACAATCGTCCAATATTGATGCCTCCCCATCCCTCACAATCAATTCCAAAGTTATTCAGAGAGACATAGAGAGTGTCCTTGTATTGTTTCTTCTGACCTCCATGTGAGCACTAGTTAGACACAGAAGGAAGAACCAGAAACAATGAGAAGCAGCTTCTAAAAGGTAGATTTCAGGTCAATATGAGTAAAATCTGCCTAATAATTAGAACTGTCCAAAAGTGCAAAGTAAGTCCTCAGTAAGTCCTGTTCACTATTACTATCACTTCATGTTCACTAATGTTGAGTCTTAAAGTAGAAATTGGGTAACCACTTTTTGATCACTTGGTAGAGACAACAACTCAGGCATGCTTCCAACCAAATAGCCACAGAGGTCCCTTCCAACATCAATATCCTATCATTCAATGACATTCTCATTGAATCTCACTTCAGTCCTTCACAGGACCAGTAATAGTCTTCAGCACTGGGTGAACACCCATTTACTACAGGACACTTTACTAGACAGTCTGGAAAGTTACCAAAAGAATATTTTTAAGATGTTTTCAGTCTGGTTAGAACAGAATATAGATAACTAAATTATATTTAATGACATAATGCAATAAAATCAAAATTCATATGGAGTAATTTTCATATCTGTGATTAAGAAATGCAAAAATATTAGTGATTCAGAGCCACAACAAAAACTAGTATTTTTGCACATAGGACACTATATGAAATCCCTTCTCAAATCAACTTTTTTTTTAAAATATTAATTTAAATTTAAATTTTAAATTTAATTTTATGTTTATTTTTATTTTACATCATTCATTTCCACAAGATTTTGAGTTACATATTTTCTCCCCATCTTTCCCCTATGCACCAACCCCAAAACAGCCATCCCGCTGTATACCCTCTTCCCCAATCTGCTCTCTCCTATATTCTCCCCTATTCCCCCTCCGACTTTCCAGTAGGGCAAAATGGATCTCTATACCCCAGTGCCTGTATATCTTATTTCCCAGTTGCATATATATGTATATATATAATAATTTTTTAAAACTTTGAATTCTAGATTCTTTCCCTTCCTCCCTAATCACCCACCCTTACTGGGAAGATAAGCAACTCAATATAGATTGTACATGTGTAGCTACACAAAATATTTCCATAGTGGGTATGTTGTGAAAGACTAACTATATTTCCCTCCTTCCTATCCCACGCCCCCCACTTGTTCTATTCTCTACTTTGACCCTGTCCCTTTTCAAAAGTGTGTGCTTCCAACTTCCCTCCCCCCCCCAACTTGCCCTCCCTTTCATCATCCTCCCTCTCATCCCCTTCCCCCCTACTCTCCTGTAGGGTGAGATACCTTATTTAGTGTAAATGTCATTCCCTCCCTAAGCTAAATTCAATGAGAGTCAGATTGACCCATTCCCTTTTGCCTTCCTGTTCTTCCCCTCCATTGTTCCAGTTTTCCCTTGCCTCTTCTATATGGCATAATTTACCCCATTCTGTCTCTCCCCCTCTCCTCTCATTATATTCCTCTCTCAGCTCTCAATTTCACTTTTTAAATATCATCCTTTCCTATTCAACTGGTCCTGTGCCCTCTGTCTATGTATACCTGCATACATATATACACACCTTCATATATGTATTCATATGTCCATATACCCTCATATATAGACATATATATGTATGTATGTATGTATGTGTGTGTGTGTATATATATATATATATATACACACACACACACATTTATATTCCCTTCAACTGTTCTCATACTGAGAAAAGTGTCAAAAGTTATAATTATCATTTTTTCCATGTAGGAATATAAATATTTCAACTTTGATAAATTCCTAATGATTTCTTTTCCCTGTTTACCTTCTCATTCTTCTCTTGCTTCTTGTATCTGAATGTCAAATTTTCTATTCAACTTTGGTTTTTTCATCAAGAATACTTGAAAGTCCTCTATTTCATTGAATATTTTCCCCTGAAACATGATACTCAGTTTTGCTGGGTAGATGATTCTTGGTTTTAATCCCAGCTCCTTTGACCTCCAAAATATCATATTCCAAGCCCTTTGATCCCTCAGTGTAGAAGTTGCCAGATCCTGTGTTATTCTGATTGTTTCCACAATATTCAAATTGTTTCTTCCTGGCTGCTTGTAATATTCTCTCCTTGATCTGGGAACTCTGGAACCTGGCTATAATATTCCTAGGAGTTTTCTTTTGGGATCTTTTTCAAGAGGTGATCGATGGATTCTTTCAACCTCTATTTTGCCCTCTGGTTCTAAAACATTAGGGCAATTTTCCTTGAGAATTTCTTGGAGGATGATTTCTAGGTTCTTTCTTTGATCATGGCTTTCAGGTAGTCCAATAATTTTTAAATTATCTCTCCTGGATCTATTTTCCAGGTCAGTGGTTTTTCCAATGAGATATTTCACATTGTCTACTATTTTTTCATTTGTTTGGATCTGTTTAAGAGTATCTTGATTTCTCTTAAAGTCATTAGCTTCCATTTGCTCCAATCTAATTCTGAAGGAATGATTCTCTTCAGTGAGCTTTTGAGATTCTTTTTCCATCTGGAAAATTTGGCTTTTTAAGGCATTCTTCTCCTCACTGGCTTTTCGAGCCTCTTTTGCCATTTGAGTTAGTCTATTTTTTAAGGTGTTATTTTCTACAGTCAGATTGTTGACTCTCTTTTCATGATTGTCTTGCATCATTCTCATTTCTCTACCTGATTTTTTCTCCACTTCTCTTATTTGGTTTTCAAAATCCTCCTTAAGCTCCTGTATGGCCTGTAACCAGTTCATATTTTTCTTGGAAGTTTCTGGTGGAGGAGTTCTGACTTTTTTTCCTTCCTCCTGTTCCATGTTTTGATCCTTTTTGTCCCCAAAAAAGGAATCCAAAGTCAAACTGCTGTGCTTGCCTTGCTTCCCTCACTTGCTCATGTTGCCCCTCAATTATTTTACTTTTTAGCTTTTTGCCACAGTAGAACCCTGCTTCCAGAGAGGAGAGCTTTGTCCCAAATCGCTAGGGTTTTCACAGCTGCTGGAGCTATTAGTTTGGTGCCCTTTCTGAAGCCTCCACTGGCTCTGGCACCTGGTCACCCACTCCAGGACTTCCACCCTAGACAGCAATCCAGATCCAAGCAGGTTAAAGCAAGAACAATTACCCCTCAGAATGGTTGCTTGGTCCCCCTACAATCTGCAGGCTGGGAGCTCTGAAGTAGCCATGCAGTGGCAGCTGCCATGCCTCAGCCATTTCTCCCTCCAGGGGTCAGAGGCTGGACCATAATCCAGGACCCCCTGTTCCCAAAGTCCACTGACCTCTCCCTTTGTCCTTGGCATTTTGGGGTTGATAATTCTGGAAACTGACAGTTGTTGAGAGATGACCCACTCTCCCTAAGTTCCTCCAGCCATGGCTGGTCAGGCCAATCTGGGGCTAAAACCAGGGTGCATGTGGGGCTGGGCTCTCCTCCCACCACACTGTGATGGACCGTTCCTGCTGGGCTGCCTTCAGTGGGAGGTTTGTTTCTCTCTATCACTTTGTGGGTTCTGTAGCTTTAAAGTTTGTTTAGTCATTTTTTATAGGTATTTGAGGAGGTTATGGGGGAGCGCAGAAAGATTTCCTGCAGCCATCTTGACTCCTCCCCCTCTCAAATCAACTTTTAAGGAAAAATTTCATTTTGCAGAGTAGTAAGAGAGAGATAACGAGACACTGCCCCCATGAATAGATATTCTAAGACCTGAAGGTGAGAAGCAGGGGACATATTTGGGATATAGTACTATGCAGAAGGCAATTTACAACATGACAACTTCCTATCTTAAGTATTTGGCTCGACTGTTTCTAGCTCCTGAAGCATAAGTACTGTCAGGACCCTCTCAATTTCAGCACCTTGGGACAAAGCTCAAGATATCCTGCCCTAGTTATGCTATTTACTATAGATTCATTTTCACTTCTCTCTCATGCCCATTGTTTGACTGAAAACTAAAAATGTTCAAATAAAGATTTAAGTCCAACATGAATCCTTCTCAAAGAACCTGAAAACTGTGGTTTTGGCACTGATAAAAATGTTGTATCCTGATTAATGCAAAAGGGGAGATGTGAGCTTTACTAGCAAAGTTTTTAAATCCTAAAGTCAAAAAGGCACAAAGCATTGTCTTTGTATTGGAGAGATTTCAAGGATATCTAACTTTATTTGTACTCAGACTCTCCTGCAGTCTCTTACTAGGTAGGTAAGGATTTCACAGATGCCTCATAAGACAAAAGAAAAATTCTTCTTGAACTATGCAGCAACCCACAGGACACACTCAGGACCCATGCTGGACTCAATTACCGCTGGCTCCTCTCCATTTGGTGATAAAGACAACTTATCACAATGGAGAGCAGAATCTCCAAAGAGGATGTAAGGGACCTATGAGATGAATGAAAAGCTTTTATTTGTTAGAAAGCTCAATGATTTACCATCTCTTTTATGTATCTCCCAGCACAACTACTTAGTACAGAGCATTTTGTATTTTTAAAGTCCATACATCAAACATGGAGTGCAGGCAATTTTGAGCTCCATTTTTTTTTTTCCAGAAGGAACTGAAACACAATGAGTAAGGTACTAACTAATTGAGGCTCCTTTCCTTACATGGCCCTTATGTCAAAGCCCAGGGTCACAATTCTTGGTGTTTCTCCTTTCTGGCAGGCACAAAAGTACTTTATCCTCAGAATCCAGAATTGGACTAGCAGCATTCAGATACAGCAGCAAGAGCCACATCTCAAAAGAAATGTTCATGATTATGCAGGAACCGTGTCATCATTCCTCCCGCTATACTCAACATCTGCCAGCCGCATAATAGAGACCAGTTAGTTCACTGTAACAAAAAAGGAATGGAGAGAGCTAGCACTGAAAGTCAGTAGGGCATAACAGATAGAATGAGGGACTCAGACCCAGAATGGAACAGAATTCAAAACCTGCTTCTGACATTTACTACCTGGGTGACCCTGAGCTTCTCTTTTATTTTTTTTTTAAAGCAATCAGGGTTAAGTGACTTGCTCAAGGTTAC
>NW_027185797.1:12483975-12490666 GCF_028583685.1 Petaurus breviceps papuanus | reverse complement strand
AAAAAAAGCAATTGGGGTTAAGTAACTTGCTCAAGGTTACACAGCCAGTTATTATTTCTGGGTGTGATGCTGAGTATCTGAGCCCGGATTTGATCCAGGTCATCCCAACACTGGAGCTGGTGCTCTTACTCGCTGAGCCACCTGGCTGCCCCTAAGCAATTGGGGTTAAGTAACTTGCTCAAGGTTACACGGCCAGGTGTTTCTGGGTGGGTGCTAAGTGTCTGAGCCCAGGATTCGATCTCCAGGTCTTCTCTTCTCAACACTGGAGCCGGTGCTCTTACTCGCTGTGCTACCTAGCCGCCCCGACCCTGAGCTTCTCTTAGCCTCAGTTTCCTCATTTGTAAAGTTCAAATAATAATGCCTATCTTACAGGGTTATTGCCTGGTTCAAATGATTCAATATATCTATAATGGCTTAATATATATATATATATATATATAGCAATATTGGCAATGTTTGGTTCAGCTCTGGACATACAATTTAGGAAGAAAATAGATATTTGAAATGAAAGTGATGCAAAAGCTAAGATATCAATTTTTAAAGGAAGCACATGGATCAACTAGAGAATATACAGAGGAGAGCAACCAGGATAGTGAAGGGCCCTAAACCTAAGCCATCTGAGGACGGACTGAAGGAACCGGGGATGGTTAGCCTAGAGAAGAGGACACTCATGAAGGACGTGGCAGCTGTGTCCAAGTAGTCATTCTAGTTAGCACCAGAAGTTAGAACTCAGAGCAGTGGGTGGGACATACAAAGAGGGAACTTTCAGCTTGACGGCAAGGAAAAATCCTTAACACAAAATAAAACAGGATTCCTTAGGAGGTATGGATTCCCTGACTAACTTTAATGATTTGCTGATTTTATTTTTGAAGTAATCAGGTGAAGTGACTTGCCCAGCATCACACAGCTAGTAAGTGTCTGAGGCCAGATTTGAACTCAGGTCCTCCTGACTCCAGGGCTGGTGCTTTATCCACTGCACCACCCAGATGCCCCTGTCACTAACATTTTTAAGCAAAGGCTGAATGACCATTCATTAGGTAGGTCCTTATTTCCCATCAGGCTTTACCATGCCTCTAGAAACATCTTCCTGCAAGATCAAATCAACTGTGAAACTCACATTTCTTCATCACCCCCCAGCCCCTTGGCCCCTCCCTCCCTCTGATTGGAGAGAGAGGATGATGGACATGTGAGAGCTCCTTCCTGATCCTCTGTTATAGAGCGGCCCCAGGTAGACACCTCATTTTCTTCCACCCGACTGCAGGACGTCATCATTCCCTACACCCAAGCAGGATGCCCTCCCCCTCCTACCTTTCCTTTCCTTGTCTTGTTCTTTTGATGTCATCTTTCCTATTAGATGATCAGCTCCTGAAGGACAAGGATTGTCTTTTGCTTTTCTTTGCCCAGCACTTTCAAGACCATGCCTGGAACATAACAAATGCTTAATAAATGTTTAACTGACTGACTATTGTTGATATTTTCTTACGTAAGGGCTAGACTGGATGTCTAACTAGGGAAGGGACTAAGGTCCCTTCCAAATCTGAAATTCTATGATTCTGATCACTGGGGGGCTTGTTGCTTCCTTCTCATCCTGAAACATTACTCTGCCCCTGTGGTCCCTTCAGGTCAGTCATTCCCTGAGCTCCCATTTTAAGGAAAAAGCCCAGGCCAGCCATTTTCACTCTTTCATTCTTCCCCAGGATCCACTCCTGTTTCTGGTCTTTATTCTCCACCTTACCCCTGTAGACTTGCCCTAAAGATCACTCCACCCTCATAGCCCCTTCGGGTCAGTTTCTCCTGGTACTTCCATTTTAAGGAAGGTCACATTCATACCTTCGTGTCTTTGGGGCTCCACTCTTGACTGTCCAGTTTTCTTTCTTTACCATGACCCAATGTGGGCACCTTCTCACCCACCTCCACCTCTCCATCTCATCCCTTCACACTTCCTCATAGGTTCTCCTTCACAGCCAGCAGGGTGGCCCAGTGGATAGCGTGTTGGGCCTGGAGTCAGGAAGACTTGAATCCAAATCTTGTCTCAGACTTGGCTGTGTGATGTTGGGCGAATCACTTAACCTTACTTTCCTCAACTGTGAGAGATAATAATAGGGCCTATGTCCCAGGGCTTTTGTTAAGATCGAATGAGATAACATTTGTAACAGAGTTAGCTGACACTATATAAATTCCACCTTTTTTACTGTTAGAATATGATCTAATTCAGGGCAGAGATGGTCTTTCTTGCATATTATGTTTCTATTCTGAATGTTTAGCACAATTCCTTGCACATAGTGTTTATTTGTTGACGATTCATTTCCATAGAGAAGTGGCAGAGTGGAGAGAAGAATATTATCAATTATATCAGATGTGGTTACTGAATTGCTGGGGGTTGGGGAAGAGGCATTCTACATTACAAAGAAGAGTTCAAGAGAGGGAAATATATCAGGGAAATCATTGGATAGGCCAACCAAATGCATTAATAAAAGTTTATGGAAGAAGAGGAAAGTCTCATCGTTGTATAGTCACAGCACGTTTTTACTAAAAGAACATTCCAAGTGATCACCCATCTTACTCATCAACCTTGGTGCTAAATGATGTTTAGCTGTTTGCAAAAATCAGATCCACCCTTAAAAGATGAGAACTTGCCACTTGTTTAGGATACTCAAAATCATGTGCTGCAGATTTTGAAGTCAATTCCATAAAAATTCTCTGAAGAGAAGAACCACAAATGTTTGCAGCAACGAAAGCAATGTCTGGAGGAATAAAAATGAGCACAGAACCTTCACACTGCTTATTCTGAAAGGGAAAGAGTCTATTTGGATAGACAGTGGTACTGCCTAATGAGTCTCCCAGGGAGAAAAGTCAGTCAGGATAAGAAGGTGTTAGGAGAAATTCTAGTTATCCCTGGGCCACAACTAAGGGGGAGGTGGTGGTGCTTGTGTTTTTTCAGGAAGAGATCTACATGAGAAGGAATCCAAGTTCCAAGCCCTTCTTCTCTCTCTAGGAATGGGGAACTTAATACTTGTGTTCTAGCCATGTGCATCTTCTGAATCACTGTGGAGCAAGTGGGAATGCCCTACACACACGTTAAAAGGGCCCAGAAGCATCTTGAGTTAGAGGCTAAGAAGAGGGGGACATATATCACAAATATGGGGCAGAGAGGGGATCCACATCATATCCCAATGCCTCCTAGGCAACTGTTATCTCTGGTACCATTAGAAAATCAGTCCCTTAACTATGGTATGAGTTGCATGATGTTTGCCTCCAGTGGGTATAGACCTAGGGAGAGGTGTCATTACCACCATTGAGAAGAGAAGGACTGACCCTGGCAGAAAAGGTTATAACAAAAAAGTAGAAGACAGTGATGGTGGAACAAGGGAAGAGAGGGCCTGCTACCACTTGACAATAATTGTCTCCAAAAGCAATGAGGGACAACTGTAACAGGAATCATTCTGCTATGGTCGATGCAGGAGCCATGGGAGGTCAGGACCAACCTCATAATACATACCCAAGCACAAAATGCTGAGTGCAGCCAATTGAGACCAGTTTGCTAAGCTTAGCCCACTATCCTATATTTTGCAATCAAACCCTGTAACCTAGCCCAGACCTCACTTTTCACTGGCTCCCCACACACCCAATAATGTTTGGTTTGAAATGACCCAGTTATCAATCTTGGCTCAGTTGGGCAACTCTTTGGCCATCTACCTGCATGTGACTATCTTCCTGACTGTGACTATCTCTTGATCCCCCAAACCAAAAGTGGTTTAGCTAGGGCAATGGAACCCAGCCTTCCCACAGTCCAAGCATGATGGATCCCAAAGAGCACAAAAGGAAAATAAAAAAGAGACAGTCAAAGTAGATAAGATGGGAAAGCAATGAAGAATTAGAGATAAACATGAGTAAGTGCCTCAGTGTTCCATTCTCATGCTTGTGAATTATAACGTCCCCTTGAGCTAGACCAAACAGCTGTAACAAAAAAATGGTATCCTAATACCAACATAAAGGAAAGAGGAGGCCATTGAGATTCAGCTCACTTTTAGGCTCTCTCATTATACATATCTGGGCTTGAGTCCTCTCGCTTTATTCTCTATCTAAACACTCATTGAATATGATTTAATAAGGTACAGAGAGGGGAATGAAACTGAAAAATACAGCTGCTACAAAGATTGTGTGACGATGTGGTATCTGGCAGGCTGATTACAGAGGGAACATCAGCTGCATTATTGAATTCTGCCCATAATCTGGCCATAGATTCTTAGTGAAATTGTTTGACCATAATTTGTCTGCTATTTTCACTTTGCTAGAATTCTACTCATTGCTGCTGCTGCAGTGCCAGTATCTTGATTTAGATATTTCTTCCTGCTTTGAAGACAGCTGAATAACCTTCCAAATAAGAGTTCTATAAATTCCTTTTGGGAGGGTATATTTTAAGTGAGCATTTGGCCTTCAGCAGCAATTACAATCAATCATGCCTGAGAAAATACACACTCATCGTTTATTTTAGGCACAATTCTCTATTACTTTTTCACTTAAAGTGTATTTTAAAATTGATAGTGTTAAAGGAGGGCCTTTTCCTAAATATACACTTTCATAAAGGAACATCTTCTCTTGGTCATTACATCAATTTCCCCATCTTAAAAAAAAAAAACATTCAAATGTGTAGGTAATTGATTTATTTTTCATTTTATAAGAGATGTTTGCAGTAAAATTCATTTTCCTAAAGCATCAACTATGTTTAATGAAAGTTCAGTAAAATGAAAACACACTTATAGCCATGCTCTGCACCCAATAATATAAGAAAAGAATGGGCAAAAAAATCATTCTCTATATAATACAAAAATAAAATAAAATGCCCAAAGATCGGAATTTTTCAAGCATTTTTTGTTCACTAAAAGTTTTAAAAGTATAAGAGCACATAGACCTCAGAGGGGGGGTAAATCTCCTTGGAAGTAATTAGAATAATTAAATAACTCTCCTATTATTCAGTGGAGTCAATGACATTCAAAATAAATTCATTTTGCCAAAATTATTGATCACTTTTTATGTTTAACTGAATCTAATGCCAGGAGTAAATAGAAATTCTTTTAAAGGGAACAGACTTGATTACACTCATCTAATTGCAGGGACCAGTATTGCTATATGAGACTGCATTGTCTGAAAATTATTCCTGAGATGTAAGGAATCTTAATAAAAATTCCAGAAAACATGGGTAGTCCCTTAGGAAACATATACTTCTTGTCTCCATCGCTCTGCTACATTCTCCCACCAAAAAAAAACCCCTGCCATTTTCTAAATAATCATCAAGACCACTGTGCTTAAAAAGGTGTCCACAAGATGCTCCATGAAGACCAAAATGCTGCTCAATGTGGCCTCTCTTACTCAGTCTATCTTGTCTTCTTCACTGGAGGCAAAGTTGATTAGATGCAGAAGAAATCTTCCCTTGACCATGGATTTCTAAGTTAGAATTTCTGTTAACTCTCACTCTCAGGCATGGCTGATTTCTTGCATTCATACACCAACAACCTCTCTCTTCCTACATCCCATATTGTGACAGTCCACCTAGGTGATAGGCAGAACAAAGGCAGGTGGTAGGGAAGAGAACTGAGAATGACAAGTCAAGATTTTGTTAGGGAACTTTCCTTAAAATGGTACCAAGGAAAGGGTAGACCAGAAACATTCAGCAATTCTAAGACAAAATTTTTCACTGAGAAGTCTATGAAAGGGGAATGGGCAGAGAAATTGGTTGAGAGGTACCAAGAAAAAATCTCATTGGAATGAGTAGCCAATTAATTCAAATGAAGATCTAAGAAATGAAGTTTTCAGATATATCCTAAAGAACACAGAAGCAGAAGAGAGATTTCCACAAGCCATATGATCTCATTTCATTCTGTATCTAGTTCAATCTATTGCCAATAATTCATGCCCTTAACATTGCCTTTTTGCCACTTCTTAAATATGTCTTTATTGGTAATAGATGATAACCATATTATGCCTACTGTGCATCTTTTTTCCACTTCTTATTAATACTTGTTGAGTTTTTCTCTTTTTAAAATCATATTTTCCAATAACACTCCCTCTCTTCCCATTGATACATCTCTTAAAAGCATGTAAAGAATTAAGAAAAGGAGTGGCTAGGTGGCTCAGTGAAAAGAGCACTGGCCCTGGAGTCAGGAGGACTTGGATTCAGATCCAGCCTCAGACACTCAACACAAAAAATAGCCATGTGACCTTGGGCAAGTCACTTAACCCCAATTGTCCTCCAAAAAGCAAAAAAAAAAGAATTAAGAAAAACTAGCCAGTCAAACAATCATGTCTGACAACATATGCAATATTTTGCCTTTATAGGTCCCTATCTCTCTTCCAAGAGGCACATTTCATTGGCTTTTTGGATTACTTGAAAGCCCGAACAATGACCCAGTGGGGCTTTTATTGGGACCTATTGTTGGCCAGTCATTGAGAGCCTGAGTGATTTTGGTTTAAGGCATGGTCTTTAAAAGAAATCTAGCCCCCAAACCCCAAGATATCTTGGAAGGTTTCAGCAATCAAAATTAGACCACCCACAGGTAAGGGTATGATTCTCTATGTAGACAGAGGGAGAGGAGGGGGAAGCAGAGAGGGAGGGAAGGAGGAGGGAAGGGAGAAGAAAGGAAGGACGGAAGGAAGGAAGGAAGGAAGGAAGGAAGGAAGGAAGGAAGGAAGG
>NW_027185797.1:12408340-12483965 GCF_028583685.1 Petaurus breviceps papuanus | reverse complement strand
GGAAGGAAGGAAGGAAGGAAGGAAGGAAGGAAGGAAGGAAGGAAGGGAAGGAGGGAGGGAGGGAGAGAAGGAGGGAAGGAGGAAGGAAGGGAGGGAGGGAGGGAGGGAGGAAGGAAAGAATTACATTGCCCAACTGGAACTACCCAACTGCCCAGCTACTACTACTCCTAGATCACTATTTGTCTTCTCCTCTCTTCTTCCTCCCTCCTCTCCCTCTGTCCACAGAGGGTATCATACCCTTACCTGCAGGTGCTCTGCCCAAAGCAATGTAAATTTTGATCTCTGAAACCTCACAAGATATATTGGGGTTTATGGGCTAGATTTCATTCTTAAATATCATTCCTTAAACCCAATTCACTCTGGCTCTCATTGATTAAAAGACCTTTTAGCACTTAGTCCGAGATCTCCTGGTGATTAATTGTCCTTGTTAACTAGTTTAGTTAGCAAGGCTAAAATCAGATGGGGTGTTTTCAATCCCACCATTTCAATTGCAACTGGAAAGTTGATAAAATTGTGTGTGCTGTGCAGCTTTGTTTGTGTTCTTTATATTTGCCTGTTCATCTTTTTCTCACACATTCTTAAAGTATGACGTTTTCCACCTCTATATTTATGAATGAATTTTCACAAGAAGCATTTTAGAGCAGTCCCAAATTCACCTTATTGTCTTCTAAAGAGTCTAATGAAGCATGGTCCTAAACATTTCCTACCAGGTCTCCTCCATTTTTGCCATTGGTGATTAATGAAATCCATACACAACCTGATAAGATTTGGGTATATTCGGGGTATGTGGGTTTCTAGTAGGAGTCTTCACTTAGTAATGAGAGCAGGGATAAATTTACCTCACTCAGAATCATCTTTCCCTTTCCCTGTCACAACCATTTATATATTATAATTGACATTGCTGCCTCTCCAGAAATCCTAATCTGAGTACAGTTAATCCTCAACATTTGCGCATTTAACTTTCACTATTTCAGGCATTCACATGGTTTTATTAGCACATTATGTGCAGCTGGTGGCACAGGGGATAGAGTACTGGGCCTGAAGTCAGAAACATCCAAGCTCCAATTCAGCCTCAGGTGTCCTGGCCAATTCACTTAACCTCTGTTTGCTTCAGCTTCTTCCACTGTAAAATGCTAACAATATTAGCACCTACTTTGCAGGGTTTTGAGGATCAAATGAAATATTCGTTAAAAACAAGAAACAAAAACAAAAAAACACAGCACAGTGCAACAGGTGCTATATAAATCATATTGCCCTTCTCTCCCCACTGCCCCCTCAACCACTACCACCCCTCCCCACCCAAAGGAAACACAGGATGCGCAAATTTGGAGTATCCACCCCAAATGTTCACACAAATTATTTGTGCCAACCTTTAGGAGAGCATTCTGAGCTTGGATCGGTCTGATCAACCACAGTCAGACACACAGAAACTTGACCTAGCCTAGTGATGTCATTTCGGTCCTCTGAGAATGAAGGACAACAACCAGCCAATTTCACTTAGTATAGCATTGGGCCTGAGTCATGCAGAAACATGAGAGCTGATTCTCAAAGACTCACCTTCCACCACATAAAGGGAAACAAAGGATTACAGAACCATAGAAATTTAGGACCGAAAAGCATTATAAAGTAGAGAGCTGGGCAATGACAGGGATTACAATTAGTATTTTCTTTATCTTTGACTGTTTTAATAGAACTACAAAAAGGTAATAATCACAATGTATTGTACACAATAGTGAGATCACATATACTGATTTAGGTTCACATCTGGGCACCACTTTGGAAAGGGGTCTGAGGTGTTTTTGTGGGGGTTGTTTTTGCTTTTATAATTTTTTTTTCTCAATTGCATGTAGAAGCAACTTCTAACATTTGTTTTTTTTTAATTCTGAGTTCCAAACTCTCTCCCTTCCTCCTTGAGAAGACAAGCAATTTGATTTAGATTATACAAGTGCAGTCATGTAAAACATTTCCATATTAGCCATGAGTAAAAGAAAAAAGGCAAAAAAAACAAGAAAAGAAAGTTTAAAAAATATACTTCAATCTGCATTTGGACTCCATTAGTTTGGTTTTTTTTTATTTTTTTTCTGGAGGTGGATAGCATTTTTCATAATGTCTTTCAGAATTGTCTTTGATCATTATATTGCTGACAATAGCTGTCAATCACAGTGGATCATCATATAGTAGTATTGTTACCGTGTACAATGTTCTCCTGGTTCTACTTATTTCACTTTGCATTGGTTCATATGAGTCTTTCCAAATTTTTCTGGAAGCATCCTGCTTATCATTTCTTATAGCACAGCAATATTCAATCACAATCATATGCCACAACTCGTTCAGTCATTCCCCAATTGATGGACATCTCCCCAAATTCCAATTATTTGCCACCACAAAAAGAGCTGCCATAATATTTTTATTCACATAGGTCTTTTTTCTTTCTCTTTGATCTCTTTGGGATACAGACCTAGTAATGGTATTACTGGGTCAAAGGGTATATATACCGTTTTATAGCCCTTTAGGCCTTGTTTGGAAAGGGTTTGAGTATGATCACAGGAGACTGACCATAGGAGAGCAACCAGCTCCCTGAGGGAAGACTGCTATTGTTTTTATTTTGTGATTTCTTCATGTCAGAACCTTGACCATGGTAGGCACTTAGGATCTGATTGTTGAATTAAGTTTAAGTGAATAGAACTAGGATTTGAGAAAATTAGAAACTGTATCAGATAAGGAATTGTGGAAGGTAGTTGGGATATTTAGCCTAGAGAAAAGGAGGCAATTAGGTGACTCAGTGGAGAGAGCTCTGGGTCTAGAGTGAGAAAGACCTGAGTTCAAATCCAGCCTCAGATACTTTCTGTGTGACCCTGGGCAAGTCACTTAACTTCTATTTGCCTTAATCCACTGGAGAAAAAAAGGCAAATCATTCCAATATCTTTGCCAAGAAAACCCCATGAACAGTATGGTCCACAGTGTCACAAGAGTCTGATATGACTGAAAAATAGCAACAAAGCCTGGGGAAGAAAACACTTGAAGAGACTGATGCTGTTGTCACTGTTCAGTCATTTTAGTCACATCAAACTCTTTGTGACCCCATGGACCATAGCATGCCAACACTATCCATGGAGTTTTCTTAGCTAAGACACTGGAATGGCTTTCCATTTCCTCCTCCAGTGGGAAAAAATGGATAGTTGTCATCAAATATTGAAAGGGTTATTATCCTGGCAAAGGGGTTAGACTTGTTCTCTCTTGAGGCACTTAAGAGTTGCTTGGGGCACTGAGAAATTAAGGGATTTATCAAGAGTCACACAGCCAGGACATGTCAGAGGTGGTAACTGAGCCCAGGATATCCTGACTTTGAGACAGGTTCAATATCTATGATGCCACACTGCCTCTTGTGCCATGTGATCTTTACAATAACCCTGGGAGATAGATGATGTTGTCATCCCCCATTTTACAGATGAGGAACTGAGGCTGTGACTTGCTCAGGATCACACAGCCAGTAAGTATCTGAGGCACTATTTGGAACCAGGTCTTCATGATTCCAACTATCCAGTACACCATACAACATAAGGAAGAATGGTTCCAAGTCATGGAGAAGTTCCTATTGTTGGAAGTATTTAAAGAAAGGCAGACAGTGTTATTGTAGGGGTTAGGATTCGATGAGGTAAGACATTGAGCTAGATGAGGTAAGACATTGAGCTAGATGAGATTTTGACTAAAGATTTTATTATTCTAATGAGCTCAAACAAATACTATTTGGAGTCAAAATGGCTGTGAAATTAATCATATTGACCAAGTTGGCCAGGGGGCACCAGTGACTGTCTTCTCAGGGGTCAGTTATCTGTTCCCTGGAGATATTTCCCCCAAGATCCAGTAACTCTATCTGCAAAGCAGCGCTCCCAACCCACCCAACTCTAACCCCATATATTCTCTCCATTGAGATTTTCCATGAGGGTTTCTTCCCCACTGCCTAATGCATAGTACTCATTTCTTTCATGAGCTGAGAGGGAGTAATTCAAGCTTTAAGATGAGTCGATCAGTTTAGAAAAGTATATTTAGTTTCTCAGAAGAAAGGTGCCATAGGAAAAAAATGAATAATGTTAAGACTCTACTCAAATTTTGAGGAGGCTAAGATTAGAACCAGAATAGAAGTCTTCTGGGATTTGAGTTCTACATAAGTGCTGGAAAAATGCAAATTTTAATTTCCAAAAGAAGGCAGCCTTTGAAAGGCTTATAAAAGGGTTCTAAAATCTTTTCGAGTAATCAGTCGTTCTGACAAATCAGGCTTGAATCGAGTATTTGTGGAACAGTTACACGATTAATTTTACTTGGAAACACATGGCTCAAAAATTGAGAAAGAGAGTGAACTGACAAAACAGTTTTCTGAAAGTCAAAATGTTTGATAAGGAATCAAACGGTAGGCTGACAATTTGTTGTCCCACAAGGGACCGTGAAATAGCCTGTCACATTTCATTCTGACTGAAGCCACAGCCAAACGTGCCGAGATAATGACATGTCCACTCTTCTGAGGACTGTCAGGTACATAGCCACAGTTGCAGCCCCCAACCCAACTTTCTCCACATTGCTCTCAAATTTGCAGCTCTCCAGTCCTTCTAGAGCCTCTAGAACCCTTGGAACTCAAGAACACATCAGATTCGGTCTGGATGTCCACACTTGATCTAAAACCATCATGGAAGATTTGGAGTTCTGGGTAAAAATAACTTCAGGATCTTTGGATATGTGCCATGTTTCAGTTTCACAGTTGCCAGAGACTCTGATCTGCTTGAGGAATATCCCAGGAGATCATCATTGAATCTTCTTCTCTCTAAAATATACCAACTCCCTCAGAATCTGGTGTTCTACAATTCAGAGGATTGCCTGCAAGAATTCCAGAGCTGGTCTATAGACTGAGATCATGGAGGGAAAGACTAGCTTGAAACAATACACAACAGTATACCTTAGTTGGAGTACAAGATGTTTCAGAATGGCACTTTATCCTCAGCCATTTCATTTCCTAATGAGAAGCAATAGATTTCATTATCCTCTGAGGCATGCCAAAAGTTACAGGATCGATTTAAAACATAACCAATAATAATAACAAGAAATTACCATTTATATAGAGCAGATCATTATTTTTCATTTATTAATATTGTTTGAACCTAATTTTATGTGACTAAAAGATTATCTAACCCAGAAAGTTTTCTGAAGAGGTCAAGTTGACCTCAGAAATGCTCCCAAATAGATGCAAGGAATGCTTAGATCCCACCCTATGCTTCTTTGGGCCCCCTCAGGTCTTATTTTGGGTCTACCCAAAGTTTGTATTTGGGTTCCCCAAAAGACAAGGACTTGTCTGCTGCTATACATCTCAAACTTCCCTTCCCTTGAAGATTGCCTACAACCTACATGAGGCCAATCAGACAAATGTCTTTATGCCCTTCTTTGAGCTTTTGAAGGGGGGAGCTACCCCTTCTTTCTGGTATATTCTCTCTCTCTCTCTCTAAATATATATATAATATATATATACATATATTTCCCACCCCCATCTTCCCCCTCCCAATGATTTAATAAATTTCTTTCTAAAGTGATTTCATATTTAAGGATTAATAGCACTTTAAGGTTGTAAAGTGCTTTATAAATATTATCTTATTTTATCCTGACAACAACCTTAAGAGGTAAGAGCTATTGTTATACTCATTTTACAGATGAGGAAACTGAGGCATATGGAGGTAAATTATTTGTTCATGGTCAGACAGCTAGTAAGTGTCTGAGGTTGGATTTGAACTCAAATCATCTTGACTACAGGTCCAACAATCTAAGTAGTAGTCATTTAGCTGCCCTGTTTCTTCCATTTACTTCTAGATTGCTTTTCTTTCTTTTTTTTGGGGGGGGGGAGTAGGGCAATTGGGGTTAAGTGACTTGCCCCAGGTCACCTATTCACTGCACCACATAGCCACCCCTACATTGCTTCTCTATAATTTATATTTCATGATAGACTACTTTTATATGGTTACAGTTTGCTAACTGACTTCTACCTGCCCCATACTCATCCTTCCCAAGTAGTTTGGCATCTTTATCCTCATTTACATAAGAATCCCTTCAGCTGAGACTTCCTCATTATTTCTCTCTGCCCCCAGACTCTTTTGACTCCTTCCTCTATCTCATATTAACTGTTCATTTTTTAGCTGCCCATAATGCCTAGTAGATGAGTTCAATAGATGTCAACTAACTGGCATATTTCTTCAAGCAACTTAACTGTTTTTATTATTGAATTCTATCCACAGACATGTTTCATAGATTTTTACAGGCATTGCCAGCACTATAATTCAACTGCCATTTTCAGTTTACTACAACACTCTTGAGTTCAACTCTGTTGCTATATCTAATATATCTTCAGTGTCTAGTTCAGTTGTCTAAAATGCCCTTAGAATCTTCCCCTATTCCTATATAATTGTACTTAATATCATATGGATCCCATATGACTCTGGCACCCCTTCCTACTCTAGCTCCTGTGTGGGGTATTGGGAGCAATACAGGACAAAGTTTCATCAAGGACATTCTTAATCAACAAACTACAGGAAGCATAATTGAAAAGCAAAGCATTTATTTGGGACAGAATAGCAAACAAAAAATACATTACCTGTATCATTCTCAGACCTCAATACACATAAGGATGTGATGCCCCCAAACTCCCACACTATGGAGAAGAGAACACCCTCTAGAAAACTCATATACTTGGGGGGAGAAGTTCTTCTTGTCATTCCAATCTACCTCAAATTCTGTGATTTGCTACTTCTTCAATAAGCTGATATTTCCATCTGCTTTACCTGTCATCTACTGTTTCTCCTCAAAGCTATTGCTATCTGCTGCTCCAGTTTCTTCTTCTTTTTCTTGTGAGTAATGGTTGTCACAGAGAGAATGTTATTGCTTTTTTGTGAGACTGCCCCAGTTTGACACACCCCAGGAAGGGCTAATGAACACATTTTCAGAGTTTTGTTTGGTTTTACTCCATCTTACGGACAGACAAAAAAAGTCACGTCAAGGCATTTTTTTCTGGACTCAGAAAATTCTCCATCCTTTATTCCTATCTTGGTTGAGGTAAGTCTATTCTTCAATTCCCATTGTGCCCCTTGAAACTAGCATTTTGCTGTGTAAATCATCTTGAAATTTCACTAAAACTCAAGCAACACTGGATGGGGAATTGCCCCACATTTCTGCCACAACAACATAAGTCCTGGTCTTTATAGTTAAAGTCCTACTTTGCATTGAGGGGGAGTAAAAAGATGTGGCAAAGGAGAGGGAGAGAGAGAAAGAGAGAGTGTATGTGTGTGTGTGTGTGTGTGTGTGTGTTTCAGGAGTTCCTTTTGGACTTCTTCCTAGTTTAGCACACTCATTTATAGCAAATACTGTATCAGAATGCAATAAAAAGGGGCTTATCTTTATCTGGAGACAAAATTCATTTAAAAAGTACAAATAAAAATAATAATTTAAGGTTTTATGCAATAGTGAAGGAAAGGAGAAGAAAGATGGGGACAGGGAATAAATTCACCAGGTCGCTAGAGGGCTACAAGTTTTGTCCAGACAGGTTACTATTTCATCAAATCACTGACCTCTAACTGTGTATGATTATATTCAATTTGGGATACTAACACCCTTTTCTCACAATAGGCTAAATGCTGTCACTGACTAATCCTGACTCCTTTATCCTCTCCAAGGATCTACAAAGTTCTCTGGTTTCCACCATCTCATATAGATTCCAACTCCCATGATCCTTTAGTCCATCTAGACCAGTTGAAAAAACTATATTTCCCATCAGACTCCTTAATGATAAGGTGCTACACCTTCAAATAAATATACCATTCTGCAATACCATATAAAATCTCATTTTTTCATATTGTCTTGCTATACAATTTAAATATAAGCAGTTTAAACCCAATAAACATGTAAGGGGGTAATTTTAAGTAACCCATGATCTTATCTAAATTATTTTTATATCTACACACTTCCTTCTATAGGTAGACAAGTTAATAAATGTAGAATTTTGTTTCAAATAAATAAAAATTCTTCATGGATGCCATACTACAATCCTTCAGAGTGGTTTGGAAGTCATCTTGGTTTTTCAAAGGCTATCCCAGTGGAACATGAGTTCTGGTATGTCAAGGCATATAGATAGTGAGGGAATAGAGAGCTGGATTTAGAGTCAAAGGGATGAATTTCATTCCTGCCTCAAACTGTTGCTGCTCATCCTTCGTTCTTAAAGAGGACCAATGACATTGGGAGGGTGACATCTTAACTTGCAAGTGAATTGGATTTAAGTGAGGCATAGTTGTGCAAAGTCATCAGCCTCACTGTCTTCTCCAGAGTCATCTGAGTCCAGGGGCAAGACATAGGTCAATATGACTGGTGATAGCCCCAGATGCAGTAGACTTTTTAAGCTAAAGTTTTCTCCAGGTCCCAGTTTGTCTGCCTCAGACACATACCAGCTGTATGACCTTGAACAAGTCCCAAGCTTAGTTTATTCATTCTTAAAGTGGAAATAATAATACTTACTTCATACAGTTGTCATGAATATTAAATGAGATAAGATACAAAAGTCACTTTGAAAACTTTAAAATGGCATATCAATGTGAGTGATTACTATTATTATGCTTACAGGTCTTACCAAGTTATGGCCCTGGTGATGGACTGTGTCTTTCCTCTTAGGACCAGCCTAAGTAGTAGAATCATTGTGGTATAGCAAAAGAGTCAGAGGTCTTAAATTGAAATCTCAGCTCTCCAACATATACTGGGTGATGTTGGGCAAATCATAATCTCATTTAACCTTGGGTTTCTCATCTGTAAAATAAGGTAGAGAATATTACTCCTCAGGTCCCTTCTGGCACCAAATTCACCATCAAGCGTTGATCACCAAATGGGTTTCATGAAGAGTGATGGCGTTCTTGGCCATGTCTTCTCTCCAAGACTATCTACTAAGGTTTAGAGGAGGTCCCAATATGCAGTGATGGAAAAAGGTCCCAAATGACTAAAATCAGGCTTTTGAAGAAATGAATAACTAAAAATAATGCCAAAGAATGGCCATAGTGGGCACCTGAATTTATCTTCTCTAATTGTGTCACAATTCAAGCAACTTTTACTGAATGTCTGAAATATGCAAAGGACCATGCTAGGTGGTGAAGGGAATACAAAAGCAGACAAAATGTCCAAAAAGTATAAACCAAGCATGATAGCCAAATCCTTACACAATCACTCCTTATCTCTATTCCCAGAAAAAAAATTCTTATTTTCAAAAGCTGCTCTGGAAATACTTATTTATGTAAGGCATGCGCTTTGGGCTATGAGCTATAATACCACCAAGTAACATTTGTTTACTTTTCCTGTCTCCATAGGGTTTGAACAAGGAAAAGACTTTGTGAAAAGAAGCCAAGTACCATCAGCATTATTTCAAGTGAAAACTGCTGCTACTCAATTTTAGCTGCATTAAATCAATAAATTCTTGGGTGAAAGTCCCCTTTATGGTTCTTTGTAGGGCTTCATCTATTTTTAATTCATTCAACTGCTACACATTGGATAAAATCACAGTTGTTTTGGCATTTGGAAATAGTGCAACTGAGTTGGCCCCAAGAGGTAATCAGCCTGCAGCATCCATATACCACCTAAGAGGAATGGTTTTTCAAAACTTACAAATTCTCCACATAAGAAGATTCCTAAAACTCTCTCAAATAATTGTTTTGATTTGTGATAGTCTTGATTACACTCAGGAAATTGGACTTTAGCTTTAAATAACCCAATTGAATTCAAGTTCATTCTTGTCTGATCAACCCTTGACCAAAAAAAGGGGGGTGGGGGGCTTTTGTGGTATATTCTGACTCTCTTTAATAATTCATTAACCATTTATTTAAAATGCTGTTATCACAATCTTTTTTGCTCCAAGCTAAAAAATTGAATATTCCATCAGTTGTCCCATGGTAATTTATCTTCTCTGTCTCCTAGAATTCCTTTGAAATACATCCCTTGACCCAAATTTTACACAAGTCCTTTCCATGCATTTGTATATACTGTACCCCAAGCCTGGAGTGCTCTCCTCACCTCCTCATCTCCACCTCTTGGAACCTTTACCTTCCTTCCATGCTCAGCTTGAGTCACCTTTCTCAAGAAGGTTTTCCTAATTCCCCAAGTATTTGTATATGTCAAGCACTTTGTAAACTTTAAAACCTATATAATAATGATCTCTTATAATTTCCCACCTCTTCCTTCAAATCAAGTCACAAACCATTTACTAAGTATCTACTATGTACCAGGCACTATGTTTAATTCATGGCATAAAAAAAGAGTCAAATAGTGTTCTGATGTTCAAAGAGCTCAGAAATGAAACCCCAAGCTACAGTCATGTCACAGACCAGTTGTGTTCGTTAGCATCTAGTCAATGTAGAAAGTGCTGGCTTCCACTAATGCATTACTGATGGAGTTTTGAGCAATTTGGAACTATGCCCAAAGGATTGTAAAACTGTGTGTACCCTTTGATCCAACAATATAAATACTAGGTCTGTATCCCAAAGTGATCATAAAAAAGGGAAAATGACCCACATGTACAAAAATATTCATAGCAGCTTTTTTGGTGGCAAAGAATTGGAAACTGAGGGGATGACCATCAATTGGGGAATGGCAGAACAAGTTGTGGTATATGAATGTAATGGAGTACTATTGTGCTATAAGAAATGATGAGTAGGCAGACTTCAGAAAAAACTGGAAAGGCTTACATGAACTGATGCTGAGTGAAGCGAGCAGAACCAAGAGAATATTGTACACAGTAACAGCAATATTATGTGATGATCAACTATGATAGGCTTAGCTCTTCTCAGCAATACAATGATCCAAGACAATTCCAAAAGACTCATGATGGAAAATGCTGTCCACATCCAGAGAAAGAACTATGGAGTTTAGATGCAAATCAAAGCATACTATTTTCACCTTTTTTCCCCTTTTTTTTCCTTCTTGTGGTTTTTCCCTTTTGTTCTGATTCTTCTTTCACAACATGACTAATTTGGAAACATGTTTAATATGATTGTACATGTATATAGGATCACTTGCTGTCTTGAGGAGGGGATAGGGAGGTGAGAGGGAGAAAACTCTGGAACTCAAAATCTTATAAAAATGAATATTGAAAACTATCTTTAGGGGCGGCTAGGTAGCGCAGTGAGTAAAGCACCAGCCCCGGAGTCAGGAGGACCCAAGTTCAGTTCCAGCCTCGGACACTTAACACCTACACAAAAAAAAAATTAGCCATGTAACTGTGGGCAAGTTACTTAACCCTAATTGCCCTCCAAAAGGCAAAAACAGAAAACTAGCTTTACATGTAATTGGAAAAATTCCACTAACTGCAAAAAAAAAAAAAAAAAAGGAATAAAACTTGGAAAATTTGCAATTCTAAAAAAAGAAAAGAAAAAGAAAGTCCTGGGTTCCATCTTTTGGTAATCTCATGCAGAGAAAAAAACAGATCAGGTTGAGCTTCATCCTTGATGCTGGCCAGTCCTTTACAGGAACATGTTACTTGTTACAAGGGCCTTTAATGTTCATAGCTTCCACTTAAATACTGTTTGTGTTCATTATCCACTTTGAATTTCAAAACAAGTTTAGGAGTAAGTATTATAGGTATCATTATCTCCACGTTCTGTGATTTGTTCTTGGCCAACAGCTGGAAAGCATCAGAGAGGTGTTCTGACTACATTCTTGCTCACTCCAGGCCCAGTCCTCTAGCCCCTGAACCATGCTGTCCTGATTATCAAGACTGAAAAGCTGTTTACAATGCATTTCCTAGGCAGTCAGCATCTTCATCTCCTAGATGAAAATGTGAGACGCCCATTTGCTGCCTGAAATGTAACTTCACTTCTTTCCTTTCTGACACTATTGATATGTCTTATACATACACAAAACAGAAACCAAATCTGGGATATGCATGTCCTAAATGTTCTCAGACTGTACGTGATAGATTTTTTTCAGAAGGATCAGATGCCTTCACCAGTCCCAGATAACAGATGGATACAGTCACTTTTGACCCCAGTGCCACAAGTTCCACACCAAACACCCTTATACTTGTGGCAAGATGGAGACACACACTTATAAATGCTGTAACCAAGTTCCCTACCCTTGATGACTGTCTCCCCTGCAGCCACGCCATACCCAGCTTGCATCTGGCCAACAAAAGGTCAAAGCAAAGGGATTGAGAGATGTTTCAACTATTCCCTTCTAACAACTCCAGTCGAAATCCAAGGAGCTATGGTTCTATATATGTCCAAAGGCAAATGCATCACCTCTAACAGCTATGTTCTACACCCAGAAACCCCTTTATATTTAGAAACCTATAAAAATGGTCACCCTGTAGCAGAAAAATAAATGGTTTTGAGGTTAATGCTGACCCCTGATGGTGAATTGTAGCTATTCATCCTTACTGTTTTTATCCCCAAATGTACTTTTAAAAAAAATAATCATGCTTTGTTTTTCTTGCCTTCTCAATGGTTTAGGGAAGAGAAGGGAGAAGGAGAAAAGTAGAAATAGAAATCAAATTTTCCAAAAAATACTCCTGTAATGAGGAGGGGGTGGGGCATGGCCAATACAGAAACAGTTTTTTTGACTATACATGTTAGCAACCAAGGTTTTATTTTCATTGCTTCTTCAATGTTGGGGGGAGGGAGGAAAGGGGAGAAAACAAAAAGAAACTAAAATTTTAAAATAATCCTATAGGGATTGTTTTATTCATCAGATTTGTTATCAGCAGAGCTGAGCACAGTACCTGGCATACAGTGGGTAATTAATACATATTTATTGATCCATAAACTTTATTTCTCCT
Source organism: Petaurus breviceps papuanus (assembly GCF_028583685.1). Lineage (NCBI taxonomy): Eukaryota > Metazoa > Chordata > Mammalia > Diprotodontia > Petauridae > Petaurus > Petaurus breviceps. The sequence goes on along the minus strand of NW_027185797.1, from coordinate 12,471,133 downwards.
GAGATTAAAAAAAAACGGTATGGTATGATTGAGTAAAAAGGTCTGTGCTTGCATTCGAACATCCATATCACCATATCTAAGCACAGGAGATTGTCTTCTAAGGACAGGTAGATCTGCCTTTATTAATTATGGCTTCCTCTTTCATTTTGGGTGTTCCCTTCTCCACCCCCCATCTAGGAACCCTCTTTTGGAGAAGAAAAGAAAGCAAGTTCATATTCACTTTGTGTCCCATTATTATCTGACATTTCTTTTCATTATATAATCTGTTACCCTTTTGTAGCATTTCTAAATTCTCTTACAAAAACATTATATATGTACGTATATATCCTATGTTATAATATTTTGCATATTTTGTAATTGTTTCCCCTTTTCTATCTCTTCACATTGATATCAATATTGATATACAATATAATGTGCATATCATATATATATATATCATGCTTTTCAACAAGCATAATCATGTGTTATTTCTAGAACTATTTACTATCTAACTAAAAGACATTCAGTTCCTCATATTTGTGTTTTTCAGAAGATTTTTAAAGTCATTATTTTAGTTATTCCTTATGAATTCTGGAAAAGTGGGTCACTGCTTTAAGCTTCATTTTATAAAACAGGATACTGAGGCAACTAGGGATTACATTATTTACCAGGGGTCATACATATGTAGTTAGAGGCAGAGTTGGCATCAAAACTCCATCTTACTGAATCACAAATCCCCCATCTGTTCCTAATCCACCAAGCAGAAGAGCCACACAAATGTTTAAATAAAGAAGAAAGCGGGTTTTTCATCAGCAGAGTTAGACTTGGCTCACTATGTTATCTCTCCCACTTTGAATCTGAAACTCCACTAATAACCCTGGATTCCAGTATGAGTACCGTATCAACATATAGACATGCTATATACAAAACATTGAAATTAGATAAATGTGTGATTAGATTGTATAATTATGTTTTATTTCTAATACATATGACATAAGAGATTTATAAAGTGCTTTGCAACCCTTAAAACATATATAAATGCTAAGTATTATTATTATATATTATATACGGATTTCAATGAGTAAAAAAAAGTGATATGGAGAGTAGGGAGGGGGAAATAGCTTTTTGATAGGAATAAAATCTATTCCTCTTTACTGAGGTCAAGCTTTGATTTATGGTATAAAAAGAAGCATGAGGAAAGGGAGCTTACTTCATAGGAATGTGCTTTAAATTATGTATATTGTGTATATAAATTTGATGGCCCCTAGAAGAAGCCCCACCCAACCTCCTCCAAAGTACGGAGGATTATAAAATGTATTCAGCCAAATTCAAGTTCTCCACTAGAGGGTAAACTTTGTGAGGACAGGGCTGTATTTTCTTTTCACTTTGTATGGGCAATACTTTTCACAGTGCCCTAGGGCTGGTAGTAGGGACCAAATTTGTGACTTCATTGGTACAAGGAACTCCAATGTATGGAAAGTCCCTCTACTAATGCTGGCAACTGCATTGACTCTGTGCATCTGAGAGTAGAAAAGTTCCCCAGGTCACACAGCCAGTGAGAACCAGAAGCCAGAAGTAGAATTTGGATCTTCCTGGCTTTCATTGGACATTTAATAAATGCTAATTGAGTTTAATTGAATTCATCTCATGACAAAATCTGAATTCTATTCAAAAGCCAAATGGCAATGGGCTTACACTCTTGGTAAAACACAAAGCTGTGAATTAATGCCAAGTGTTTATGTTCTTGTGGCCTCTTTCCTGGATAAAGCTCTAGGGGAGAACTTCCACTTCCCTACAGCAGGAATTCAACTAGGGTCTTTGCCACCATCTTAACCCTGACTACACAATGGGGGCTTAGCTTACATAGAATGAAGGCTCTGCCTTCAAACCGTATCTCTACTCATCCATCTTGTGCTGCTGAAAGAGAAGCTTAGCCGTGACAGCGATGTCAGGTATTTTTATCCTGTGCCAGAGCAAGCTTCCATGAGCAATTATAACCTAGTTATAGTCATTAATGTTTATTCCCCTGGGAAATATGTAGTTATTCACAGGCAGCAGAGTTTTTCATGTCTTCCTACCCTTGGCATAATTGAATCTCTGTTTCACACTTCCGAGAATATAAAAAACTTATTTCCCAACCATCTTAAAAGAGGGAAGTAGCCGATGGCAGCATTTTCAATACAACTATTTGCAGTTCAATTGAATGAATATGAATAATGCCTTTATTAAAAGTATCAGGATTGGAGATGCAACTTTCTTAGTTGTGCTGTGTTATGCTTCCTGATTGATACAAAGAACCTTATAATAGAGAGCATAGCTTGTTTTTGTTTTGTGTTTGTTGCTTTTTGGAGGGCAATTGGGGTTAAGTGACTTGCCCAAGGTCACACAGCTAGTTTTTGTGTTAAGTGTCTAAGGCCAAATTTGAACTCAGGTCCTCCTGACTCCAGGGCCGGTGCTCTATTCACTGAGCCACCTAGCCACCCCTATAGCTCGTCTTTTAAATCTGCCCTATTTGCATATATCTTTCTGGCTTTGAAATCCTCATCTGTAGTTTGGACTACTATTAAATCAAAATACGATGTAAATACAGTATATATTTTGCTTGGGATATTGTATTAAGCCAAATGAATAACTGTATCAGTCTGAGTATTGATCAAATAATTTCAGGATACTCCTAATATGTAGAACTCCATTTTAGTAAGTAAGAGTAAATACCGAGTCAGACCCTAAGTGCTATAATTGCTAATGAGAAAGAAATTCATTTTGCCTAGTAATCTGTGCTCCTAAGGCAGGGGTTTGTTATCATGTTTTATGTCCTGGACCTTTGGCAATCTGGTGAAGCCTATAGATCCCTTCTCAGAATCATGTTTTTAAATGCATAAAATGATAGATAGACAGATAGAAGGATGGATAGATGATAGATAGATAGATAGATAGATAGATAGATAGATAGATAGATGATAGATAGATAGATGGCTAGCTAAATAATGATAGATGGATGAATGAATAGACATATGTGGGATAGATGAATGGATAGATAATGATAGATGAATAGATGGATAAATATTTGGAGAGATGGATAGTTAGATTATGATCAATGTATAGATGGATGGATGGATGGTTGGATGGATGAATGAATGAATGAATAGATGAATAAATAGATAATGATAGATACAAGAGCCTTCTTCCTCAAAAGACAAAGAACAGGCTGCTTTCAAAAGAAGAAATGAAAGTTATGAACAAAAAAATGCTAGATTTCTTGCTAGCAGTACCATTCAACTCTGGATTGGTCTTATCCTTTACCCTCCTCCCTAAACATAACATGCAATCTTTAAATGTTTAAATATTATTGCTAAAGAGTACTGGGCCTAAAGCCAGGAAAACTTGAGTTCAAATCCAGCCTCAGACTCTTACTCGTTATGTGACCTTGGGCAAGTCCTTTAACTTATATTTGCCTCAGTTTCTTCATCTGTAAAATGTAATAATAATAATAGTCTCTACTTCACAGAGGTATTGTGAGAACTCAATCAAATGCACTTAGCACATATGCTATATGCACTTGCACATAGCAAGCACTATGTAAATGTGAGCTATTATTATTACTATTTTAAAGGGTCATATATGGTCATACAGCATGTCTCTGGTCTGAGGACCAAACTAGTTAAGTTCAGGGAGATGTATCATCTTCTTGGCCAAAGGTGATAAATTGTAGAACCATGAACCTCTCAAAGTTTGGACCACATGAATCATAGAGGGGTAGTTGTGATCTGCATTGGGAAAAGGAGGCTCCACAGCTACCAGAGGTCCACAGTCATAGGTTATTAATACATATAAATGCAGTAAGATTTGTGGCATCAGCAGAGTCATTAGTCATTCAAATCTAAACTGAATGCACAACATTGCTCCACCCTGCTTTACTTCCCATTTGTCATCAATCTTTTCTTCATCAACTAGATAAGCAGGAAAAAATCTCGAGAACAACTCTTAGATGAATGTCCCGTAAAAGAAGAATCGCAATAGCAGCTAGGTGAAAAGACTAGTGAGGCTTTCTTTGAATCACCAACCCAAACCACCACTTAATCCCCCCCTTTTTTAATCAAGCTTTGCCAGTGCTTAGCACAGTGCCTGGCACAAAGTTGGTGTTTAATAAATGTTTAATGGTTGATTGAAATGGGGATATTTAATTAGCAGGAAGATCTTCTGTGAAGTATTCAAGCATCGGATTGAACTGAGCCTCAGTTCCTCCTACCAACATATCAGGGACAAGAATTTATTATTTGACAAGCTATACCTTTTAAAGTGAAAAGTGGTGATGTATTTTGACCATGATAAACTACAGGGGCAGACAGCATAAAGGAGGGCAATAAATCAAAAAGACATGAAAGCTGACTTGTACATTTAATTCACCTGAGAAAAGAGGTGTGACCTACCTTATTACTGGAAGCCAACAAGTGACACCTAACATGAAGAAAGATCTCAAAATCCACATAGGAATGTTCATTCCCAGGTTTGTTACAGAGTGAATTTTTTTCAAAATTTTTACCCAGATTTGTCATCCTTTAGCTAATGAGAGAATGCTCTGTGACTGCCACCCTGAGGAGGGAGTGTGATGATTTAACAAGGTAGGATATATCTTGATAGACTGTAATATGTAATTTGAATGGGTCAAACACTCACTCAATCAAAAGAATTTATTCAGAGTATATTAGGTACTGGGCAGCAAAGTGTTGTCATAGCACATAGCCAGGTCTGCAGTCAGGAAGACTTATCTTCTTGAGTTCAAATCTAGCCTAAGATACTTACTAGTTCTGTGACTTTAGGCAAGTCATTGAACCCTGTTTGCCTCACTTTCGTCATCTGTAAAATGAGCTGGAGAAGGAAATGGCAAGCTACCCCAGGATCTTTGGGTAGCTCAAATGGGGTCACCAAGAGTTGGATGACTGAACAACAAAAAATATTATGTACCAGGAATTGTGCTAAGCATTGGGGGAATAAAGGAATGTCAAAACGTCCTAGTCAGTACATTCTTACATTCTACTAGGGGAGACAACATGTCAGCAACTAGATACACACATGTATATGTATGCATGTGTGCATATATACCTATATGCATATATAGGTGTGTGTGTGCACATATTAGATGAGATGAGATATCACCTAGGAGGGGAAAGCATCAGCCACTGGAAGGACTAAAAAAGATCTACAATTATGCTGAAAGGGCTATAAAAACGTGCCTAGCCTTTGACTTTGCAATACCACTTCTAGGGCTGTATACCAAAGAGACGGGAAAACAAATGGGAAAAGAGCCCACATGTACAAAAATATTTGTAGCAGCTCTTTTAGTGATGGCAAAGAACTGGAAATTGGGAAGATGCCCATCAATTAGGGAATGACTGAACAAGGTGTGGTATATGAATGTAATGGAATACTATTGTGATATAAGAAATGATGAGCAGGTGGACTTCAGAAAAACCTGGAAAGACTTACATGAACTGATGCAGAGTGAAGTGAGAAGAACTAGGAGAACATTGTACACAGCTATAGCCACATTGTACAATGACTAGCTTTGACAGACTTGCTTCTTCTCAACAATGCAAAGATCTAAGACAATTCCAAAAGGCTCATGATGAAAAATGCTATCCACATCCAGAGAAAAAATTACAATCTGAACGCAGATTGAAGCATATGATTTACTCTCTCTTTTGTCTAGTTTGGTTTTGTTTTTTCTTTCTTGTGGTTTATTCCATTGGTTGTAACTCATCTTTGCAACATTAACAATGTGAAAATATGTTTAATGTGAATATATATGTAGAGCCTATAGCAGATTGCATTGCCATGGGCAGGGGGGAAGGGAGAGAAAATTTGGAACTCAAAACCTTATGAAACTGGATGTTGTAAACTAAAAATAAAATTTTTTAAATACCTTCTGAAAGTGAAATTTTAGCTGAAATTTGAAGGAAATAAGAAAGAACTAGGTGGCCAGTTAAAAAGAAAGAGCATTCCAAGAATGAGCAACAGCTTGCTATGTATAAAGGCACATGCACAGGAGATTGGCTCTCCCTGTCCTCCCATATTGCCTCTGGGGTCAAACGTAAAGAAAATCTTCTTGATTGAAAAGGCAGGATTGTTGTACCTCCATATCAACTCCTGAAGCTGTCATGACAATTGCAAAGTCAATGCCAGCTTTAAAATCTTTTTTAAAAATTGATCAGCACTTGTAGAATTGTGGTAGCATATTCAAAGCTATAGTAAATAGGCTATCACAATTTTTCTAAGATCTCTCAATATCTATATATTGAGCCTTTTTTAGCATATAACTTAACCTCTCAGTGCCCTGAGGCAACTGTCAAGGACACTTAAGTTGCAGAGAACATGCCAACCTGCATCAGTAGTGGGAATTTCCTAACCTGGGATTTCTTTTTCTTTCTTTCTATCTTTCTTTCTTTCTATCTTCCTTTCTTTCTTTCTTTTTTCTTTCTTTCTTTCTTTCTTTCTTCCTTCCTTCTTTCCTTCCTTACTTTCTTTCTTTCCTTCCTTCCTTCCTTCTTTCTTTCTTTCTTTCTTTTTTCTTTCTCTCTCTCTCTTTCTTTCTTTCTTTCTTTCTTTCTTTCTTTCTTTCCTTTTAGTTTATAACATTCAGTTCCACAATCCCTTGAGTTCCAGATTTTCTCTCCCTCCCTTTCCTTCCATCTCACCCTCCTCCCTTTCCTTCCCTCTCCCCCTCCATGGCAGCATGCAATCTGATATAGGTTCTACAAATACCTTCGCATTAAACATTAGTCAAGTTTTAAAGAAGAATTATAGCCAATGGAGTGAACAATGAGAAAGAAGGAATGAAACAAAGCAAAACACAAAAGAGAGAGAGCAAGTAGTTTGCTTCAGTCTGCATTCAGACTCTGTAGTTCTTTTCTCTGGATGTGGATATCCCTTTTCATCATGAGTCTTTTGGAGTTGTCGTATAACCTTGCATTACTGACAGGAGAATATTCTATCAAAGTTAGTTTTCACAGGTACGATGTGTCTGTAATTGTGTACAAAGTTCTCCTGGTTCTGCTCTCCTCACTCAGCATCAGTCTATATAAGTCTCTCCAGTTTATTATGAAGGCCATCTGCTCCTCATTTCTTACAGCACAATAGTATTCCATTACATTCATATACCACAACTTATTTAGCCATTTCCTAATTGATGGGTATCCCCTTGATTTCCAATTCTTTGCCACCACAAAAAGAGCTACTATAAATATTTTTGTATATAGGTCCTCCTCTCACCTGTATGATCTCTTTGGGATACAGCCCTAAAAGTACTAACTTGGGATTTCTTATGTCAATGAAATCAAAAGTCCATTCCCCTAACCCAATTTTGTATATCATGCTCTGAGATCCCCTACTGGTTTGGATTCAGGTCCTATTCCAATAACTCATTGTTGCATGGAGGTAATAATGGGTTTTTGAAGAGATGTTTTCTCATTTTTTTTCTAGTTTGTAATGTCCTAACCCTGAATTAGTTTCTATTTATTTTGTATAGGGAAAAGAGAGGGGCTACCTCATTGTTAATGGGCTGAGGAAAGGAGAAGGTGAGAGATGGTGTCAAAGAATTTTGAGATGATGAGAACAGAAGAGGAAACTCACATTAGAGAGCTGATGTGTGGAAAATGCTTTGCCAACTATAAAATGTTATTTTAACCACAGAAACTCATGAATACTATCTTCCAAGCAAAGAAGGCACTGTATGATGGACCAGTAATGGCAGTTTCACAAATATTTTGATTGAAGGAAGTATAAATTCATGTAGTGGGGATTCTACAAAATTATCGAGAGTTATCTTTTCTCAAGAATGAATTTGTCTTGGACTATGGAAAGATCCCAAGATAAGAATTTTTATCTACACAAAAAAGTCTTTTCTTCAAAAAAAATAATTATTATTGCCTGGTGTTCTTAGATGAAGGAGCTTTAAAACCCTCTTGGAGGTCCTGGTACAGTTGTAAAAATCTAAGGCTCATGGATTCAGGACACATGTTGAACTTGCAGTCCACTAACACCGTCAGATATTTTTTCAGACAAGGCATCTCCCAACTGACATTTGTGAAGAAATTTAAAAGACTATCTAGTACAATCTCCTAATTTTACATATGAGTAATCCAAGATCTTGGGAAGTAAATTTGCCTAAAATAAGACAGGTTGTTATTATTCATCCTTTATTTCTAAGAGGACCAATGACATCACAGGTGATGCTTGGAGACTTTAGGAATAGAATTTAAGTGAGGCAGAACTGCACAAAGTCATCAGCCTCCCTTTTTCTGAGTCATCAAAGTTCAGCAGTAAGAAAAAAGTTAGGGCAATCGGCAATGCCCCAGGATGCAGTGGATGACCTTGGCATCTCTGATGTCTGACCAAGCTCTATGTGCTCCAGAACTTGCTGCAGCTGCTTTCATGGCCATGGGAACAGATTGTTCTCATCTACCCATTCTTCAAGGGGGATGTTTTCACATGCTTAGATTAGACATCCCCCTAACTCACCAATGGGTTTGAGGCCCATGGGCATCTTAAATCTGGGTTTAGCCTTTCTGTCAAGATGGTTTACTGGGGTGTGGCTGCTGCACATGTTACAGTTTCTTGGGGTCACAGGTGAGATAATAATTGGCAGAGCCAAGATTTGCTCTTGGGACCTGTGGCTCTAAATCCAGCAATCTTTTCACATATTGCTTTTAGGGGAATAGGACCTGATATGGTGACCACTCACCAAAGTTTTGAATCAGACTGGAAATTGGTCAAATTTCCATGGTCCCAAAAGTCTTTTAGAGCTTGGAATAAGTCAGTGAGGATGTATTATATGATTGCCGCATACAGAATAGCACAGTCACATACGGGGGTTAGGGGCATAGCATGGCGCTCTCACAATCTGGAAAATCCTCATAAAATTTTCTGGCTCTCCCTTTGTACCAAAGAAGTATGAATTATTATGGTATTAAAAGATAAAATATGTTGATATACAATACCATACATATATGTTATGCATTTCTGAATTTCTAAACTTTTTCTGTTAGTTTTTTGTTTTGTTTTCTGTTTTTTCTGCCAACCTTTGCTTGTCATCTGCAACTTCCTTAAAACTCCCAAAAAATTCCCATTTAATTTCTTACATTGACCCATCATATATCATGACCACAATGAGGAAAGTCACCCTGTGGAAGGGATAACTGTAAATAAAAGCTTTATCCTCAGCTGTACAGTCTGAACTATTTACAAAGGTGGGAACAGTGGTGGTGCTGTCATGGGTTGTTGCAAGGCATGTGTCACAACTCTGGTTGAAGCCCTTAGTTTAGGGGAAAGGGGGGAAGTTCTAGCCCAGAAGTTCCTGTAAGAAATTACTAAATCATAGAATTTCAACTTCAGGGATCCATAGCATCCATCCAGTCTGAAAAGACCCCAGTTACCAGTGGTCTGGCTGTCCAGCCTCTGCTTAAAGGCCTCCAATGGGGGAAAGCCACCACTGCTCAGAACAGTCCATTCCACTTTTGGACAGCTCCCACTGTTCAAGAGTTGTCTCTGACATCAAACCTGAGACCTTCCTGTCTCAGCTAAAATCCGACCTTCTACCAGAAGCTTTTCCCAGTCCTTCTTAACCTTGGTGATTCTCCTTCAAAACTACCCCAGATTGATCTTGTAGTTTGTATGCTGTCTCCCCCATCAGCCTGTGAAATTCTTGAGCGCAGGGATTATTGGTTTCGCTTTGTTGCTGTTGAGTGGTTTTTGGTTTTGATTTTGTTTCGGCCTTTCTTTTTATCCCAGGTCTCACATATGGTAGGTATTTAATAACTGACTGACTAATTGATGGACGTCCAGACCATTTTCCCCACAACATCTTCCAAATGTTTTAACACAATTTTCATGGCTTCCTTGAGTCTTCTGTTCTCCAGGCTAAGTATGTCCAGTTCCTTCAAACTATCCCCATAAGAGATGAAATCAAGGTCCTTTACCATCCTGGTTGCCCTCCAACATATCAATGTCCTTCTCACCAGAACTCAATTAAAGTACTCCAGATGGTCCAACCATATAAGAGTATGGTAGCATCTTCATTTAATTGGTCCTTGAAACTAGGTCACTCTTAAATTGGCCCAAGACTGCATTAGCCTTTTTTGGCTACCATATCACATTGCTGACTCATATTGAATTCTCAGTTCACTAAGGCCCTCAGATCTTTCTCAAAGTACTCTCTAAACATGCCTCCTCCATCTGACATTTGTGAAGCTGATTTTTTTAACCCTAGTGGAAGACTGTACATTTATCTCTATTGAATTTAAGCATATTCAATGTTATCCAATGCTGTAATCCAAGGCATCATAACTTGTTGGGTTTCTTTTACTATTTTGAAAATGATTTCACTATAATTGGCTTTCTTTATCATTCTATGCATTCCACCTTATGCATTAAAAGAAGCTATTCTGAGAAGAGGTTCATGGGCTTCAGCAGACTGCCCAAGTGGTCCATGAACCAAAAAGGGTTAAGAACCCCTAGTCTAGTTTATTAAGATGTCTTACAATTTGGATTGTCATTTCATGTGTTACCTATCCCACTCAGATTTGTGTCAGATACAAATTTAATAGGACAGCTAGGTGGCAAATGAATAGAGTACCAGGCCTGGAGTCAGAAAGGCTCATCTCTTCCTGAGTTCAAAATCTGGCCTCAGACACATACTAGTTGTGCAATCTTGGGCAAGTCACTCTGCCTCAGTTTCTTCCATTGTAAAATGGAGATAATAATAGCAGGATTGTTCTGAGGATCAAAGGAGATAACATTTGTAAAGCACCAGAGTACAGAAGTCACTGCCTGGAAGACAAGAAGTCAGAAGGTGGACACCCCCATAGGAAATGGGTTTGTGCCTAGGAGTTATCTTAATTTGTGGCACACAGCATTAGACAAACATATGTGTGTTTCCACACTCAGTCACATGTAGCTCACTCTAGACATAGCTTTCTCTGATTTGCCTCAGCTGGACAGTCCTTCCCGCCTCCCCCACTCTCACTGCTCGCCATGGCAACAGCTCTCTCTAAGGGAGGCTGGACAAGGGCCACCTAATACCTATCTCTGTTTTACTGCATTGACACAGCAAATGAAATAGCAGTGGCCATTAGGTATTCTCTGGAGGACGCTAAAATGTCACTGTAGAGGTAGATAATATGTCGTTTAAATTTTGCTCTTGGAGAATACGACTTAGAATGTTGAATTATCTAAGATCAAAAGCTTGCATTTCACTCATGCCAGCTAGCAAATAATCTTTAAACTGAGAAGAATAGGCTTTTCCTTCTACTCAGGCAAAATAATAAAGAGAGATATAAAAATGGATTCCCCAAAGACTATGTCCCTCCCCAAACCTGGGCACTTTAAGGATGTTATTTATATATCCTGCCGTTAGGTCCTTTTTCGGAAATCTGGAGGGGAAGTACATTAGATTTGTGGAGTGTTCCAGCTCCCCCAAGTGATAGCTTTATATTTTTGCTGTCCTGATCCTTCCAGTACACTCATTTGATTCAGTCTGAACAGAATAATTATAAAACAATGCATCTGCACACACATATCTAGCGAGCCCATTTGAAGAGGGTTTTTTAACTATGCTTTTCTACTTCTGAGAGGAAATAATTCAATTGAATTTTTTTAAATCTCACTGTGAGAAATTCTAAAAATGATTTAGTGATGGGATTTTTTTCAATCTAGCTTATCCAGCCTATAAAAAACATAGCCTATCTTAATGAAAAATATATGCATTCCAACTCCATTAGAGTTGACTCAGTCTTTCATTTTTCATAGTATGTCCCATTAGGATCATGTCTAGAAATGCAGAGGTCCTCAGCTAGACAAATTTCCCCATTGTACAGATGGAAAAACCGAGTCCCAGGGTAGTTAAAAGACTTGTTCAAGATCAAAGAGGTAATAAACAGCCTCAGCAGGATTTGAGCCCTGTTCTTCTACAAAGCAAATGTTCATTCTACAGTAATATGTTGTGTAGCCATTAAAGGGTTTAATTATTCATTTACTTAGGAACAGAAGTTGCTCCCCCCCTCCAAAATTCCAAACAATTAGATAGACTTCAGAAAATCTGAGAATCCTTATTTTGAAACTCTATTGAAAGCTTTTCTTTTATAAAGGGGTGGAAGGGAAATCAGGGCAGCTAGGTAATGGAGAGGATAAAGCACTGGGCTGGGAATCAGGAACTCATTTTGTGAGTTCAATTCTGACCTCAAACGCTTCCTAGCTGTGTGACCTTGAGCAAGCCACTTAACCCTGTTTGCTTCACTTTCTCATTTGTAGAAATGAGCTGGAGAAGGAAATGACAAACCACTCCAGTATCTTTGCAAAGAAAACCCCAAATGGGGTCATGAAGAGTTGGAGGTGACTGAAACAAATGAACAACAACAAAGAAGGAGAATTGGACTAGAAAACTCTAGAGAACTAGGTTTGAACCCTACCTCTAACACTTACTATCTGGGTTAGCTCAGTTTCCTCATCTGGAAAAATGGGGATAACAATGCTTCTGGTCCTTACCTCATGGCATTTTTGTGAGGCTTAAAGAAGAAAATGTAAATAAATGTTTATGTAAATGTCAGTTATTATTATATCATTCTCAACCCAGGGCCAATGTAGTTCAAGGCTGTGTACAAGAGGTTGTTCCATGAAGAAGACACTCCATTGCTTGACTCTGGGCATTTTCCCTGACTGTCCCCCGTGCCTGAAATGATCTTTCTCTTCCTCTCTGACTACTGACCTTGCATCCTTCTAAGTCCCAACTAAAATTGCACCTTCTCCAGGAAACCTTCCCTAACCTCACTTAATTCTAGTGCCTCCCTTCTCTTAATTGTTTTCAATTATCCTGTACAAAGCTTGCTTTGTATATTCGTTTGCATGTTCTCTCCCCCATTCGATTGGAAGTTTGTTGAGGACAGGGACTGTCTTTTGTTTCTTCTTGTATTCTTCAGTGCTTAGCAAAGTGTCTGGTACAAAGAAGGTACTTTTAAAATGTTGATTGATTGATTATTTGTTAATTTGAAAACTGATGAGGAAATGAGATATTAGGTCATTTAAAGCTCAAAAACTTGAAATCATATTAACAAAGTCTCACACAATATCAAACCCATTGATCTTTGGCTGCTTCTCTAAGGCCACCTTTATGCCATGCTGGGTATATTCATCCTCTTTCCTCCCCCCTCTGGTTTCTACCTTTAGCTCTAAGAGAAATAAAAATCAAATAGATACTACCATGCTTCAAAAGAAGTTATGACTCTTTCCCATGACTCTTATCATCACCTCTTTGACTTTGAAACCAAAACATTTCTCTTAAGCCATGACTCCTCTAGGATGCTATATTCCCATTTTATATAGGATATCCCTGCTGGAGGGCAGAAACTATCTGGTTTTTTTGTACCTGTATCCTTAGCACAGAGACTAGTGCATAGAAATCAATCAAATGTGGGTTGTTGTTTTTTTTCATTCATTCACAGTTCTAAACTTGTCATGATTCAAAATATAGTTCTTTGAGTTATTTCTGAACATTAAGAGAATGTTCCCTGGGCATCCCAAGTTGAAAGACAGAGAGTTGGGTAGGAAAGGCAGAAAGAGTTCACAGGTTCTTATAAATGGTCATTATTTCCATGATATAACTTATAAAGAGCTGACCATGAAACCAGGAAGCCTCGGATCAGTAGTGCCTCTGACATATTCTAACTGTGTGACGCTCGGCAGATCTTTCATCTCCTAGCACTCTAGGCAATTCTCTAAGACACTAAGTTGCTGAGCAAGTTCTGACTTGCTTTGGTAGAAGAACCTCAACTGGGAGTTCCCCATATCCATGAAATCACACATCCAGTCCCTATGCTCTTATAAATAGCAAGCTAACAATAACATTAATAACAATGGCCAATTATGACCCCAGAAGACTAATTGTGAATCATCCATCCCACCTCTTAGAAAACAAGTCATGGGGGTGGCCAGGTAGCACAGTGCGTAAGAGTACCGGCCCCAGAGTCGGGATGACCTGGGATCGAATCCGGGCTCTGATACTTAGCACCACGCCCAGAAATAACTGGCCATGTAACCTTGAGCAAGTTACTTAACCCCAATTGCTTAAAAAAGGAAAAAAGAAAAGAAAAAGGAAACAAGTCATGTTCCAAAGGTAGAAAACAGATTTGTTTTGCTTAACCATAGAATTGCATAACTGATAGGTGGAAGAGACCTCACTAGCCATCTAGCCCATCCCATACACAAAAAGATTCATCGCTACAGGTGGCTAGGTGGCGCTGTAATACAGCACTGGCCCTAGAGTCAGGAGGACCTGAGTTCAAATCCAGTCTCACTTAACACTTATTAGCCATGTGACCTTGGGCAAATCACTTAACCCCAATTGCCCTGCCTTCCCCCTCTCCAAAAAGCAAAAAAAAAAAAATTGAATCATTGCTATAATAAACATAACAAGTGATATTTGGTTTCTACTCAAAGAGCTCTGGCCATGGTGGGAAAGAGACAATGGACCAATACCTCTTGAGGAAGCTCTAACTGATAAGTTTTTCCTGACATTTAGCCAAAATGAGTGCCTTTGTAACTTCTACTCATTGCTCCTTGATTGGTCTTTTGGGTCCAAATAGATCTAGTCAAGTCCCTTTTCCACATGGCAGCTCTTCAAATATTTGAACATTGAAATCACATGCTCCTTAAGTCTTCTCCAGACCAAACATCCCCATTCCCTCAACCCATTCTTATGTATAATATGGACTATGGGCTTTTCACCATCCTGGTCACCAGTTTATCAATCTCTTTCTTAAGCCATGGTACCCAGCATGGAACACAATATTGCAGATGAGGAATGATGAAAGCAGCTGACAATGAGACTATCACTCCCTATTCCTCAAAGTTATTCCTCTCTTAACACAGGCAAAGATTGCACTAGGCTCTTTGACTGCCACATCATATTGCTGCCTCATGGAACCTGCAGTCCACTAAAACCCTCAGATCTTTTTCAGAACAACTATTGTCTATTCATACCCCATCCATTTTATAATTTTGAAATCAATTTGTACAAGACTTTACATTTATTCCTATTGGGTTCCATACTAATAAAGTTAGCCTAATTCACTAGTTTATTGAGATTCTTTGGGATCCTGACACTCTCCTATTGTGTCCATACAAGCTTTGCATCATCTGAAAATGTGATAAACATACCACTTCCACCTTCATCTAAATCATTGATCCCTGGGGTACTCCACTGGATACCTCCAGTCAAGTTGACATGGAACCATTAACAACATCTCTTTGAGTTTAGACTTCCAATAAGTTCCAAATCTGTCTGATTGTATCATTGTCTCATCTATATCTCTCCATTTTCTCTATAAGAAGAGAATTTTTCAAAGATATGCTGTAGGAAAATACATTCAGACTTCCAAACAATTGATTTCCCAAACAAACCAATGTATTTCAAAATAAACAAATTTCAAACTTCCCATGGATGGGGTAGGAAATAATGGAGCTAAAAGTCTGTGGTACCTTCACCATTCACTATTTCTCTGATTAAAGACTGCACTAGTTTTATTAGATTAGATTACGCTGCTTGCAAGTTATTTGCTACCAGTATCTTATTTCTCCCTTTTGCTTTTGGAGTTGGAATAAAAGCCATGCAATCTAAGATGTTTTCTTTGATTAGTTGAAAAGAGGGCAACATTGTTAGATTAACCAAAATGCTAATATCTGTTTGCAAGGTTTTGAATCAATAATTTTTATTGCTTTTGGATAATACTATACATGGGTTATTGGTTTTATTTTTTTGCTTTTGGTTTTTTGAACTAGACCAGTTATTTCATTGATGTTGGGAGTTCTTCGTGAGGCAACTATCTACCAATGCTGTGGAGATTTAAAAAAAAACTCCATGTTGTACCAATCTTCATTTCCTTTTTTGATGAGATTACTAAACTAATAGAGGAAGGAAATGCTGTAGATATATTTTACTTAGATTTTTTTTCCTAAACAAAGAATAGTATTTTCAAAATATTTGATTAACAACAACATTGTAAAAGCAAACTTTGAAAGAATTAAGAATGTTGAGCAAAGTAATGTCTAACCTTGATGTCAGAGGCCTGAAAAAGAATACTACCCATCTCCTAACAGAGGGATGGTGGTCTGAACATGTACAATGACACACTTATTTTAGACATGGTCAATGTGGGGATTTCTTTTACTTGTCTATGAATATATATTACAAAAAATAATTTAGAAAAAGCTTTACTAAAATCTAAGTAAAATCTATCCTCAGCATTTCCCTCATCTACTCATTTATAAATCCTATTGATGGAGAAAGATGTCTACATCCAGAGAAAGAACTAGAAAGAACTGAGTTTGAATCCAGATTGAAGCAAACTACCTGATCTTTTTCTTTTTCTTGTTTGGTTTTGTTTCCTCTTTACCATTTTTCATTCCATCTGATACAATCCGTCTTTATAACCTGACTAATGTCTAATGTGAAAGTATTTGCAGATCCTATACTTGATTGTATGCTGTCTGGGGTGGGGGGAGGGAGGTGGAGAAAATTTGAAACTCAAAGAATTGTGGAATTGAGTCTTATAAACTAAAAGTAAAAAAAAATTAACAAAGACCAAAAAATAAGAATAAAAATAAAGAAATCCTGTCAAAAAAGGAAATGAGGTTGGTGGTCTACCATTTGTATTTCATTAAGCCATCTTGGTTCTTCATATTCATTAATACCCTTTCTGCTACATAGTATACTTCAATGACAAAATCATTTCCATTTCTCACTTCTCTTATCTTCGCCCAAATACTGTCTCTTATGCTTTGCCCACTTGCTTCCTACATTTTTTTCACATAAGGATATCTTTTTTATGTAGCATTTCTCCTGTTATTTTTTCTTTTTATTAATTAATTTATTTTTAGTTTTCAACATTCACTTCCACAAGGTTTTGAATTCAAAATTTTCTCCCCATTTCTCCCCTCACCCAACCCATTTTTCCCCTGAAGAATTATACTCAGTTTTGCTGGGTAGGTGATTCTTGGTTTTAATCCTAGCTCCTTTGACCTCTGGAATATCATATTCCAAGTCCACAGATCCCTTAATATAGAAACTGCTCAATCTTGTGTTATCCTGATTGTGTCTCCACAATACTTGAATTGTTTCTTTCTGACTGCTTGCAATATTTTCTCCTTGACCTGGGAAATCCAGAATTTGGCTACAATATTCCTAAGGAGTTTTCCTTTTGTTATTTTAGGAGGCGATTGGTGGATTCTTTCTATTTCTATTTACTCTCTGGTTCTAGAATAGCATGACAGTTTTCCTTGATAATTTCTTTTTTTTTCTTTTTTCCTTTTTTCCAATTTATTTATTTATTTTTAGTTTTCAACATTCATTTCCACAAGATTGAGTTACAAATTTTTCTCCCCATCTTTCCTCTACCCCCAACTCCAAAATAGTAAGCCTACTGAATACCCCTTCCCCCAACCTGTTCTCTCTTTATCCTCCCTCTTTCACCTTCCCCCAACTTTCTAGAAGGGCAAGATGGATTTCTATACCCCGGTGCCTGTATATCTTATTTTCCAGTTACATGTAAAAAGCAATTTGTTTTTAAAACTTTGAGTTCCAGATTTTTTTCCTTTCTTCTCTCCTCACCCCCATCCACTGGGAATATAAGCAATTCAATATAGGTTGTATATGTGTAGTTATGCAAGACATTTCCATAGTAGTTATATTGTGAAACACATAGTAGTTATATTGTGAAACTATAATTCCCTCCATCCTATCCTGTCCCCCCCACTTATTCTATTTTCTCCTTTGACCCTGTCCCTTCTCAAAAGTGTTTGCTTGTAACTACCCTCTCCCCCAATCTTCCCTCCCTTCTATCATGCCCCTTCTTATCCCCTACCCCCCTATTTTCCTGTAGGGTAAGATACCCAATTGAGTGTATATGTGATTCCTTCCTTAAGCCAAATTCAATGAGAGATCCATTCCCTTTCACCTTCCTGCTCTTCCCCTCCACTGTAACAGTTTTCTCTTGCCTCTTTTATATGAGATAATTTACCCTAATCTATCTCTCCCTTTCTCCTTCTCCCAATAGATTCCTCTAACGCCTCTTAATTTTATTTTTTATATATAATCCCTTCATATACAATTCATCCTGTTCCCTGTCTATGTATACATGTACATACACATGCACACAATCACATATATATTTACACACATACACCCTCCTATACATACATATATAGCTATGTATACATATATACTCCCTTCAACTATCTTCATACTGAGAAAAATCTTATGAGTTACAATTATCATTTTTCCATGTAGGAATGTAAAAAGTTCAACTTTAATAAATTCCTTATGATTTCTTTTTCCTGTTTGCCTTCTCATGCTTCTCTTGTTTCTTGTTGTTGAAAGTCAAATTTTCTGTTCAGCTCTGGTTTTTTCATCAAGAATCCTTGAAAGTTCTCTATTTCATTGAATAACCATATTTTCCCCTGAAGCATACATTATACTCAGTTTTGCTGGGTAGGTGATTCTTGAATCCTAGTTCCTTTGACCTCCAGAATATCATATCCCAAGCCCTTCGATCCTTTAATGTAGAAGCTGCTAGGTCTTGTGTTATCCTTATTGTGTTTCCACAATATTTAAATTGTTTTTTCCTGACTGCTTGCAGTATTTTCTCTTTACCTGGGAACTCTGGAATTAGGCTATAATATTCCTAGGAGTTTTCTTTTGGGGATCTTTTTCAAGAGACAATTGGTGAATACTTTCAATTTCTATTTTGCCCTCTGGTTCTAGAATATCAGGGCAATTTTGCTTGATAATTTCTTGAAAGATGGTGTCTAGGCTCTTTTTTTGATCATGGCTTTCAGGTAGTCCAATAATTTTTAAATTATCTCTCCTGGATCTATTTTCCAGGTCAGTGGTTTTTCCAATGAGATATTTCACATTGCCTTTTATATTTTCATTTGTTTAGATCTGTTTTATAGTATCTTGATTTCTCATAGTCATTAGCTTCTATTTGCTCCAATCTAATTTTGAAGGACTTTTTCTCTTCAGTGAGTTTTTGAAATTCCTTTTCCATCTGGCAAATTTGACTTTTTAAAGCATTCTTCTCCTCATTGGCCTTTTGGGACTTTTTTTGCCATTTGGGTCAGTTTACTTTTTAAGGAATTTTCTTCAGTATTTTTTGGATCTCCTTTAGCAGGCTGTTGACTCAATTTTCATGATTTTCTTGCATCATTCTCATTTCTCTTCCCAGTTTTTCCTCCACTTCTCTTATTTCTTGATTTTCAAAATCCTTCTTGAGCTCCTCCATGGCCTGTGAACAGTTCATATTTTTCTTGGAAGCTTTTGATGCAGGAGTTCTGACTTTATTGCCTTCCTCCTTTCCCATGCTCTGATCCTTTTTGTCCCCCAAAAAAAGGATTCTATGATCTGTTTGTGCTTCCTCTGTTTATTTTAACATTTATATAGCACCTACTATGTGCTAAGCACTTAACAAATATTATCTTGTTTGATACACACAATGACCATAGGAGGTAGGTGCTATTATTGTACCTATTTTACAGATGTGACAAAAAGAAAAAAAGTTTCAGTGGCTTGCCTAGGATCATACAGCTAGGGAGCATATGCGGCCAGATTTGAACTGAAGTCTTCCTGACTCCAGGCCCAGGGCACTCTCTCCTGTACTACCTACTAGTTTCTCAAGAGCTGAGAATGTTTTTCTTTCTATGTATCTTCAGTGCTTAGTACAGTCCCTAGCACAGAATGAGCATTGAATAAATGTTTAATGACTGACCAACTTGCCCAAGGCAGCATAATCATTGACAACATTTTTAGGTTCTTTCTGGAAATGTCATTTTTCCCACTACAAACAGGTGGTCACCATCCATTTTGAAAAGAACTGGGAGCTTATAAAAGTGAATGTTGAAAATGATCTTTACATGTAATTGGAAAAAAACAAAATACTATTAAGTGGGGGGGAGAGAAAAGTGTTGGGAGTTTTTCTGTTTCATGTTTGACGCACACTCCAGGAGATAAATGTTATCAGTTCAACAAACACCTGCTTTGGTATTCCTGAGCAGGGAATCACCAATTACTTCTACTCTTTTCTTCTTCTGCCTCTTATTCAGTGTTTTCTCATCCATATTACTCTTTTTTTGAGGGGAGAAGAGAGGCAATTGGGGTTAAGTGACTTGCCCAAGGTCACACAGCTAGTAAGTGTTACATATCTGCAGTCGGATTTGAACTTGGGTCCTTCTGACTCCAGAGTTGGTGCTCTATTCACTGTACCACCTAGCTGCTCCTATATTTCTCTTGGGAGCACAGGCAGTTTCTTTATCCTCAGAGTATCCAGCTCTTTCTTCTTCAAGTAGAATTTAAAATATATTAATTAGTTTAAATTATCTAGGTGCCCCTTTTTTTTTTTTTTAGCAATAGGGGTTAAGTAACTTGCTCAAGATTACACAGCCAGTTTTTTCTGGGTGTGGTGGTAAGCATCTGAGCCCAGATTTGATCCCCAGGTCACCCTGACACTGGAGCCGGTGTTCTTACTTGCTGAGCCACCTGGCCGCCCCTAAGCAATTGGGGTTAAGTAACTTGCTCAAGGTTACATGGCCAGGTGTTTCTGGGTGGGTGCTAAGTCTCTGAGCCCGGATTTGATCCCCAGGTCATCCCAACACTGGAGCCAGTGTTCTTACTCGCTGTGCTACCTGGCCGCCCCAAGGTGCCCTTTTCCACATCTTTATCCTGTGAAATACTCTTTCACTCTCTATCATCAAAACAAGGTTTGTCTCCCGTCCTGCATTGCAGGACCCTCTTTCTTCCCATTGAGTCATTACTTGTTTCCTTTATCCTACCTCATGGCCTGCAGTATGGACAAGCATGCTTCAAGTCTCTTCACCTTCTCTAGGAGGAAACCCAGCCTATACCTGAAATGCAGATAATGGTCACTCAACTGGAGCAGAAATGCAGACATCATTTGCATGATGCAAGACACTCCTACTCTCCACGATGGCTGACGTTTTTAGCCTTGTTTCTAGAAAATGCTCATGGGTATTTATGCCAATTCTAAGTAAGGTGCTCTTTCTGCTGTGGTAACAGAGAGTATATATAATGTTGTGGGTAGTGAGGCACTCCTTTCTCTGATGCTATTTCTGTTAGGAACACAAAACTAGGGCATGGATCTAGTTTCCAAAGACCCACTGACTCATCACCAGCATGCAGTTGTATGGGCAAATGGTTTATTCATGGATGCTATATTATACCCTTTCCATTTAATGGGTGACAAGCACAGTCTGAGTCCCAGTTTTCATAGAGAGAAATTGACGATCAGAAAGGGGAAGTGACCAATTTTGATTTTTGTTATATCTGGGGAATTTTTGAGGGGAGGAGGGAACTTTCTAACAAACAAAGGAGGTCACTGATATTCTAAAGTCAGGTCTCTCTACCAGCTCTCTCTTCCTGTGAAAGGCACTCCATCAAGTACAAAATGCTTTCCACTGAGACTCAATGAAGATACCTTTAGGATTTGTTGATAAGGCATTTCTCAAGTTTAGTGATGAAGAATGGCAATTTATAATTGTGTAACATTCTAAAAATGTTCCAACTTTCTGCATAGATAATCCCATTTCCTAGGGCTTTCTTAGATTTTTTTTTTTTGCTACCATTTGAATTAGTGATGGATGACTTGGCATATTTCTTCTGATTACACTTAACATCAAATCTTCCTATTTCCAATGTTTTCTTCCTTGGTTTTTCACCTAATTATAGGAATCAGCAACTACTTCCTTAGTAAGAATACTAATATCTGACCTTACCTTTCACAAAAACTGTTATGTAATTTCTGTACTTCTATGACAAGCCTGCCAAGCACTTCTTCCAACTTTTCAAATACAAAATTTTCCATAAATATCTCTGCATGTGTTGTCTCAATTACCATTTCATATTTTATTTCATTCTGTATTTGTACCTTTCCATCACTAGCATGACTTTCCTCAAATCTCTGCAGAATTATCTAGAGGGTTTTGAAAGGATTAGCAGAAAAATAAGATGAAATTAGAACAGAATGACTTGGCCAGCATGTGATATGGTAAAAAATGAAGATAATGGAATGGAACAAGATAGAGGAGAAAGAAATTATAGGGAGAAAAAACATATATGTGTGTGGAAAGAAAAATTACTGATAATACAGAAATGGTAGGTTTGTCTCTTTCTTCAGTCCATCTAACCATCCAAAATCTTGTTCCACATTCAGCTGACATTATAGTTGGAGTCCTATTATGACTTTCAGTCTATTTTCACTAGTCACCTTATTTCTGAGAACTTTCACCACTGACAGTTTTCATTCATCCCTTCAAAAGGATGATGTGTACTTTGAAAAGGTTCATTCCCAAAAAGAGGAAAAAGGAAAGGTTCATTCCTTTGTTTCAAAATCTCCTTTTAAACATGAGGCAAGTCACCTTCCTTTGACTTCATCTTTGTTTCTTCTAGTTGGAATGTTCCTAATTCTCACCAGCTCATTCAGAAAACCAAAGGTATAATTTAAAACAACATGAATGCCAAATGATAACAATGAGAAATACAGCAGGATCATTCTCACTGTCTGAGTTCTGTGTTCTGGTGTCTGCACTGTCATTTGAAATGGGGGGAGAGGGGAATGCAGGGAAGAAGGGGAAAGAAAAAGCTAAAAGTACATTTGTAATGTGTAATTATGGACAGCATATGAGAGAGAAAAACTGCAACCTGAGAACAAAATAAAGAGACAAGGCAGAATAAGCTTCTCATTATTTCTGTTTAATCTATAGAAATCATTTGAAGGAAGCATCTTGTAATGGATAGAGAGTCAGCTTTGGAATCAGGAAGACCTGTTTTCAAGTCCTGCCTCTGACTTATATGCATGACTTTCACCAAGTTATTTAACCCCTCAGTACCCTGCTGCTTAGGGAGATAACTGTAAGATTCTAAATTGTAAGCAAGTTACTAATCAGCATTAAGGGAAGGAGTTCTTACCCAAAAAGATGTTCCAGGTCAATAAAGAGTGAGAAAGACAGAGACTGAGGGAGGGAGACAGAGAGGGAGAGACAGATAAAGAGATACATATATGCATATATTATCAGAAATATTTGCTGTGCTCTCATATAGAAGACAAAGTCAGGTGATAACATGGAAATCACAATTACATAAATGATGCTTTATCATGACCTTGGCCAAAGAAGAACTTTCATGGAAGTACTTAAAAATTATTATCAGGCTATACTAAGCAAAGCTTCAACTTTCTTTTTTCTCTCCCATCCCTCTGTACCTTCAAAGCTGGCTGAGATTAAGGTATCCTGAGAGTTGGTCAGGAGTAATTCACAACTATATATATCAAACCACTACCCCCCCCAAAAAATGGTACATATCAGTTTCCTTACCAATCCATTTATTGGTCTGATTTATGTCTGTGAGTGATCTAGTCTAGTTCTCTCAGTAGATAAAGTACTGGACTTAGAGCCAGGAAAATCTGATTTTAAATCCAGCCTCAGACACTTACTAGATATGTGACCCTGGACAAGTCATTTAACCTCTGTTTGCCTTAATCCACTGGAGAATTAGGGCAGCTAAGTGGCACAGTATATAAAATGTGGACCTGGAGTCAGAAAGACTCATCTTCCTGAGTCCAAATCTGCCCTCAAGTACTCACTAGCTATGTGACCATGGGCAAGTCACTTAATCCTGTTTGCCTCTGTTCCTCATCTGTCAAATGAGCTGGAGCAGGAAATGGCAAACCACTCCAGTACTTTTGCCAAGAAAACCCCAAATGGGGTCACAAAGAGTCAGACATGACTGAAAAAATGACTCAACAATTGGAGAAAGAAACAGCAAACCACTCCAGTCAAGAAAATCCCATGCACCATATGGTCCATGGGGTCACAGAGTCAGACATGGAAGAATGAAGAATAGCAAGAACAACAAATTATGTCATTGGAAGAAAGACAAAGCATTTTAAACACTTGAAGACAATCATCAAGTATCCCATCTGTCTGCTCTTTTCTAGCATGAGCATCCTCAGTCCTTTTTATTTTTCCTCATATGAGCTGCTTTCCAAAACATATTCCACCCAGGTTACTCTCTTGGAGTAAATGGACCTAGACTTCGGTTTCAAGTCTGCCACTTACATCTCATGTAACCTTAGCTGGTTCGCATTTAAGTGCCTAATATGCGCAAGGAACTAGGTTAGATGCTGGGGATATGGAGACAAAAATGGAAAACTAACCCGTTCCTTCAAGAACCTTATATTTTACTATAAAACAATTCACATGACATCTCTGGCCCTCCTATGGAAATTGAGTGAGTCGGAACAGATGATTTAAATAAAATGATCTAAATTAATGCATCCTCAAATTGTATTAGTTTGCTTTTTGTTGTTTTTCCTTTTTGCAATTGCATTACAATAAATGTTTCATTTAAAGCTTGTGGTCAACTGAAACCCCCAGGTCTTTTTCACATGAACAATTGCAAAATCAGATTTTTCCATCCTCTGATACTTAATTTTCCGTTTTTCAAAAATTATTAACAATTATTCTGGGGTCATGTCGGCAAGTTCCTTCAACAGGAAATTTAAATGTGAGTCAGGAGATGCATTCATTTAAATAGATTCTGTCTCTTCTCTCATTTTTAGGCTGCAATTCTCCCTTTTGCATGAATGGATCTGGTCATTTCCCTCTGAAGCAACTTGCCATAGCTTACACACAGTAAGTGCTTAATAAATATTTGTTCAATTGTTTTTTAATGTGATTTTCCTTTTTAGAAAGGAAGGAACAAATTTGAAAAACATGTTCATTTGTTAACATTATTCTATCTTTCCCAAACACGATCACATCCTCAATTTGTTCTTGCTTCAAACATAAGTAAATTAATCAAACAAGACACTCTTCAGAATTTTTTTAAGAGTTTTAGTTTATTCAGCCTCAAGCCTTCCCAACAATACAGATCTCTAGACATTAAGAGTAATGGAGAAGAGAGCTTTACAATCTTCCACCTAATGGTGACAACAGTAGTGATGATGGCGCCATCTTGTGGCAATCTTTCCATGCTATGTTTATGGAAGAAAAGACTATATTTCTAAGACTTAACATCCTTCCTTTAAATTCATTTGTAACTTTCAGACTAAAATGTTTTACATTCCTACCTTTGACTGAGAATAGAAAACTGCTTCTGCTTCCACATGTCTGAATCCCAGCACACAAAATGACAGCTGTCTCAGAGAAAAATAATTTGATGTCATTAGTGCTATTTCAAATGGCCTCAGTTCTCAAGGGGACTGACTGTCACATATCTATTACGAACATGATGTTGCTGGGTACTGCTTTTTTGCATTTGAAATTAGCTAGCCAAGAGAAAAGAAAAACATGTGGTTCAAGAACGAGTTTCCCATCTAAAGACTGTGCCATAAACTTCATTCACCCATGGGCATTTATCAAAAGGATTTATCCAGGTTTGGTCCTGCTAAACTCCTTTGATACCTCTCCCTCACAGATGTGAATGAATAAGAATCTTGCAAGGCACTACATGTGCTGAAAATAGGAAAGTTAATAAATTTTCCAATAAGCTCAATGACAATGTAGGAGGAGGGGAACAGGCAGAGAGGGAACCACACATTTTTTATGTCATCGGTTCACATAATAGTTTTTCCATCTGCAAAATAGTAACAGAACAGCTCATGACTGATCTCTAAAATTGCTTTTTCCTCATGAGAATTTAGATGGATATGAAACAAAGTCAGTCAGGACACATTTCAAAGGAATGTACCACATAATTGTTCTGATATTGAAGGTGTAAAGGAGTCAAACATGGAACTGGGAAATACCATTCATTCTTTGGAGGAAATAAGACAAAATTCAAAGTTTTTAATGTAGCATGAAAGGATTCATGGACTTACATTGAATAAGCATTTTTACTAATTCCACAGAGCTAGAAATGCATTTGATCTCATTTCAAAAAAGATTTTATTCTGTCCTGATACTGCCTTTTGTTGCCCCCTCACACACACTCACACTCACACACTCACACACACACACACTCACACATGCACACTCACACACACATACACACACTCACACACATACACACACAATCATAAAAAGTGACTTGCAGAACAAATTTGCTAAGGATGCATGGATATGATTTGAACTGAAAGATATTTCTAAAGTTTTCTCCTTGCACCCATTTTAAGGAATGAAAAATACAAAGAAGTCAGAGAAAGACGGGAATAGAGACAAAGGTATAGTTGAGACAACTGAAAACTACTATCCAGTAGTTATGATATTAATTGAGTGGTTGGACGGTCCAAAGACATTTTAAGCTCTTATGCTTAGAATGGATAATTAGATGATACCATATTCCCTCTAGATGATGCTTCCATTGTTCAAAACCTCTTTGAAAGGAGCTGCTGCTTCTCCCAAATTGAATTTCTTCTATGTATTAATCAGCTTATGCAATCAGTGTATACAAGGCTGGGGCATGGAGGAGGATAGAGTGGCCTGTGAGTGGATGAGCTCCCAAAAAATTGTTTCTGCACATCAGGGCATATCAAGGTATTGGATGAGGTGAACCAGTTCTTCAGGTCCCTAAGTATTCCCTCCAATTCTGGTATCTACAACTGTATCTTTGCTGTTTCAGGAGATAAGCCAAAAGCACCATTAAGACAGGGAACTTCAGGGTAAAATATTACAAGTATTCTAAGAAATTAAAGAACCAATGCAAATCTTCCCAGAGACAAGGATCCCACACCGGCATATGCTCTCTACTTTCTGGGGTCCTTGATGGGATTACTGACTTTTCATCAAATGCAGGAAATATATCTACTCCTTCTCGCTTTGGCTTGCTTGGCATATCGTTGCCCCCTCATAATTAGCCCATAAGGTATTCCGCAAATTGGACTTCCAAAAGTGGGCTGGAACATACAACTTGATGTAGACATCAAGGCACAATGAATGGGAAAAAAAGTCCTTTTAGGCCCACTTAAAAAAAGTAGGGAGCAAAGCCTCCACCATAGTTTTCAATGCTTTGAAAGCCTTCACCATCTAAGACCATGCTTGATACTGACTCCTGATGGAGCTTTCAGGACACCATAGTCATGGCAAATCTCTAAGACTATGATTTACAAATTACCAATCCACATTACTAGAAGGAATTTTCTCATCTGGAGTCCCATAAACTAAAAGAATCATAGGTCCAGTTTTAAAATAGTCACAGGAATAGCTTTTTTTTTTGGGGGGGGGGGTGTCTCACCGGCTCAAATTGGAGAGATGGTGAGTGCACTAGATCAAGGGTTCTTAACCTGGAATCTATGAACTTTTTAAAAACATTTTGATAATTATATTTCTATAAAATTGGTTTCCTTGATTATCCTATGTATTTTATTTTATGCATTTAAAGACATTATTCTGAGAAGGAGTCCTTAGGCTTCACCAGATTGCCAAAAGGGTCCATGACACAAATGTATGTCAAGAACCCCTGAGCTAAACGAAGCCCTTATTGTGGTTTTTATCCAAGAATTCTCATAAAGCAGCCATCTCTGGCTTGGTCAGGGAATAGACCTGACTGCCTAGGACCAAGCTGAGTATCCTATTTGGCAACAGTTCCTCCACTTCAGCCATGTGAAACAGATCCTAATGATCCTAGTAACAGAGAGGTAGTTAGAGATGATGGGTCACCCCTGGCATCCAACCCCTCTAGGGAATTTGTGTGATGGTTCAAAGAGGTAGAGGAGACCTTCGCCAATCCCATGGAATGGCTGAATTATGCAGGACCACTCAATTGATCTTCAGTACTACTGTGAAGAAGAGAAATGGGTAATATTTAGCCAAATGTTTCATGTTTCCCAAAGGGGCATGTTCTCCTGGGTTTTTCACAGCTGTGGAATGAAGCGGGCAACAATTTTTTCAGTTGCCACTGGGTAACATAAGATCTCAGGAATACTAACTCTTTCTGGGGCAGCACTATGTATGATAATTTCACAGAGGCTCTGAAAGGTCACCATACTTAAAACTTGCAATACTGAGTCACCTGAAGTTTGATCTTGGGAGTCAGAAATAAGTGATCTATGAGGCCGAACTTGAGGAATGTTTGGTCTAGGAAGAGGTAGAGGGAGGGACTTCTCATCATCCTCTTAAGAAAAGTAAAAGAGTAGACAGTCCATGAAGAGTTCCTCTACTGGCGGTAATTTCATTGTCTAGATTTCAGGAACGGATCAAACACAGTACAATTCCCCTCTCCCCAAAATGAACCAGCTTCACCCAGTCATGCAACTGGCTTCTCTGTTGGATGTAAAATGTTACATGACTCATCACAACTCTGCCCATGATCAAAGGTAGAATTAAATGTGTGCTCACATTACCATATAAGCAAAAACAAATCTCTTGCTAGATCTGCCCTTGGCTGGTTCATTTACCTCATATTATCAAAAGTTATGCAAAATGCAAAGCAATCATCAAAACATGAACCTGCTAAGGTTACAAATGGCTACATTCATTACTGTGATTCAATGAAATTCAAAATATACACAGAATTTCTTTTGGACTATTTTTAAGTAGAAATGGATATTTGCTCCTCCGGTATTTCTTTCATCTCAAAAGATACAATTCCTCATTTGTTCCATATTAAAACCAATCACAAGATTTCAAAAGGAATATAATATTCTCAAAGTTTACATTGATGAGCCCTTCTCCCATATATTACTGAAAATACTTATAAGATAAAATGTAACGAACAGAACAAAGAAAGGGCACAGATCCATTGTGTGGAGGGCAAGAATGCCCTAAGATCCAGTATTCTAGCAAAGACATAGGTCACTAGTCCATTTACGCCTAAGAGTGACTAGATTTAATTTGTTTTCATCCTAAGTGTTTGTAGCTTTTTCTTTGAGATTAGATGTATATTTTACTAAAATAATTAAGTTATTGTGATAGTTAACCTGATTTTTGTCTGGTTCTTTGTATCACAGAAAAAAAATAATAACACAACTCCTTTAAAATTGCATCCAAAAGCTGCTTCTTTGAATAAATGAAAAAAAGTATTTATTAAATATTTGCTCTGTGCAAAGTACCATGCCAAGTGCTGGGGATGTAACAGAAAAGTTAGGCAGTGTCTCCTCTCAAAGAGCTCCTATTTTAAAGGAGAAGTCCATAACATGGATGTAAAGGTCCCATAATGGCAGAGACAGAGTGGATGGTAATATCTCTTCTTTAAAAACTTTGAATACAGCCCAGGTAATGGAGTGCATATTGGCTCTCCACATACTAAATAAACTCTTAGCTTTCCTTCAGCTTTAAAATCTTGTGGGGATATTCAGAACGACCAGATGAAAGTAAGGACTTTTTTCATGGGAAGAGACCAGAAAGCTCTGGTCCAGAATCCATATTTATTTTGTACAAATATCCCAGGGAAAGAGACTTTTTTTTAATGTGGTAGACTCCTTCTCCAAATGTCTGGGGGTATTTGGTTCCATATCAAACTTCTTTTCCAACCATCCTAGCTCAGCAGGGACTTGCCATGAAGTATTGTTTCATTAATCTCAACAAGATTGTTTTACCTGGGTGGTATCCATTGTACTTCATCAATTCCAAGCAAATTATTAAGCTGTAAAGATGGTATAGAACTGAGTAATAAATATGCCAGGAAGCAGATTGTTGGAATCAACTTGCCAATAAGGCTTCCTGGGTTTCTCACCGGCTAAGCCATCTTCCATATTGAACAGTAGGAATTAGTTTTGCTAATTTTCTCATGCATCAGTACTACCAGACTTTCTCTGCTTTTTGGAGGGCCAATTGGGGTTAAGTGACTTGCCCAAAGTCAGACAGTTAGGAAGTGTTATGTCTGAGGCTGGATTTGAATTCAGGTCCTCCTGACTCTAGAGCTGGTGCTTTATTCACTGTGCCACCTAGATGCCCTTCCAGACTTTCTCTGAACATTTTTCTCGACATTTTGAAGACATAAGACAAATAAAAATTCTTTCTGGCTGTTTCTCTAATGTGCTGATTCCATGCTTGTTTCTGCCAAAAACAAAGTTTCTTCCAAGACTCAAAATTAACAATAATATTACTAAGAATAACATAGATGGATTTGGCATCATAATTAAGTCCTTCATTCACTCAAACAACAAACATTTATTAAGCATCTATCATGTGTGAGGTAACACGATTGCAATAGTCTAGGTGAGAGGGAAAGCTGTGGTATGAGTAGAGAGGAGATTGAGTTGTGGAGATCAACCTAACAAGGTTTAGTTATTGATTGTGGTATTTAAGGAGAAGTAAGAATCAAAGATAATCCTAAGGTTGCAAACCTGAGGACATATAAAAGGATGGTGTCCTCAACATAAATAAGGTAGTTAGGAAAAGGTGTGTGTCTAGAGGATAAGATAACTGAGGTGACAAAGTTATACCATAAAAGTTCCAGAGTATAAATGGGTCAATAAGGCATCATCATGTTCATCCAGTTGGCATAGTGCATAAAATGGTGGATTTGGAACATTCAAATTCTCCCTCTGATACTTGCTAGCTGTGTGATCATGGGTAAGTCACCTCAGCCTCAGTTTCCTCATCTATAAAATAGGGAAAATAATATCACCCAACTCACTTGGTTGTAGTGAGAAAATAACATATGTAAAGTGCTTTGTAAACTTTAGAAGTCCTATATAAATGCTAGCTGTTGTTATTATGTACTCACAAGGCCTTCATCCAAAGCAAACATTAGAACAGTGGTACTCAAAGGAGGTGCCAGTGCACATCCCCCAGCAATTTACTGTCTTCTCTTCCTGGGTTGGCCTCACCAGAGCACCCCCATCCATTTTCTCTCCCACTGATAGACCTAGGCTAAGAGACGATCAGAGACT
Organism: Petaurus breviceps papuanus; assembly: GCF_028583685.1. Lineage (NCBI taxonomy): Eukaryota > Metazoa > Chordata > Mammalia > Diprotodontia > Petauridae > Petaurus > Petaurus breviceps. Next base: position 12,440,270 of record NW_027185797.1, on the reverse strand, counting down.
GGGAAAGGGGAAAGAGAGTTGAGTCTAAAGGTGGATCTAATTGCCTGGAGAACCCCACTTTCAATGTGCCCTGATTATTCATAGAAAGAATATTGTGCTATGAGCAAAAAAGTTTCAAGATCCACTGCATTAGAAGCATCCCTCCTAGAGCTATCTAGCAGGGATAAAATTTTGGCTACTTGTGCTGAGGACTCCCTAGAGACATAAAATGAAGGACACAATAAGCCTTCTCTGGGTCTAGCTCTCAATGAATTGAAATGACTGGATAGTTCTATACCCATTAATCTAATAAAGAGGAGAGAGCCTGGCCAGCTGCACATGGTGATGAGCCTGGAGGAAGACAAGCTCAAACTCCACCATTGACATGTTTAAATCTGGGACCAGAAGGAAATCATTGAGCCTCAAATAAACCCTAGGATTTTCCTTCTAATTTATAGACCACTGAGATCTCAGGGGAGGCCACACCCTTACGGACAAGCACAGAAAATCCAAGGGCCTTAAGACAACCTGGCCACATGTGGCAGAATGAATGAAAGCAGACCTTGGAGTCAAGGAGGCCTAGATTCAAATCTTATTTCTAGCATATGTTGGCTGGGAGGCACTAGGCAAGTGAACTAACTGTCTTCTGCCACAAGCAACTCTCTAAGAGTGTGAGTTACAGAGTGGGTGCTGATCTGCATTGGAGGAGGGCATTTCCTACCTGGGAGCTCCCAACACTAATAAAATCATAGAAGGAACAGAAGGAAGGAGAGGGGAAGGGAAGGAAAGATGGAAGAAGGAAAGAAGGGAGGGAGGGAGAGAGAGAAGGAAGAAAAGAAGGAAGGAAGAAAGAAGGAAGGAAGGGAGGAAGGAAGGAAAGAAGGAAGGAAGGAAGGAAGGAAGGAAGGAAGGAAGGAAGGAAGGAAAAGAAAGGAAATGATGTCTTACAGAATGGTGACCCTTTGCTGGTTAAAAGATTATTTTAGTTTGGGAGTGAGAATGGACTATCAGTCCTTTGTTTCATTACAAATATGTGTTAGTGTTATTTAATTGTATTCCCTTGGTTCTTTATTGGTGTTCGGTCATTTTTGTAGCATCCAACTCTCTATGTTGGACCCATTAGGGGATTTTTCTTGGCAAAAACACTGGAGTGGCTTGTCATTTCCCTCTCTAGCTCATGTTACAGATGAAGAAACTGAGGCAGACATGTTTAAGCAACTTGCCCAGGGCCACATAACTAGCAGGTGTCTGAGCCAGATATGAACTCAGAAGATGCCTCTTTCTGGCTCAGATCCAGAGCTCCATCCACTGGGCCACCTAGCTGCCCTCCCTTAGTTCTATGTTATAATAATTTCTCCTGAAGAGTTTTACCCCCAAAATAACTGACCTTAATAAAAAACCATCACTTGAAAGTCTACTGACCCCTTTTCTATTCGCCAGTATCTGATGCAATTCCTTATAAGCAGTCTAAGGTATCTTTCAAGGCTACAACACAGAAGAAACCCATAGATGTTAAAGGCATTCTCCCCTTTCTATGGGGGTATATGTCCTCAAAGTACCACTAAATCCATTCCCCTTTCACTTATGTGAATATGCATTAATCTCCCTGTAAAAGTTTTCATCATGCTTAGGAAAGCATAGAATTGCCTATTAACAGTCATATAAAAGTTTTTGAATGGTTTTCACATAGCAAATATGAAGTGTATTGTGTAGAAGAGCTTTTGAGTGGAAATTTTCCAGAGGTAGTTAGATAATGTATGCTTTCTTTTTCTTACGCCCTCATTACATGTGAAGTATAAAACATTCCAGCCTTGCAAATACTTTTTAAAGTTAATAAGGCACCTCAAATTTCGTCTGCCTACCATATTTGCACCGGTTCTTTCCCCACTTACCTGTGACATAATAATGATTCATTAGCTGGAAATGAGAATCCATTGCCTATATATAGTACCATGCTAGGGATTGTATTCTGAATGAATATTAATATTATTACCTAACTGAAGCCCATTTTTCTTCCCCAGCCTAATTTCTTTCAGGTAGTAGAACTGGATTACTATCCCTAATTTACACGACTTCTCCACTATGTCATTGTTTCCCCTTGTGGAAATAAAAGTCAAAGGATATTGACCATAAATTCAAGCAATAAAATTAAAAGTAGCAATCTCCATGAGTTCTTTCTTTAAATAGTGATCAGCAGTATTGGTTCTGAAAGGCAAGCAGATGGGAGCCATCTATTTTAATGCTAACCAAAACAGCATGTCTACAACCTAAAATCATAATTACAAGAATAATTTCCAGTTTTATTTCTTGCTACCTGGGCAAAATAGTACTATGTTGGGACCTGTAAGTATTTATAGAGTTAAAATAATACTTCTGACTTGCCACCTGGGTTGAAATTCTAGCTCTACTATTTAGTTTTCTGTATGACTTTTGGAAAGTTACGTTACTTCCTTGGGCCTCAGTTTCCTGCCTTGTAAAACTTTCAGTTACTATCCAGTCATTTTTCAATCGTGTTTGATTCTCCATGACCCCATCTGGGAGTTTCTTAGGAAAAAGACTGGAGTGCTTTGCCATTTTCTTCTCCAACTCATTTTATAGATGAGGAAACTGAAGCAAGCAGGGTTAAGTAACTTGCCCAGGGTCACACAGCTAGTAAGTGTCCGAAATCAGATTTGAACTCAGTAAAATGAGTCTTCCTAACTTCTTGACTGGTACTCTATCCACTGTGCTACATAGCTGCCTTTTTATAAACCTAATTGACCACAAAAGTCACCTCTAACTCTAAACCCTATAATCTTATGATCTATTAAAAAAAACACCAAAACTCTTCACATACACATATGTATACAATATATGTGTATATGCATAGGTATATTTGTACATGAATATATAATGCACATACATACATGTATATATCATTCTCATAGCCAGCATTCCTACCATGCTTTAAGCTTTGTAAAGCCCTCTGCAGATATTATTTCATATTATTTGGAGGTATGTGCTATTATTAGCCTATTTTATATATGCAAAAATTGAGGCAGACAGATGTTAAATGCCTTGCCCAGGGTCACAACAGCTAGTAAGTTTCTGAGGTCACATTTGAACTCCGATCTTACAGACTTCAGGTCTAGCATTTCCTTTTGAAAAGGAAAAGTATTTCAAGGTAATATTTAGCATTAAATAGCAAATAATTTCAGGGCCAGCTAGGTAACACACTCTGCTTGGAATCTGGAAGACTCATCTTCCTGAATTCAAATCCAACCTCAGATATTTAGCTGTGTGATGGCCCTGCACAAATCACTTAACTCTGTTTGCCTCAGTTTCCTCCTCTGTAAAATGAGTTGAAAAAAGAAATGGCTAAACCACTCCAGTACCTTTGTCAAGAAAATCCAAATGGGTTATGAAAAGGCAGACATGACTGAAACAACCCAACAATACCAACAGATGATCTTTTATTCCTTGACTCGGTCACAGTGAAATCAACAGCCCTTGATTATCCATACAACTAATACTATGCATAATCTCCAAAATATCTATTTTTGGAAAATATTTTTGTCCTTACAGATAAACAGGAATATCTTGGACATTGTAGACCCCTAAAATAGAGCAAACAAACACAGGAATTCCTTACCTAGGAAGCCAGCTATCCCATGTCCTCATTTTCTCTCCTGCTTGCCACTCCAAAGTTGCTGCTACTCTCAGTGCAATAAGGAAGAATTTGTATTCACTCAGTAGGTACCACAATGATCTAACTCTCCTACCTTCAGGTTCTCATAACCTAAGATTATAAATTCGGAGCTGGAAAGAACCTTGGAAAGCATATAATCCAATTCCCTCATTTTATAGGTGAATAAACTGAGTTCAGTAGCTTGCACAAAGTTACAGTTTTCAGGTCAAAGTAGAACCCCAGTCCTCTGATACCACAGTCAATACTCTACTATATTATGCTTCCTCAACCTGTTGCTTGGACTATTGCAAAAATCCACCTAGATCTTCTCCCTGAACCCAGCCTCTCCCTTCTTCTATCCAGTCGATCAGTCACTAAAGATCCATCCTCCACAGGGCTGCCAAAGTGGTATTCCTAAAGCACAGATCTGACTGTCATTCCCAAGCTCAAGGAGCCCGGGGTGGCTCCCTATTCCCCCAACGATAAAATATAGATTCCTCAGTTTGGCTTTGAAAGCCCTTCACGGAATGGCTCTAGCCTGCTTCTCCAGGCTTATTTTATATTTCTAACCTCGTCACATGCTGCCTACCAGCCAGACCTGCTTATTCATTGTTCCCAAATATCACATTCCATCCATTCCTGTGTACAGGCTGTCCTCTATACCTGGTATGCACCTCAGTCTTTCCACCAGCTGTTCCATAGAATCCTTCAAAGGAACTCGGGGAAACTACCTCTTATAAGAGTTTATTAAAACCCACTCGACATCCAGGAGTTAGTACCCACCTTCCCTGCTGTAGCAGCAAGCACCCCAAGCATCCTCAGGGTTGCTGCCACCACAGGTTCTTGGATCTGCTTTGATAAAGGAAAGCAACTCAAAATGGGTTAACAAGCTTACTTTAATCAGTCAAACATGTGTCGTTTATCTAGTTCAGGGGAAAGAGGTCAGCACCCCAAACTTCAGAGTACACAGACAGAATTATCAAGACAGAAGCAGATCAAGTAGACAGCTTTCCAAACTGTCCAACCATTACATCCATACCAAATCAACATCTGGGTTTCCACATCTGGGTTTTTCAAAGCCGGGGGGCTCTGGACAACGGCTTCCCAGAATCCAGATCAAATCACAGAACACTTCTCAAAGTGAGCCCCAAAACAATGCTACACATCAGGGCTTATATAGTCTTCTCCTGGCTCAGAGAATGTAACAACCTTATTGACCCACTGGCCAATCAAGAAGTATCTACTGAAAAACAAGCCTCCCACCCCAGGTTCACTTTAGCCTAGGAGCAGGGAAGATCTTCAAATTTACATTCCCATTACACCTGCCACAAACACAGAACTTCTTTTATGTATTTCATATCTTTAAATTTTCAATTTATATTTTAACTCCCAATAGAATCCACGCCCTTTTTGGTGAAAGACTGCCTGATTTGGGGTCTTGGTGTCCCAGTACCTGATATTGTACTGACACACTAACTGCCCAAGAAAGACCTTGTTATATACATTAAGCATCCCATTAAGCAAATTTAATGACATCAATAAAAACTGAAAATCAGAATTTGCCAAAGACAATCCATAATTCGAATGCATGAGAATTAGCTGGTTTTTATCAGTTAGTAATAAACATTTTTCTGATTTTTATTTCTATTTTTTCTTTTTTCTTTTTATTTATTTAAATATTTTTATCTTTTTATTTCTATTCAAAACTTTTTGTTTTTCTTTTTTAGTGAACATTTAATGTTATACTTAATGTAATTGGGAGCAAAGGGGGAGGAACAAGCAATTCAGGTGTCTGTGAACTGAAAGATGACAATATTTTTTTCACTTTACACCTGCCGTTTTATTGGCATGGGAAACCGTGAGCGTGATTGGGAAACCAGTAATATCAATTTTAATGTGAGTAGACTATCCAGGTTACCCGTAAAGAAACATATAATAGTGATTCTATTTTAATAACATCGAGGGTTTTCTAATCCTTTGGAGGTTTAGAAAAAAGGTTCATTAAAGTACAATGAAAATTATTTGAAATAATTCCAGGGCTAGGGTTTAAAAAAAACAACTTAAGAGGATAGGATATTTTTTAATTGTATGTAGGTCAATGTTTATATAAGGATAGTAAAATTTTATCAGTGTATGAGACTAGATTTGTACTAGATTTGCAACCCTGTGAGATTCACTTTGTATTTAAATCCTGGAAGAAAAGCAGTTAATATAGGAATCAACCTATCCCTTTTAAAATATCTAGGTCCTGCCCTCCTTTGCCCTGCCCTCTACAATTATTCTTACTTAGTTCTTAATTAAGTTCACTCTAGCCCACAGTAATTTCTACCTCTTCTGAATTAAGTGCATTGTCTATATGACTCCTTTTGTAATTAATCATGGATTGCCATGTGGTATTTCTTGTATCCTTCCTTGTCCCTATTAGTTACTTAACTAGTGGACTATTTAACTTGTGTGTGTTTATGCATGGTTATCTCACCTAGATGGGGGGCTCATTTTATATTCTTTGCCTAGTAGACAATGCCTAGTAGAGTGAATTATTTATTATAGGTACTCAGTGACCTAAGCAATAAGGCTGGAAATCTTTGGGAGAGAATATACAATCTTGACAAATATAATCATGAAAATTATTTCTATCATTTTCAAAATGAATAATTACAATTCATTGATCAACACACTTGCATACTTAAAGAACTTGCCTAAGGTGACATGGTAAATAGGAGAGGTGAGACTTGATCTCAGGTCATCCGACTCCAAATATAGCACTGTTTTTTCTGTGTCATGTCCAGCTGCCTGATATTGCTGGGATTTCACTGGTGTGGGTACTCCCTCAACCCAAAAAACCCTTGAGATGCCCCAAGGATTTTGCATTCTCTTCTGGAGTTGGTATGGTTAAAAAATTCATCAGTCTGTCTTTAGAGACTCTTCAAACTCAGACATTTGGTCATCATATATAGTCTGTCATCAGGGAACTTCTTAGCTTTTAAGTGTCTGTATGACCTTGGCAATTCATTGCACCTAGGGCCTGAATATCTTCATCGGCAAAATGAGATTGCTGAACATGATGCAGTAGAAACAATGCTATATTTGGAGGCAGATGACCTGAGTTCAAATCCCACTTCTATTTACTGTGTCACTTTAGGCAAGTCCTTAACCTCACTGGATTTCAAGCTCCTCATCTGTAAAATTAGGCCATTGGACTAAATGGTCGCTAAGGTCCCTTCCAATTCTAAATCTGTGGTCTGTGATCCTTCTAATTCTAGCATTCCATCATTCTATCAAGCTGTGAAATTTTTGAAAATGAATCTGATAAAATTTTCATGAATAAGACCAAACAACATTTTTATGTGAAAAAGTATTGATTACTAAAATTATTTCTTAAGTTTTCAAAGCAAATAGCCACTAAACTATGTTCTGCTCAACAAACATATTTTAAGCACCTGCTATAAGTTGTGGACTGAACTGAGCAGATATGGCATGACCAAGGCAGGGAATGGTTGAAATACCACTTCCTGGTGCCCAGAACAGTATGGCTGTCTTAATAGAACCTAAAGTATTCATTACATTTTAATTATGTCATTAATTTAAATAATTATATATAAATACTAATTATGTTATAAGGGTATGATAACTTTGTTGCTTGCTACATTTCACTGCTGGTTCACTTAAGCTTGCAGTTCACTGAAACTGCCAAATTTTTTTCAAACAAGATGCTTACATTATCCTGTAGTCATGAAATTGATTTTTTAAACTCAATTCAAAGACTTTATGCTTATTCATCTTCTTAGAAACTTCAGTCTCTTGGCTGGTATGCTAGCTACGCCTCCTAACTTTCTGTCAGCCACATATTCCATAAGTTTGCCATCAATGGCTTTGCACAAGCCATTGACCCTTTATTAAATAGCACAGGACCAAGCCTATACTCCAGTGATATTCCACTGTAAACTTCCTTCCAGAGTGATATGTATTCATAAGGATCACTCTCTGGCCAGCCAAGCAGTTCTGAATCCACATAACTGGACCATCATCTATCTTGCTAATATCTTTCCATCTTTTCCAAAGAATAACGATGAGAAACTTTGTCAAACACTTTGCAAAAATTCACTTAGACTGCATGTATGACAATAATCCACCAGCATAGGAGTCCTTTCAGAAAAGGATATTGAGTCAGTTTGCCCTAAGCTATTCTTGGTGAAGTTATGTTGGCTCTTTATGATATTGTGATTTGTGATATTCATCAACCATCTGTTCAATAATATGTTCTATAATTTTGCCAGGAATTAAAATCAAGCTCTCTGCTCTCTAGTTTCCAGACTCCATTCTCTTTCCCTTTTTGAAAATTAGAACAATCTTTGTCTTTTTCCAATCCTATGGCACCTCCAAAGTGCTTAATCTTTTAAAGAGCTTTCTTAATGGTTCAACAATCACATCTCCCAGTTCTTTCAGAAATGGGATGTAGTTCTTCTGGTCCAGATGCCTTGATATTATTAAAAGCAGTTAGATACTCTCTTACAATCTCCATGCATACCTTACGAAGTCTCAACTCCCTGTTGGACATTTTCGTTCTGATCTTTCCATCCAAAAATCATTCTCCATGCCCAGTAGTGTGCTGATCAATTTTTAATAACCAGTTCTCTAGCAAAAAAAAAAAATACTCATGACACATTTTAAAATTTAATCTGTATTATTAACACTTTCTCCATCATTTTCCTAAGTCTAGACAATCATCAAAACAATAAATCAAGCCATGATTTGTAGTATTTGCCGATTTCCAAAGTGTAAATGCTCACGTTGAAATTTGACAATTTAGGGGCAGCCAAGTGGCTTAGTGAATAGAGCACCAGCCCTGGAGTCAGGAGGACCTGAGTTCAAATCCAGTCTCAGACACTTAACACTTACTAGCCCTGTGACCTTGGGCAAGTCACTTACCCCCAATTGCTCTGCCTTCCTCCCTCCAAAAAAAAAAAAGAAAGAAATTTGACAATTTAGTTCTCCTGAGCCAATTCAGGCTGGTTCCAGTACACCTCTATCCAGGGCTGAGAAAACATAAGCAACGTATGGGTTGAGCAGCTCTGACTTCTCTCTATCACTAATTACCATCACCCTATGCACCCCCAAAAGCATTTCTACCTCTTCTTTGACTCTCTTTTCCCAATATAATTTCTCTTAATCTTTTTTTTTTTTGGTGATTCTTACCTGTCTTCTCCAGCCCCAAGCGACTCTGAGCTTGAGATTTCCTGGCATCCTTATGGAACCATGCTGTGCCTTTATATTCATCCTTTGTTCCCTCTCTTTGCTTCCATTTTCCAACCATCTTTTTTTTTTTAATTAATTAAGTTAACGGATAGATTCTCTGAGTATTCGTTTTGATCTTTTTATACAACTTCTCTTTTTCTTGCTCACTGGAATTGTTTCCTGTTGTGGCTTTGGACTTTTATTCTTCAGAGTATTCTATCAGACTTGGCCTAACTTCCCGTAACATAATTTTAGTCCATGGGACGCTATATATCCTTTCTCTGAACCCTTTAAAACATGGCCTCCTAAAATCTAGTGACAGGTTAGATCATGCTGGGCTTTCCTCTCCTCTATCACAAATCCTAAAATGTCCCTTCCTCGTATGGTTTTCCACAACAATGAGTTCCTCCTTAAAGATGAGAATAAAATCCAGAATATAGTTTCCTTGTCTTGGTTCCTTAACCTTTCAAAAGAGGAAATTATCAGTAAAGCAACTGAATATGTTATTGGCTGTTCTGCTTTCAGCAAAGAGAGAATTTTAGCAGACATCTGGTATAATTGAGACCTGCATCTCTACTCTCCAGTTTCTGTTTCCTAAGCTCCTCCTCAATTTCTTCTTTCGACCCAGGTCATCCATAATGTCCTCCGGTGACGATGTTGCTTCTGTTTCTTCCTCCACTGATTTTCATAGACAAGTTTTCTACCATGTACTCCCCTCCCTCTTACCCTTTCACTCTTTTCCTCCATCTTCCCCTACCTTCCTGTGTTTTCTCACATGACTATGTCTTCTTAATATAAAATACTACTCTCATCCAAGTTTTACCTTTTTTGTTTCTTTTGAATAAAGTATACAATTCCAGAGCTATATTCCCATCATTGGAATATTTTCATGAAGTTTCAGTAATACCATAAGGTCAAATTTGCCTTCTTGCATTAGGACCTCAAGATCACCTTGCTTTTTGTCACCCATACTTGGTGCATTTGTGTATAGACATTGGAGGTCATAGGTTTTATCACTGCCTCTTTCAGATTTCAAATGTTGTGCATTTCTATTATTACTCTTTACTACACCTAGCTCAGTGGATATACATATTTAATTCTCTTCCTCCCCCATACCTTTTCAGTTTAATGCCTATTAATTAGATTTGCAAGGTTTAAGCAAATGCAATCTTGCCAATCCTTGTTAGGTAGCCTCTATCCCTGGTCAGGTGCCTGACATTCCTTTATTCTAAACTATACTCCAGAAATGCATGTCCTATTCTCAGGTGTCTTCTTCTTGACTAATTGGTCACTTCCTACATTGCCTTTATCTTCTGAAGCCCTTGCCATCTGTGGGAAGCGGCAAAAAAAAATACCAATTTCCTTAAGGTTTTTGTTTGTTACCTAACACTTTCAATCAATCCATCAACAAGAATTTACTAGTGCCTACTATGTGCTGAATACTGTGCTAAATTCTGAGGATACAAATAGGAAAGTGAGGCAGTCCTTTACCTCAAGGATTCCTTCATAGGAGGCAATATGTACACAGGTGAGTAAAAATTAAATTATATACAAAATAAATATAATGATGGGGGCAGGGAGAGAGAAAACAGGTGAGGAAAGTGCATAGTCCAAAGACAGGAGACAACCTGTAGAAAGATTCAAAGGAGGGGTATACCATGTCTGGTAAAAAGAAATACCACATAAACCAGTTTGACTGGAGTGTAGAATGCTTGACAGGGAGAAAGACATAATCATCCTGGAAAGACTGGCTGGAACCAGATGGTGAGTAAACTGAAATGTTAAATAAATGAGTTTGTATTTTCTCCTAAATGAAGTGGGGATCCACTGAATCTACTTAAGCTGGGAAGTGATCTGTATGTTAGAAATATCAATTTGGCAGCTACATAGAAAACAGTTTGGAAAGAGAAGAGAGAAGGAATTGAGAGTGACTCTTGTAATCTTGAGTTATGCTTCCTATGATCGTGTGGTAGTACTGTCCATCACCACATGAATCACCAGCAATGAGTGGTAGTCATCCAATTGGACAAATCTTGAGAGATTTTCTGCCTTGTCTGGGATATACACCCCAAGTAAACAGAAAACTTCTCAATTGTTGCTATTAGGTCAACAGATGGCTGCCTCTGCAGAGTCACCAACCACTGAGTCTCATCTCTTCTTTATCTGATCCTTCCTAAGTGATCTCCTACCTCACTGATAAGGAGGTCCCAGAGTTCATCTGACAGATTAAAGTTAGACATGCAGAATGTGAATCATCTTCATGGGGGCAATAGTTGAAGATATGAGAGTGAGTGCCAAAGGAGAGAAGGTAGAAAATAAAATGAAAAAAAGAGACAGAAATTGGACAGTAGCCACCTGAAGAGGGGGGAAAGCATCAAAAAACCTAGAAAAGGAAATAAAGGAATAAGAGGAATTTGGATTAAACTCTACAACGACCTTTTCCTATTCTATGACTCTTCCTGAAAAGTAAATCAGGAGTCTCTTTGCTGCAAATTGTCATAGCAATTAAACAAGTAATTGCCTCATCTCTGCACTTGGTAGTATGCTGTAATTCCTGAAGGACAGAAAAGAAAATGCCAAGTTATAAAATGTAAATGTTAATATTTTTTTTTCTAATAGAAGAATTTTCTTCCCACAATCCAAAAGAAAAAAAAAACTTGATAAAAGAGAAACCACAAAATAATGTTCTAGGGAAACAAGGCTAATTATAAAATGGTTGTATAACATGAATATTTTAATTATAAAATGGTTGTATAACATGAATATTTTGAACAGTTTTCATTAATAATTTAAAATATGTTGCAACCAAATGAAGGGATCAAAAGTTAATCATCTAACTTTGCCAAAAGAATTATTTTCTTCACATTTCTAATTGAACAGTCCATAGGCAAAGCTGGAGGAAGGAATGATGACTCCCCCCCTCAGAGGTGTTGGGACAGTCCCTCCTTTCCTGCCTACATGGGCCATAAGAGAGCCTGGGCAACTACAAAAAAGTTTCCCGTAATGTCATAGGCATATGTGTAAAGTGGAAGGAGAGAGGACCTTCTCAGAATAGAAACCATGAGGAATACAGATGGTTTTCTAGGGAGTGAGAGCAAAGAATAATACTATTGAAATTTCACCAATTGGGGGTGAAAATTTTTGGTTTTGCAAGACTGTTATTGACCATCTTAGGGAGGGAGCAGAGTAAGCATGTGTTTCACACCTGAAGGTGGATATAAGATTGCTTTGCTAAGAGTTATGACACCAGTTTCTTTGTTCTTAAAGTGCATTTGATAAGCCTGTTCTATGTTCCTTGTGTTGTTTTTATCTGTGGCAATAATCACAAAGAAGAGGCATTACATTCTGCTTTGTTGCTGCCCCCTAAGGACCATGGGATCTTTCCATCTGCCCTGCAACCAAAGCCTTCCTTCCCTATGTGTTTTCTCCCCCATTAGATAATGAGCTGGTTGAGGGCAGAGACTGCCTGACTTGCCTGTTTATACCCCCAGCACTTAGCACAGTACTGTGCACATAGTAAGCCCATAACAAATGCTTTTTTGAAGTCATTCATTCATTGTTAGTTTAATCCTAGAGAACTGAATACACCCATAAGAGAGCTAGAAATGGCTCAGGTCTAGATGCTTTTATAAAAGGAAAAGGGGGCAGACTGACATGAACCAGAGTAGTACTAGAAAGAAGGCCCCTGTAATGTAATGCCAAGGAAAGGCAACTTCCTAAGGTTCAAAATACCAGCATTAGGTGCTATCCATTTTATTCAGTGACAAATTAAGAATAAAGAAGATCAAAACATGACATCATTCAAAATACAGCATTTACTAAGTGTGATTAAATAATCTCCAAGTACTACCCCACCCCAGGACCTTCCATTCATTCAATCAATTACAAAGTCCCTGTTCTAAATACTACTCCACCCCTAGGCTGTACCTTCATTTAGTCCACCACAAAGCTCCTCTTCTCAAATGGAGATTAGTTTCCAATCTAAGTAAAGTACATTCATTTGTTCAACCATAGAACACAAAAAGGTCAAAAGTTCCCCACCCCTGGATCACAATTGAATCTACCCCAGAGTTACATCAAGTTTAAGCATAGCACTTAATACCCAAATGGAGGTCTTTTCTTCATCTTGACACTAGGCAAGTTCTCAGCAATCTTAGTTCCTGGGGAGACAAGGCTTAGCAAGGCCACAAGATACATTGCCAGTCCCTTCATTAATTCATCCTCTGTCTGTAGAACAGTCCTAGAACCCCTGAAAACATTAACAAAACCCTCTCCCAGGATTTCTGTAAACATACAACAAGAAAATCCTTCTTCAGGGCTTCTGAACCAACGGAAAGGTTCCCAGACCCCTGCAACAACAGCACTGTCCTTCACCAGTGGACAGTATTCACTCTCTGTCTGCAGGACAGTCCCAGTAGCTCTGAACCAACTGAAAGGTTCCCAGACCCCTGCAACAACAGCATTGTCCTTCACCAGTGGACAGTATTCACTCTCTGTCTGCAGGACAGTCTCAGGAGCTCTTAGCCAACAGCCAGGTTCCAGGACTTCTTCAACAAAAGGACTGTCTTTCACCAGTGGACAAATCTGGCAAAACAACATCAAAACAGACAAAGTACCAGCAAAACAGCCATGTCTCCTCAGTCCTTGGCAGCTCAGGGGGCAGGTCTCAAAAGTCCAGGGCAATTCAAAGTGGCCCCCAGCAATTCTCTCAGTCTCTCTCTGCCTCCAGGAGGTGCTGCTTCCAAAAAGTTCTTCTGCCTCTCTCTTGTCTCTCCAAATCTAAGTCACCAGCTCCTCCCAGTTCAGGACTCTCTTTTCACATCAACAAGTCCATCCCACAGGTGGGATTAACAAGTTCTGGGTTTTAACACAATCAATTTGAAAACCAAGCCAATACAGGGGAATCTTTATATTCCATTACTATCACAGCCCCCAAACCAATCTAGCCTGTGTGAGCTCGGGTTGTGGCAAAGAGCCACCGTTACCAAAGTAAAATTCACAAGTGGTTAGGAGGAGTGGATCAAAGTCACTGGAAGCTTTAGAATCCCGCCAGGTGGGAAGGTTTTTTGCTCAGAGTCCCTCCCTTGAGGGTGATGGATTGCTTAAATCCATATTGGCTAAAGCCAATCAGGTATTCACACCCAGGCTGACACTAGTATGGTGCCCTAAAAGCACCATATGCTTTTGGTGAATGCCTAAGAGGAAAGAACCAGTCCAGGTCAGAAAAACAACAGTTCAAGCCTCCATACCAAACAGTGATGGGGGTGGGGAAACGGGATCCCAATAGGTTCAACAGGGTGTCTGGAAAGAATTCAGCTAAGCCTTGCTTGGAGTTAGAGTTGAGAAAGTTTATTAATACGCCATTACAGCGGGCAAGAGTCCTTTAGGGGACCTGCGAGTGAGAGGAGTATATGCTTTTACTTTTAAAGGGTAAGGCTGCCATTGTCTGGGCTGACCGGAGGGAAGGGGCCTCAATGCATAGATAGTTTAGATAAGATTTGGGCCAGGCCCGAGGAGACCTGAGGATTTGGGCCAGACCGGAGGAGACATGAGGGATTAAGTAAAAACAAAGGAGTCCCAAGGTGTTGCCTAGGCCTAGTGAGAATAGGGGGAAGGGGCAGAGTCGGAGGTTGGGAAAGGAATTTTACAGATAACAATTTTACAATACAAATTGCAGTTACAATTTCACAGACTGGTTTCACAAGTTGGTTTCACAAATTGACCTAGACCCCAGGTACCCCATCAACAGTACTGGGATTGTGCCATGGCAGCTACATAGAGAATCATTTGGAAAGAGGAGAGAGGCAGAATCCAGGGTGACTCTTGTAATCTTGAGTTATGCTTTCTATGATCCTCTGATAGTGTAACCTGTACCCACATGAATCAACAGCAGTGGGTGAATTCTGCACCTCTAACCTAGACTAGATATCGAAAGCTAGTCTCAACAATCATAATAATAATAATAATCCTTTTTTCAGGCCTATGAAAATAACATTATTTTCATATTCATATTCAAATTCATTTACTTTAAAGCATCTGTACTCCAACAACTGTCAGCATAGTTATTTTTGTTCATCTTTGTATGCAGACTAGAATTGGAATCAGGAAAACCCTGACCATCACTAGTAGTTTGAATCCAAGTAAAACACTTAACTCCTAAATATCTTGGGAAAATCCTTAAGAATTATCTATTAAGTCACTGATGGATTGTAACATATGGGTCAGAAGACCACTCACCCAAAATGACTCAGAGACTTCTCAAAGTAGAAGCAAAAACTTTATTACTATCTTTCTTGAGAAAGGGCATCCCCAAAACCAACAAGTCAGAAGGGAGGAGAGCACTACAGAAGGCAAAAGCAAGATTATAAAGCCCTAACGTGGGAATTCCATACCTTCTCCACTATCCCACCTTACCATTGGTTGCTAAGGCAAGCTCACAGTCTTCTTATTAATGCCAACCAATTGGCCCAAAGCTCTCTCCATTCATTAACCTATTAGTAATGAGCCTCTAATTTTTTTTAGATAACATACATAATACATGGGGTCCACTACACAAGCGCAGTAACAACCTCAGAATACTGAACCCCCATCAGTGCAACCTAGATGTGTCCTTATCTGGGCCTGAGTGTCCCAAGGCTGCTATCTGCTTTCTGATTGGTCAAATCCACCTGCTGCTGCCAGCTCCTTTTGTTCTACATTATTTCATTTTTAGTATTATCTAGGAGTTCTCTGGGAACTGGGAACCCAACTTCTTCCCAAGGCTACTGTCTGGTATTTTTTATCAGCAGTCTTGTTTCAGCAATTCCTGCAATTCTATAGAAACTTAACCCTTTGCTTCCTCTCACACTACCATTCCTTTCCCCAAACTAAAAACACCTCTAATTTGGTCTCAATAGTTAATCCAATCAATTGTATTAATACTCAATAGCTCTTACATTACCTTGAAATACACAATGACTTGCATATATATGGGGAAATGATACTGAACTTAGTTACAAAGTATAAGGAAGTAATAAGAATGTATATAGGATGTTCAGAATGGGGAAACTTCACAGCAAGTTATCCCTCACAGCACTAAATTTGGCTGAAGGTGGTTCACAAGCCAAGAATTCTCATGAGGATGAAATCATAGATTTCACATAGAATTGCATCAGTATATCCTCCTATATTCCATCATTGGTTGTGAAGTAGGCAACGAGTTCTGATTTCACCTCTTTCTGTTTGTATTCTTTTTTTTAATGGTAATAATGAGTATAGTAACATCAGTCAATCAATCAGTGGGTATTAATTAAGTACCTACTGTGGGCCAAGTACAAAGAATAAAACAATCCCTACTTTACTGGGAACTCTCATGGAAGAAACTCTTACTACCAATGCTGTTCTAGGACTATAACTTTAAAAAGCTGCCCTGGAGTGGTGTCACTAAGAGGTAGGTGAGTTGACCAAGGTCACACAGCCAGCACATACCAGAGGCAAGACAGATCCAGGTCTTCCTAACTTTGAGGCCAAGTTTCTACCAACTATGTCATGCTGTCTTTTTTTTTTTTTTTAAGCAATCTGGGTTAATAACTTGCTCAAGGTTACACGGCCAGGTGTTTCTGGGTGGGTGCTAAGTGTCTGAGCCCAGATTCGATCCCCAGGTCATCCTGACACTGGAGCCAGTGCTTTTACTTGCGGTGCCACCTGGCTGCCCCATCATGTTGTCTTTTAGTAGTTAGGACTCATGAAATTCCATTAAAAAAAAACAAACAGAAAAAACAAACAAACAAACAAAAACCTAGGGCTACTAAAAAGGAGAAATATCAGGGAAATAAAAGTTTAAATGAGTAACAGGATGTGTCTAGTCCTGAACTTATAAAAAACAACCCAAGCAAGTGGCTCTGAGTCCTTTGCTGATGGCTCACTGTGGCATGGAGGTGACACTGGACTCTTGAATGCTGTGTCAACAGGACACACACTCTAGCTGTTGCTATGCTAAATTGGAAGAAGTTCATCCCAAGGTTCACCATAGGATGAAAAATTTTCTGATCCTAGAAAGTCTCAAATACTAAGAGTTTTCTATTCTGTGTCAATGGATCAATGGAATAATTAGGAATTTTAATACCAGGATCAGGTACCACAAATTTTATGCCCAGAATAGCAGCAGGAAGCATATCCTCAGTTGGGGGAATTAGAAGCTGGGAGATGTTAGATACCTTTTTCCCATGGCAGAATGACAGAAACCTTGAGACTTTGACAAATATATGAAGATGGGGAGGAAGAGCTGGAAGGGGGCAGAGCAAGACAGGTAAAGAGGGATTCATTACAGCCCAGCATTCTTGCAACTTCCAATTTTCACAAATTATTTTCCCTAACTAGGCCTCTAACTGCCCTATGCTCTGGGACAAAGGCCCTCTTGAGAACTCTAGAGGGAAGGAGGACCCATCCCCATGAAATTATGAATCCTTTAAATAATAAAAGAATTGGAGTAAGCTGTGAGGAAGATTCTAAAAAGGATTTTAAGGCTGATGCAAATGGATCTCCTTAGCAATAAACTACCCATGACTTATTCTGAAGCAATTAATTCAGTATTCTTTTGGAATGACTTTAATTGATTAGGTTTCTGAAATACTTCCTACTATTTAAAACTAATGTAAAACACCATTGGGAACTGAATAGATACTTGTTTTACTGATCATTTGATGTCTTTAGATTAACTTTATTATATTTTGGAAAGCCCAACATAGATTGCAAAGTTCAGCTAAAGGATCCCCCTGGATGTCCAATTATGAGTACTATTAGCTACCTTAGAAACCCTCTCCAGCTCCTTCCTCACAATAATGAGTAAGTGAATGAATGAATGGATGGATGATAAAAGCATTTACTAAACACTAGTAAACACTAGTGTAAACACCGTGCTAAGTTAGCTGGAGCTGTAAATAGAAATGTGACAGGTGCTGCTCTGGAGGAGCTCACACTCTAATTGGAGGAGATGGTTTTTTGAGAAACTTCAGTTACTGAGCAGGGGCACATGGGGGCCTATCAGGGCCTTTTTCAGCACCACACATCTATCTTTGGTGTCCAACGGGTCACCCAACTTTCATCTGTAGCATTCAGGGTCACAGTAAAACCATGTCAACAGATGGGCTAAACCAGGTTGTCTGACCTGTCAGTGCGTTAGGGAGATGTCTAGCTGAAGCATGTGAAGACAGGCAGAATGGACTGATGTAATGGGAATGTAAATTTATGTTGTTGCCATCTTTCTAAGATTGTATTATGTAAGATCTTCCCTGCCCCTAGGCCCTTTGATAGGCTTAAGTGTACCTGGAGCCTGTGCTGGGAGGCTTGTTTCTCAGGAGATACTTTGTGATTGGGCAGTGGGTCAAGAAGGTTGTTACATTCTCTGAGCCAGGAAAAGGCTATATAATCCCTGATGTGAGGCTTTGCTTTGGGGCTCACTTTGAGAAGTGTTGTATGATTTGACCAGACGAGACTCTGGGCAGCCATTGAGAGGCCCCTGGCTTTGAAAACCCAGATGTTGATGCTTCCCTCTCTGGTAACTGACTAGATATAGATGTAACAGTCAAGACAGTTGGAGGCCTATCTGCTTGATATGTTTTTCTGTTTTCTTGTAAATTCTGTCTGTATACTCTTAAGTTTCGGGTGCTGACTTTTTCCCCTGAACAAGGTAAACGATATGTTTGATTGATTAAAGCAAGCTTGTCAACCCATTTTGAGTTGCTTTCCTTTAGAAAAGCAGATCTAGGAACCTGTATTGGCAGCCACCCTGGGGATGCTGGGGTGCTTGCTGCTACAACTGATGAGAACAGTTTATTCCAACCACCAAGAAGGTGTCTGAAGCAGGTGCTATAGAACAATTAGAGCTTGGTCAGAAGATGCCAAGGTCATCCACGACATCCCAGGCCATGCCCAATGGTCCTGACTTTTGTCTTGCCACTAGACTTCCCTGACTCTGGAAGAGAGAGTGAGGCTGACACTTTGTGCAACTCTGACTCACTAAAATCCCATTCATGTGCCAGTTCATACATCATCCTGTGATGTCATCGGTCCTCTTCAAAAATGAAGGACAAAACAGCTGAGCAGATGGAAAAGCCCAAAAGTTCTGAGGGTGCAGCAGCTGGGTGGATGGCCCAGGGGTCCACAGGTTATAGAAATGGGTCGGATCACACAGCCAAAAGACCGGCAGATAGATAGTAAAATCCTGATGGGTTTTACTTCCATATTACCACAAAGAAGAGCATTGACTCTTGATATACCCAAGCCATGTGACTAGACAAGCATCAACGATTCTACTTTGGCAGGGGGGAGGGGAGGGCAATTGGGGTTAAGTGACTTGTTCAAGGTCACATGGCTAGTAAATGTTAAGTGTCTGAGACCAGATTTGAACTCAGGTCCTCTTGACTCCAGGGCCGATGTTCTATTCATTGCACCACCTAGCTGCCCCAGAAAATTATTATTAAGAAGAGAGAACCATTAAATTTTGGCATCCCAGATGGTATTACAAATTTCTCTAGTAGTAACAAAAGATACTCCTTTTATTCACCAATCTCCTGAATTAGGTGCTTTGGATACCTCGCAGGAGAATACAAATGCAGAAGATGCAGCTTGGTAGACACAGGGAGTCCTGAGACAGCAAAAAATCATTGACAGAGGAAATAACAAAGGCAGAAAATGGAAAAGGAAGCCCAAAAATGAATGGAAAGTGATGAAAGAACAGAAGCAAATTGGTGTGAAACTGTCACCCCAGATGTTTGACATTTCCATCTGCAGGGTCCTGAGCTCCACAACAGGGCATCATTCACATGGGCTGAAGAATGTTTTTAGAATACAGACAAGTTGCTTGATTTTCATGGGCTCCTCAGGCCTTCCAGGAGGCCAGGATTCTCCCATCACCACTGGAACTGCTAGCAGATGGGACTCAAACCAAACAAAAAGACTTATAGTAAAATATTTTTCTTCAGTATCTTCCAAACATATAAGAAAATTGCTGCAGAGAAATTATTACAAATGGGATATACCAGGAACTCTTCAAGTTTCTATTTCTACCTTGGAAAAAATTGGGTGTAAATAATTTTCTGGTGGGAGGACCTACTCTTTCATTCAGTGTGTGTAAAAAAAATGAAATAAACAATTTTTTTAAATTTACCTTTTATCAACTTTGCATATACCTTGTATAATATACTTGTGTATAAATATGTGCTCTCTTGCTAGAGAATGTATGCTCTCTGAGGGCAGGGAGTGTTTCACTTGTATCTGTGTGCACAGAGCACTCAGTAAATACCTGTTGACATTGATCAAATAAGAAGACAGAAAAGCACAAGACATAATAGGCTGGTATCTTTGTTGTAAAAGTTATAATCCAGCCCTTGGGTCCAGCTTGTCCAGAAGAGCTTGGCTTGATTTAAAAGAAAGATTCTGACTGCTCAGGCTTGCATTTAAAGCCCTCCACTATGTGAACCCCTCGTCCCTTTCCTTTTCTTTATTTTTCCCTGGCCATCTTTTCTGAGTCTCCTTCATATATTTGCCATTCCAGTCACACTGCTAACGCTTCCCATGACAGCACCCCATCTCCTCTTCCATGGACCCCAAATGTGGAATGCCTTCCCTCCTCTATGTGCCCCATGGAGAACTCCAAGCTTCCTTCAAAGCACAGCCCAGGTACCGCTACCCAAGTAAGATTCTTCCTGACCCCCTCAATTATTAAATACAATCAAGATGAGATGTGTATAAAGTGCTTAGCACAGTATCTGGCATGGAGTAGACCCCTAATCCATGCTTCTTCCCTTTCCTCTGCTGGAAGAAAAACCTTGGTTAGGGTCTCACCCTTATGAATCAGGAAAACTCAGGAAACTGAGGCAGGAAAAAAGGAGGTTATTATAACATACGAGGCATACATGTTGTATAGGCCAGGCTCAAGCTGAAACAGTGCTTTTAATGCTAAATTTTCATAATAGGAGAAGACAATCCTCATTGTCACATTTCCAAAAGGGGATCAAAGCCCCTGCATGCCCTGTCCTATGCTGTGATCAACACATCCTGAAGCTCCTCTTAGGAGATGGCAGTCACATACAGCTGTGCAGCCCCCTTCCCAGAGGGCCATCACATACAGCCTTGCAGCCCCCCTTCCCAGAGGGCCATCACATACAGCTGTGCAGCCCCCTTCCCAGAGGGCCATCACATACAGCTGTGCAGCCCCCCTTTATCAGAGGGCCATCACATACAGCTGTGCAGCCCCTATATGAGAGGCCTGCCATGTACAGTTGTTATGGGGTATGGAACACCATGAATTAACCTGGCTGTACACAATATATTCAATACCTCCTTAACACTCTCCCTATTGCAATTTCTTTGTATATACTTTGCATTTATTCATTTGCATGAGTATTATTTTCCCCTGGAAGCTCCTTAAAGGTAAAGATTTGTTTTCATTTTTGCCTTTGCACCTCAAAGGCCGAGCAAATCATCTCCAAGAACTGAAATCGGGAAGACCTGAATTCGAATCCTAGTTCAGACACTAGCTGTGCGAACCCTATGGAAGTCACTTCATCTCTCAGCCCGGGGTTTTCCAGAACTGCACCAACAATAACAACAACGGCTAGCATTTAAGGTCTGCAAAGTACTCTACAAATATTATTTGATCCTCACAACAACCCCGGAACCTACTTGAGATCATCTCCGTTTTACAGGGGAGGAAATCGAGGCAGGCAGAAGTGACTTGTGCAGGGCTACACAACCAGCAGACTTCTGAGGTCGAATCTGAACTCAGATCGTTCTGACTCCGTTTTATCCACTGAAGCATCTGCCTGCCTCGCTCGCGGGGCTGAGAACGGACTTGGCCCCGCTGTTACGCTGACAAACCAACGGCTCCTGGAAGCTATCTTCGCGAAGGGACCAGAGAGCTGCCCCTGAGATCTCTGCCAGCTCGGACCGCCACCCCTCCCCACCAGCCCCGGTGCCCCCCTCTGCAGGAGCCTTCCGCACCCCTGCTAATGTAACTGACGCTGCACAGACGCCCGTGGCCCCAGATCCATGCACTTTGCACGCTGCGTCCACGACAGCTCAAAAGTCTGCAGATTCGGGGAAAAGCGGACTTTAAGGTTATTTTATATTTGACAGAAAGAAGAACTGAGACCCAGAAGGTGAAGCCACTAGATCAAGGTCGCGCAGCTGTTAAGGGTAGAAGCTCCAGACGGGTTGGCCGCTTTGGTTTGGGTTGAGTCCATCTGCTTAGCCGAGGTTGCACTTTGCTTGAATCAGGCTGCGCGAATCTATTTATCTTAATGCCCAGTAAGAGTCAGAAAGTCAGAAAGGATGGAAGCGTCGTTCCACTTCTCCACCACCAGAGGGCGACGCGGGGCGACCCAAAGTAACCCCGCCCAAAGAGCCTCGAAGCCCCGCCCCGCCCCGGCGCGGCAGGGCTTCGGGGGCGGGGCCGATCGTTTCCTTCCTCCTTGCGAGAAAATGAGGTACCCGGATGCAAAAAGAGCAGCGGGCCCCAGACGAGTAGGGGGAGTGGATCCTAGAGGCAGGAGGCCAGAGTAAGAGTCACGTGACGTACACAAGTGGGCGGGGGAGGGGAGTACGTACCCACACACGCCCTCATCTCCAGTCTCCCAGGCTACGGCGGCGCGACTTCGGCCGCCCCACGTGATGCGAGGCCGTCTGCCAATGGGGGAGCGCAGCGGAGAATTTCGAACGAGCCTCCGGAAGCCGCCGAGCAAACGGAACCAACCGATCCGGCCGGAGCCGGAGCCGGAGGCGGCGCCGCGGCGGGGTCGCCGGAGGTCGTAGGTCGAAGCGAGCCGCTGGCGGCGGGAGGGCAGCCGGGCGGGAGACGGGACGACGGCCCGGGACTCGAGGGGAGGCCCGGAGATGCCGAGGCCGTCCGTCCCGGGGGAGGCCGCACGCAGGCCTCGCCGAGGGCCCAGAAAGCCTGGAATTGTCTATTGTCTGTCGCCCGGTGGCTCCGGACCGGACGGATCCGCGAGACGGTCTCTCGTCCCCCCTCCCCCTCGTGAGCGAGCCTTTGCCCAGGCCCTTCCCCGTCCCTTCCTCCTCGCCTCCGCCTCTGGTTAGGTCCTGTCCGATGCCTCCTCCTTCCCAGAGGCGGAGGCGAAGAAGGGGGCGAACGCCAGGCCCGGGCTGGGGGAGGCGAGCGGGATCCGGAGCAGGGTGACCCTGGCCGAGTCACGGAGCCTCTGTCTGCTCGTGTGTAGAGTGGGACGTGAGAGCTCGTGTGGGCGGCCCGGGAGCCGATCTCGGCGCGGCGCTGGGTCGGCGTCCAAGCCTCCAAGCGAAGCCCCCTGGGGAGTTGGTGTCTCTGGCGCTCTGCAGCCCACCGCGGCCGTTACCGTTTTATCCTGGAGAGCGAAGCGGCCGAGCCTGTGCCCGCGCGGCGGGCGCTGAGCAGGACACGGGGAAGTGCCTCGTTCAGACCCTAAGTGCAGGCGACTTAGCAGAGGGCCAAGGGCGCCTTGGAGCCCCAGAAAGTCCAACCCTGCAGGTCTTGGCCCGCGGGAGGGTGTTGTTGGAGGAGGGCTCCGTCTTAAGTTTAAAATTAAAAATGTATGGGGAACAAAGATACAGTGTTCCCCCTAAGGCTTTCTTAGATTGCTCATCTGTAATTGAGGGAATCGGACTAGATGGTCCCTTCCGGCTCAAAATCTCTGACCCTCTAACCAGGAGTTATTAGTCTTTTCTGCGCGTATGGATACCTTCTCAGAATAATGTGTTTATTTGTGTTATTCCTTAAAGGAAATGCTAAGTTTCAGTCAGAAGTTAGTAAAAATAAAGATGTAGATTTTTTTTTCTCATGTAAGTTCACATCCTGAAATCTGTCTGCTGACCTGATTAAGACCCTCTGCTCTAACCTTTTGTCAGTTTTGTGACAGTAAAGATGTGTTCTTGGAGAATTTTCTTTTAAAAAGGTTTTCTGTTCCTTTTTCATATTTCCCTGAAGGGATGACCTCTTTAAGTGTATAGGTCATTCTCCTAAAGATTTTGTAGAGCTTACAGAGTTATATAGATTATCATAAAAAATTCCTGGACAGATGCAACAACAAAGATGACTCTTCGATGTTTTGATTCATTTCTCCCCAAAAGGAGTATGTGGCTGTAATAGAGTATTATTTATAGACTCTAAAATGAAGTAACAGTAGAGAGCACTTGGATGGGTTCTGAGGTTTGCAAAACCCTTTGACATTGTTCTGATCCCATCACTCCCCAGAATAGTACATAGTCTCCTAAAATGGGATTCACCATCAAGAGCCTGACCTGACTTATTCAGACACATTCCTTCTGCTATCACTTGCCCAAAGCCTGATCAGAGCTCATATGTGCAAACTTGAGTCTATATAAACAATCTTAGATGTAACTGAGACATGCAAAATAAGGCATGGTAGCTTCCCTATTTATTGTGAAATGTTTCATTGGTAATTACTATTTTGATGACATTAATAAAACTTTTTGTAAGCATGCTTACTGATAGGTGTTTGATCTTTGCTCTGTAAGCTTAGTTTGTTTATTCACAGTATTTTAAGAACTGAAATGGACCACAAGAGCCATCTAGTTCAATACATTTACAAAAGGAATTCTTACCATAATCTACCCAATGTCTTGGCCATTTCCTGGAAAAAAATCACTCTTATTTGGTCCAGACTGTCCCTTTTTTAATTTTTATAAGCAATCATGGCCAAATAATTGATCATATATTGGCCAGTCTCCCCACTTAGCTAAATTGGTCTGGCCAAGAGCCAGCAGCCAGAATCCTGCCCATGTTCACACTGCCAGAGCTTATGCCCTGCTGGCATAGCCTTTGCGGATCCAAGGTCACTAATACATGCTTTTGTAAGGCATCTGAGTGACTTTTGTCTAGTTTTAATACCTTTAAGAGTCCAAATAAAGTAAGTGCTTCTCATGTGCAAGGGCATAAAGCCTATATAAGATATAGGAGACAGAGAGTGGGCAGCCAGCCACCAGGAAGACCTGGGTTTGAGTGTCACTTCTAATACCCACTGAATGCTTCTAGACACTAGGCAAGTCACAGCTTGGCAGTGGTCTCTAGGCAGCAGCTCTAAGACTATTAAATGTAGAGAGTTTGTTGACCTACGTTGATACCAAATAAATCACAAGTTCAGTTCCTTAGGAGTGATATGACAGTAAGTGTTTCCATTTGTACTTTTCATTTTTCTATGACATAACTAGTTATCTTGCTTGTGCCTTCCGATTAAGGTTTGTTTTCTTTTTCTTTGTAAGAAGTATTCCTTAAAAATACATGTGGGCATTCTACAAAGCTTCCAATATAACTTAGAATGTTACTGTTTATTATATATCACAAGGTCTAATCTGACAAAAAGTAAAATAACCCAGACCTAGAGATACTTCTTCATAAAGGTTGCTGTTAGTCAGTGTAGGTGTGGAAAAAGCCAAAAGAACTGGAGAAAATGAATTGAGATTCTGGATTCTGAGAAGGGAGTTGTAAAGGAAAGAATTGGATTCAGAACATTGAGGCAAAAAAAATTTGTTATGGGACATATTAAAGAAGAAATCTGAATTTTAAAGCAAAAGAGTATGTAGCATCATAGAAAAGAATGGAGGTTCTAGAATCTGCTTACCAGAAGTCACTGCCCCTTCCAGAATCTTTTCAGTCAATGGTTGACCATGGAATGCGTTCAATGTTCTTAGCTTTACATTTAAGGCCCTCAATAATATGGCCCCCAGCCTTGCTTTAAACTTTTATCTCCTACCACTCCCTAACCTTCAATTCAATATTTGTCCTACAATTTGGATTTGGAGCTAGAGGAGACTTTCAAGACCATCAGGTCCAACTCCTTCATTTACAGTTGAGGAAACTGAGGCCTATTACTAAATGCCAGATACTGTACTAAGCTGAGATACCTAAATGAAAGATGACAGCACCTTCACTCAAATTTTAAAGCAAGGAGAGAGGACAAGTTAAAGTTGTTTGTTTTCAGAACTTAGATAATGAATAACTACATAGAAGAAAAAGCCAAAGTAGTTTGAGAGATTCGAGGAGGGATGAGCTGGAGAGATCAGGAAAGGCATCCTTTGGGTTGGTGGTATCTTGAGTTAAACCTTAGAAGACAATAATTATGTCAATAGACTAAGCTGGGGATGGTCTGTGCCAGATAATGAGAACAGATAAGTACAAGTGTGGACAAGTGGGAAAGGAAATAGACTAGCCTAGGTTTTTCTGGTTAGTATCATACACAAAGGAAAAATATCATGAAATCAGACTGGAAGGTAACATTGGAGCCAGATCATAAAGTGTCTTGAATGCCAGATCCAAGAATTTCTTTTATTTAGCAGGTCATCTAAACTGAACTACTTGCTGTTCGCCACACCTACCTGCTTATACATCCTTTACTTTAGGCCAGAGATATTAAATTCCTGAGTGTAGCGCTAACCAGATTAAAATGTCATTGGGAATTGTTTAACAAAATAAATAAAAATATTGTATAACACAATCAATGTTAATTTGTAGTTTTGGGTCAGTATGCCCCACTGGGATCCTTCTCTATTTGAGTTTGACACCTTTACTTTAGGCCTTAGCTTATGCTATGATCATTGCGTCTTCTCCAACATCCTCACCTGTTAAAATCCAACCTATCTCTCAAGAGCTATCTTCTCCATAAAGCTTTTCCCTTTTTCCTCAAACCAGATATAATCTCTTCCTCTAAAACCCCATAGCTACTATTATTAATAGTAGCTAATACTATATAATACTTTGGGATTTGAAAAGTGTTTAATATCCCTTGTTCAGTAGTTTTTTGTTTACCCAGATTCTGATGTTAACTCTGCCCCATCCCCCAGTGCAGATATACACTTACCTAATAAATGCCTTGAAAGCAGGAAATGTGACTTATCAGCTTTGTATCCATCCCTATTCTTTCCCACTCCCAAGCTTTGCACATCAATAAATATCTGATGGATAGAACTAAATGAAAAGTTTTCTTTTTAAGTTGAGTACATTTGATTATCAACATTTGTTTTAATACAAGTATAGCATACTAAGCAATTTTGTTTTTATATTTAACACAAACACTTGTCACTCTTTCCCGTTAAAGTCCTATATACTTTGCTGTCTCATCATGTCATGGAGATGACCCTGAGTTCTTCAAGGCTATGCCAGCAGACTGTAAGCTTTGGCAGTTCTTAACTTGGGCCCTAGGATAGACTCCGTCCGTAATCCAAAAACCAACCTAGCTACAATCAGAGTTTATCACCAAATTGACGGCAGGTTGATAATTTTTTTCTTTGTCTACAGCGACTCTTAAAGAACTACTACCGCTTCAAGAAGTTGCCATCTGTCTGTGGGAGGAGTACGCACACTGAAAAAGTCACAGGTTAGAATTTGCCCCAAACTATGCACAATAGTGCTTTTATAACAAAAATGTCATTCTCTTTTACTGACACTGAGTGCTGCTTGTGGATTTTAAAAGTCTATGTATAGGGACGGCTAGGTGGTGCAGTGACTAAAGCACCATCCCTGGAGTCAGGAGGACCTTAGTTCAAATCCGGCCTCAGACGCTTAACACAAAAACTAGCCGTGTGACCTTGGGCAAGTCACTTAACCCCAACTGCCCCTCCAAAAAAAAAAAAGAATATTACCTTATTTAAGGGGCGGCCAGGTGGCTCAGCGAGTAAGAGCACTGGCTCCAGTGTCGGGATGACCTGGGGATCAAATCCGGGCTCGGATACTTAGCATCACACCCAGAAATAACTGGCCGTGTAACCTTGAGCAAGTTACTTAACCCCGATCACTTTAAAAAAAAAAAAGAAAAGAAAAAAGTCTATGTATATTTAAAGATCTATTTAGCATGTGTCATAAATTTACTAAGTAGTCAGGGCACCTAGATCTTGACCCCTTGGCTGTCTACTAAATAGCTATATGGTCTTGGATTTTTCTGGATGTTAGTTTTATAGATAAAATAAGTTGACCTAGATATTCTATAAAGATCCTAAAGACTTTCAAGATTATATATTTCTACCTGTGCTTATTGTTAACTATATATGATGTTACAGTGGAACTGGAACTTTGAATTTATCGATATTTTTTATGTATTTTGGATATTAATGTTAAAGTTGATGAGTATAGAAAAGCCTGAAATTTAAATTTAAATTGACTTTGCTAGGTTGAGTTCAAGGAAATTCACTGTGATCTCTTTAAAGAACCTAGTAAAATATCCATCCAGTTGGACACCTGAGTGATAATAGGAAGTTGAAGGGGGGGAAAAAAGCAAAACAAAAGTATATAAATGCTTCTGTCCTGATTCCAAAAACCTCAAAAATCAAGCCAGAATGATTTACCAAAAATTGGAAACTTGGTTATTTCTGTGTAATCATGTTCATATTTTGTTCTCACTGGCCTCAAGGGTACTGTACTTGATGAAAATGTAACCATTGAGTCCTAGGAGGCTTCAGATTTAGCAATCTAGGGACTAACAGATAGGTAGAAATATAATGTGAATGAATGAGTAAATGAGCATGCATTAAGAATTTACTGTATGCTAGGTACTGCTCTGCCCTGAGGATAAAAGTGAAAAAGAAGAGCCCCTGCCTTCACAGAGCTAACATTGTTATGGGGGAAGACACCAGATAAGAGAATGAATGGCTCCCAGTGGGGGTGTTTGGATGATGAATGGAGTCATGGGAAATGACTGGCATGTTTTTATATGCACTAGCAGTATTACTGCAGGGCCTCAGGAAGGCAGGTGGAATTGAATAGAAGCATAGCAGTGACATGGCAGAAACGTGGTATGGTGGACTGCCCAGTCAGGAGTACAGGAGGATGAGGAGGGTAGCAAGTAGCCCTGTTAATGACATCATCCATAGCGAAAGCTTAAAAATGTTATCAGACAAGGAAAGTGCTTTAAGAATCTTTAAGTGGAAAATCAGTCTTTTAGAAATGCCTTCATATTTAAACCTATTCCATAGGTCACCTGACCAGGATGACATTAGAAATGGTCATTGAAATTGGGAGAGCTACAAAATCAGACTAGACTTTGTCTAAACTATATACATTGATTGGATAATCATATACAAGTAATTGCCAAATCTCCAGACACAGCCTGTGTTCTTATGTTTCGGTTACATAGTTTATTTCATAACAAATGAATTATTGCTTGAAATGATTCACTTAAATAATTTTTCCCCCTGTGAAATCTCTAGGTAGAAGATGTCTAAGGAAAAATGCCTTAAGAAATCCTTTCAGGATAGTCTGGAAAATATAAAGGAACGGATGAGAGAGAAAAGAAACAAGCGATTGGCACAAATTGGTAAACCCAAGCCCTTCCTGACTGCAAAGTGCAAGATACTCCGTAAGAAGCTTTCATATTTATTTTCTTTTGACAACATTCACAAAATTTGCATTTAATATTTAATAAGCCATTGAATATTTCTTTCAGCCAGCCCATCTACACAGTTGAAAAGTTACCAGGAGAACAACAGAGCTCTAGCTTTAGCTTTAGAAAATGAAAGATCCAAGGTGAGAGATGCCCAAGACATCATTCTAAATTTGGAGAAAGAATGCCAATACCTAAACCTTCAGCTATTTGAATTAAGAAGGCAGCTGGCTTCACAGCAAGCAGAAGATTCTACTGAGGTATTTTCATTACCAAAAAAAAGTTGTTTTCCCAGAAGAAAATGTTAAGACCTTTAAATTAATTATTTTAACTATTACATCTAGTTCAATTTTACTTTTAAAATTTAATAGCAGTAGGTTTTTCCTATTGATTACATTACTCAGTCTTAAGAGTCTGGTACAGTTCTGACCCAAGGATTCAATTATGGAGTGGATGCTTATGCTTTTCAAGTTGGCCTTCTTTCAAAGCCATTATAACCCCATGAGCCGTCTATTCCAGGAAGCCTCCCTTGATCACACCTTGGTGCTCATTATTCATGTTCTCTCTGCTCTCACTTTTCCTTACACTTGTTTGTATCTGCCATGCTCCTTCCTGAGGGCAGGAGCTCATTTTAGTTGTTTTTCTGTCTCCATTGCCTTGAGTATACACTGGAAGTGCTTGGTACCTATTTGTCTTTAAAGCAAACAGCAAATCAAACACTTGACTTTATGCATTGATGATCATTTAGCAGATTGAACTGAGTGACCGAGATGAGTCACTAAGCTAAGAGAGTTTAAGCTGGTTCTAAAGACAGCAGGTAAATTATACCAGGTCAAAAGACTCTTATTACCTTTCTTTCCATTTTGCAGCAGGAATTTATAGGCATTGATCTTATGGTTCAAGTTACCAAAACAATCTTTTTAATCATCCTGACCCAGTTCTTTTTTCTGATTCTGTTTCATATGATTATATGAACATGACCAGATTCAGTACTCTGAATTTCAGTAGATTGATTTGGGAAAAGGTTTCACCCACAATGGTCTTTTGATATTAACAGCCAATATTTTTTCAGCATTTTTATTATTGCTATTTTTAGGGGGATCAAGTTTATTGACAGTTTAGTTATTTAAATCTAACTGCATTTATTTATACAAACCTGGTATCATGTTATTAATGTAAGCCAGGTTTAGAAACAGCAGATTATATTAGTTAAGACTAAGAGGTTTCACACTATAGTTAACTTTCACTTTCATGTATGAGTTATCTATTTTCTACTGCAAATGTAAAATCCCATATTGGCTGTTCTGCCTTTCTTTGATTCAGCACCCTTCTGGGCAGTTTTCATATGCCATCAATTGTTACTTACATAGGGGAAATAGAACCATTATTTTGGTAGCCAGGACAAACCTATTGAAAAGTACAATGCACTGCAAAACCAAATGGAAATGACTTGGAAACTATGTGCAAAGATCTACTCATGTCACTTTTCTGCTCAAAAATTGTCTGTGGCTCCCTGTTCCTTGTCAGTGTAGTCAAACTTTTGCCCATTTTTCAAGGCCCTCCACAATTTGGGTCCACTTGACCTTCTAGCCTAATATCATATTGTTCCTTTTCATACTCTCCATTCCAACTAAAGTGAGCTACTCTGTCCCCAAAGTGTGCCCTGAGCTTTGCTGCTCCTGTGTCTTTTTCTTAAGTCATTTCCTACGTCTGAAATGTCCTCCTTATCTTTACCCATGGAATCCCTCCACATCCTTTAAAACCTTGTTCAAACACTACCTTTTTGATCTTTAACAACTTTCCATTTTGCAATTCCCCTAGCGCTTTTTGTTTCTGCTTCTCTGGTACATTTAATATTGTGTATTGTAGTTGTTGGGGTTTAGTTCTTCTTCTCCCTTAGTTGTTCCCCACCTACTGCGGCCAGCGCAGTAGGTGAGCTAGCGAGCGGTGAGAATAACGAGACGGGGGTGTAATTAATAATCTGTTTATTACAGGACCATTTCATACACAGCCAAAGATGCAAGGGGCTCACAGAGCTTATGTGCCCCCCCAAAAAAAGAATGTAGATAATGTACAAGGACCCTCCCTTAATCTTATTTACTATTTACCCTTGCTTAAGGTTCGTTATTTATTAGGTAATATCCTAGGACCATATCTGGAGGCATAAACAAAAAAGATTACTTGCTCTTGCTTATCTGCCCTGTAACCTTGCATGTAACTGTATTAGGTAGGGGAATATTCCCTTAGCGGGTCAAGGGACCCCAAAAGTTCTCTACATCCAAACAAGTTTATACAGCCTCCTGCTTATCTGCCCTGTAACCTTTCAGGGTTATATAGGGGAGGGGAACATTTCATTAGCAGAGCCGGGGGACTCCTGAAAGTTCTCTACACCCACCCTCATTCCCCACCCCCTACATTAATTAAGCTCTAAAAGGACTGGACTTGTGTCACATAGAAATTTGGTTTGACTCTGTGCCTGGTGTCTTATTGATAACACTTTTTCCCTACCTCTCTCCCAAAATAGTTTTAGTGATTGACAATATTTAGGAATTCATTGACAATATTTAGGAATTCATTCTAACATAATGTAAACATTTTTCTTTTTTCTTCAATCAGGCTAAACTGTCAGCTTTGAGAGGAATTATTTGTAAAGTCACTCAAAAATTGCTAGAGACAGCTGACCTTC
>NW_027185797.1:12308002-12408330 GCF_028583685.1 Petaurus breviceps papuanus | reverse complement strand
AATTATTTGTAAAGTCACTCAAAAATTGCTAGAGACAGCTGACCTTCTTAGCCCAGCTCAAGTTTTGTGTTCTACAACTCTTGTAAGTTTGTTCAATTGTCTTTCTTTTTTTCTTTTAAGACATTTATTTCAGTTGCTATTTATTGAACACCTGCAAGGTACATGATAACGTTTCTGAGGTGCTGGTGCTTTTTTGTGTTGTGTATTAATGAAGGTACTCAGAAAAGGAAATCCCTGAATAGCTGCTCTAAACCTTCTCGGGCCCCTTTTTGCCCCCCCCCCCCTCACAGCAGACGACTTTGCTTCCCACTTTCCTGAGTTCCTCTTTTCCCCTCCTTCATATCTCAAAACCCATATATAGCTTCATTTATCCTCTTCTTTGAGTCATTTTCCAAAGGAAAGGGGTCCCTTTTCAGGTCTAACCCTTCTAACTTTAATTCCATTTCCTCCATGAATCCTGGAGAGTTGCCTAATTGATGATTTCTTCCCTCTCACCTGTCTTCATTCTCTCCCTTTCTAATTGTTCTTTCTCTGCTGCCTGTGACATGCCAAGTTTCCCCATTTTTAAAATGACCCCTTGAGTTACCATTCTATGTCAATCTTCCCTTCTCCTGCCAGATTTCTAGAAAGAATGTTCCACTACTACTTCTCATCATTCATTCACTGCTTAACCTCACTATTGTGCTAAAACTGCCAGGTTACCAGTGACCTCATAACTTAAAGTCCAGTGATCTTTTTGGAGTGAATTCCTATCCTCCTTTACCTCTCTGCTGTTATTGACACTGTTGACCATCCCTTGATCGTGGATCACCTCCTTTGGCTTCCTATACCACTACTTCATCCTGGTTCCTAGACCTGCCCCCTAAGCGTGAAAGACCCCCACACATCTATCCTAGGCCTTTACTTTTCGCTCCACATGCTGGCCCATGGCAGTTTCATCAGTTGCCAGTCTTACCTCTACACAGATGATTCCAAAATCTGTGTGTCTTTGTCCAAATTACTATCTTTTCTCCTCCTCCCAAGTTAACCTGTTTCTGTTGAGGACATTGCCGTTCTTCTAGACACCACAGTTCATAACATGTGTCTTAAAAATAGGGGAGATTGAATGAGACGTAGCAAATGTATGGATTTGTTCTGGTTAACTGTGCCTATTTCTTTCAAATACAGTTTTCTCATGGGGTGGGATTTAGGGTTGGGCGAAGTACGTGATGGTATTGCCCAAAAAAAAGAAGAAAAAGAATTAGGGGTTCATTGAAAAGAGGAACAGAAAGAAATTCAGAAGGAAACAGATAAAGAGGACAATTTCAAAAGTAACACATTGAATCTATTATATACTTTTAAAAATAAGCTGTACATAATAGAAGTTTGTGGTTTCACATAGAATTCACTTGTTCTCTTCTACTTTATATGTTGAAATGATCCCTCTTTGGGTGTTAAGTTCAATATTAAAAAAAAAAAATAGATGAGATTGCTTTTCTTTGGTCTTCCCAGTATTTCAAGGAGGGAAAAAATACTTGAATCATTTCCTAGTCTCTCTCAAGGTTAGTGAGATTCGGCCACAGAAGTTGAGTAAGAGCTGGATTTAGAAAGGCTTATTATTAACAAATGGAGACATTTAAAGGAAGTAGTAAAAGTTCCACTCTCTATGGTCCAGCTTTTTGAGTCATTCGTGAATGACTAGAAGATAATAGCAGAGAAATCTTGGCATTTATTGGATAAACTGCGTTAGAATCTTTAAGGGGGAAAATTGTCCATCAGAAGTGGTTTTCCTGCTCTTGTTCTCTACAAGCACTGATGTGACTCTAATTGTAACATCTATAAAAAGATTAAAACCTTTTAGAGGGAACATTTCCCTTTGCTCATTTCTGACTAGGCAGATAATGATACAGGCTTAGCTGTGCTGTTCAGTGTCTAAAGACCCTTTTGGATCTGTTCTGTTACATTTTTCTTTTTAGCCAAAGTCTCAGTGTAATTTTAGAATTATTCATAAAGTATACCAAGTACTACTTTTTCATTTAATCTGTCTACTATCAATAATAATGGCTATGAATAAACTTTTCAAATAGTAACTACAAGAATAGCAGAAAATTGAACCCTTCAAAAAACTTGACTTTAAACCTTCAGAAAATAGAGACTATGTATGTGTCTGGTGTCATCCAACATGGTGAGTTTATCATCTTCAGTGTTCCTGTAATACCATTTTGATCTGAATATTGCTTCCTAAAATAACATCTCTTTGAAGACAAAATATTTAAGTTCAAGAAAAATTGTTATTTCCTTCCACTCCTTTTTTGGAGACAAGAGTATTTAGACCTTCAGAACCTGAGTAGGATTTTTATAGCTAAAGAGGAAGCCCGCAGAAATGGGTCATACTTATTTGCCTTCTCTTGTATAGTTAAACTGATACAGTAACTGGTAACGTTTCTATATGAGTATTTTCATGTTAATGAATGTTTTTCATACATGTTAACAGAACCAGAGAATGTATACCTCAGAAACAGAAGAATGCTACAAAGAAGATATCTCCAGTGACCCAGCAGTAAATCACTTACCGTTAGTATGAAAGTTTTTCAAAATTATTAATAAATGCACCTGCACCTTTCAGAAACAGAATAATCTTTTACTGACAAAAAGTTCTGTCATATAGTTTAGTAAATCTGGGGTCTGAATGTTCTTTTGAAATGAAATTTGTTGAAATCACAGAGCCAAAAAAAAAAATTTTCACTTTCTTACACTTTTAATTGTCTTCTTTGTTGGCTCAGCACAAGAAACCTTTCTAGGATTGGCATTCTTTTCCCAAAAATCATGCTCTTTACTTTCCAAACTGAGAGTTGTATTGTAGTGATTATTCTAATAATGTTTTTTCTTAAGGCATAAATTGTCCAGTTTATAGAAGAAATACTGCACTTATTCTTGAATAGCCATGTGATGCATGCTATATTTTTGGGCTGGACAAGTTACTGTTTTAAAATATATTCCCATCTCCTACCTATTTTCTGCCATCCTCTCTCCTTCATGTATCATTTTAAAGCAGTTTAACCCAAGATCATCAAAGAATGCATTGTGAATGTAAAGAATGGAGTTGAGTTTAGGTTTATATGTCCAAGATGGTTGTTATTTAATTAACATAAAACTACCCTGGTAAGTGATCATAATCCATATTTAAATACTGGTTTTTATGGGTAAAAGTAGTATACTAAAATTACAATTTATTTGAAATTACAAATATTAGTGTTTGGACATGATGGAGAAAATCACATTTTTGTGGATCAAAGACGTTTAAATCTTGCATTCATTTTGAGACGAGACGTGTTCTGTTTTGATATGCTGGATATACAGTATAATTCAGACTGTACTCATTCAGAATTTGATAATTTGAGCATGTACAAATTTTATCTTTGAACCAACTATAAAGAGTTTACTG
The DNA here is from genome assembly GCF_028583685.1 of Petaurus breviceps papuanus. Taxonomy (NCBI): domain Eukaryota; kingdom Metazoa; phylum Chordata; class Mammalia; order Diprotodontia; family Petauridae; genus Petaurus; species Petaurus breviceps. Next base: position 12,404,906 of record NW_027185797.1, on the reverse strand, counting down.
AAAAAAGTCTAAGTTAAATAGAAGTAGTAAATTAAAAAATAAATTTAATGCTGAAGGGACCTCAGAGATCCTATAGTCCAACCACATCATTTTAAAGATGAGGAAAATAAGGCCTAAAGAGATCACACAGATAGTCAGTAGTATTCTGAGCTCAAGTCCTCTGTCTCCTACTCTAGGACACTTTCATCCTCCTCCCGGTTTAAAAAAAAATGGATTTATGAGTTCTAGAAGATCAGGGACCATTCTAGCTGGATTCTTCCAAGCTGCAAAGTGATCTTCAGTCATCCAGCCTAATTCCCTTCACAGTGCATACAGGAAAACTGAGAATGAGAGCTGACTGACCTGAGCTTGCATAGATTAGAAGCAGCAGAGTTGACAGTCAAGCCCAGTTCCTCTCAGCCCAGACCTTGCATCTATTCCAGCCTACTGCCTCTTCCCAAATAAGGACCGACTACCTTAGGCCAAACAGTTCAGAATAGGTCCTGTTCTCTCTCTCTCTCTCTCTCTCTCTCTCTCTCTCTCTCTCTCTCTCTCCCTCTCTCTCCCTCTCTCTCCCTCTCTCTCTTTCTCTTTCCCCCCCTTCCCGCATCCCCCATACACAAAAAAATTTAGAATTCCATGTGCTACTAATGAGAAATTAGCCTCAAGGTGATTACTATTTTTTTTTTTAAACCTTGTGATGTGCAAGGACTGATTTTGATAAACTTAGCCCTTCTCAGCAATGCAAGGGCCTAAAACAGTTCCAAAGGACACATGATGGAAAATGCCATCTACATCCACAGAAAGATCTATAGTCAGAATGCAGAACAAAGCAGACTATTTTCTGTTTTGTTTTGTTTTCTCATGGTTTTTCCCATTTATTTTAATTATTCTCTGCAATATGACTGATGTGGAAATGTGTTTAATAGGAACGTATATGTGGAGCCCATATCAGATTGCAGGCTGTCTTGGGGAAGGAGTGGGGAGAAAATTTAAAACATATGGAACTGAATGTTGAAAACTAAAAATAATTATTTTAATAAATTGGGCAGGGGGAGGGGGATTAAAAATACAAACCTAAGGAGGAATGAAAAAACAAATGTAGATAGTCTGGCTAAAGAACTTTAGCGGGGTTTGGAGATGGTACTTTAAAAAAAAAACAGATATTAGGAAAATGTTGAAATTCTTATTACAATAAGATTAATGAATAAATTGTAGTTGTTACTTACTCATAGGCAACTTCCAAGGCGTATACCTATTCTGGATGCTGACCGAGAAGAAGCTGAATCAATTCAAGTAGAAGGTAATTGCCACCTCGCCAACGTTGCCACTCTGCTCATACCCCATCAGTGACTTCCCATTATTTTTAGAATAAAGTCTAAACTCCTTAGCTTAGAATTCAAGGCCATTCACTGTTTGGGCCCAGTCCATGTTTCTATCCTTTACTTTGTATTCCTTAAGGCAAATCCAGAAGTGGCTCATCCATGCATCTTCATCTTTGCTCATATAATTCTTCTTGCCTCAAGTGTCTTCCTTACTCTCTGCCTTATTCCCTGCCATCTATTCAGTTTTATACAGGTTCTGCTACCCTCAGTGACTTTTCCCTCCTTTGAATTTCTGTAGCATTTAATGCCTGTCCTCCTCATTTGAGATTTAAACAGAAATTCTGGGTAGTATACCATCAATTTTTCACGTGCCTATTCAGTAAAATTGTATGTTCCCCAAAAGATCATATCATTACTTTTTGTGTTTCCTATAACTGCTTTTATGGTGTCGTACAGGTAGATGTTGCTTAATATTTTGTTGGTTGATTTATTAACTAGTTCAGCTAGATTCATTTCTTAAAGGAATATAATAGACCTTTGAAGAGTTTTTTTCTAGGGGCCAAACAAAAATCTTTTCACAAGTCAGATTCATGTAACTAAGAAACCTAATGATAATATCGTTTTCTGAGATTATTCCTAAAACAGATACTTTTACAACCTATCATGAATGTAGAAAATACCTTTCTGGTCCTGTCATGTCTATGGAATATCCCATTAGGTAAGGGGGTAGGGAGGAAGGAGAACCTTGTAAATTAATTTATCTATTAAATCCTTAGGAGAAAGCTCTCCCATTTGTCTAGATCCACTGGGGATTAATAATGAGGCTTCTTCAGATGAAGAGGAGAAGCTGCCTGACAACATCTTACCAAGAAGTGTATCTGTTCGGCGCTGCAGTGTAAGGAAAACACGCACTGATACATGTCACACTGAAACCTTCGATCATTTAGAAATTGGTCAAACTAAAATGAAAATTAATTATTCACAAAGAGGAAAAAGAGAACAGAAAGGCAGATCCAGTGGGACGAGAAAATCTAAGTGTGCATCCAAAGGTAGGAAGAGCAGGGGGGGAGGTAATAAGACTTCTTCCAAGGAAAAATTAGGTGAGTCTATTGACTCCATCGATGCCTACGATTTTAATTGTGAAGAATGTGTTCATATCACTCCTTTCCGGCAAAAGAAAGTGGATGGTGATGGTGAGCAAGAAGAAATCGACATTCAGTCTGAGATGAACAGCTCTGAATCAAGTATTTCAGAACAGGATTCTGGTGAACTCTATGTACCTTTTAAACAAAAGTCCAAATACGCGCAAAATCCTGTCTCTCTCCTAAGCCCGGTTCAAATGAGGCCCCGATCCAAAAGGATGCTGTTAGAGCAGAAGAAGGGTACAAGTGAAACCCCCCCTGAGAGCTCTGTGAGAGCGGACAGCAGCCACTGCATCAGTAAGTGAAGCATTTGTTTGTCTACAGTTCTGATGTTGATGGTAAATGATAGTTTGGTGCTGATGTAGTCACCATATGTTTCTCTGGGGGAGGTTACAGAAGCACCATCTGTCTGGGGAGAGAGGGGGGGATTGTTCTGGCTGATAATGAGGGAAACCATTCCTGGCTTTCTCTGGCCCACTTCAAGCCAGTTTTTAAACACGTTCTCAGGCATATTGCACATAGCTTATTAGTGAAGACCACAAAAGCAGGGAAAAAAGTTTGGCAAAGAGATAAAGTTGGGCCAAAATCAAAGGATCTGCATGTATTGTACAAAATTACAAAGCTTATAATGGATTACAGACATAATTCAGCTTATCAAATTAGTGATATGTGTGAACATTTATGCTTCATCACATCAAGTGACTTGATAATCTTTACAAATCAGCCGTCTACTCTCACATTCTCCATGCTGCCTTATTAACAACTTCTCTTGCCTCAGCCCCCAATTCTGCTCCTCATCACATTTTCAGAAAATTATCTTAGTTCCTGTTTTGTTAAAAAAAAGATGAAATTCATCTCATAGGAGGCCCCTCAGTTTGTTACTGACCCGGAAACCTGAGTCTTGGAAATGGAAAGGAACTCAGTAGAGTCTTCTACCTGAATGATGACTGTCCCTCTACCATGCAGTATCCCTTGGCAGGTAATCAGTCCAGCTTTTCCTCAGAGGTTGATGATAGGAAGTGTGGAACAAAACCTCTTGGCAGCCCATCCCAGCTGGAGAATGTTCTATTCAGATGTTCTTTTTGTAATGGCCACCTCTTAGTCCTAGGTCTGCCCCTGGCAAAACCTGGGAGTACTCATAGCCTCTCTCAGTCTCCCCCTCTAAATCTCACCTAGCTTCAGTTTGCTTCAACCAGGTAATACAGTATAGTCATTTCCTCCCTCTCCATCCTCATTGTCTTCTCTATGCCTCTTCCAGTCTGCTAATGTCCGTCTCTAAGCAGAGCATTCCGAATTAATTAATTAATTGATTGATTGATTAATTAGTTCAGTCAATGAAAGTTTTATTAGGCACCTACTATGGGCCAGCCAATGTCTTGAGGGCTTGGAATACAGAGAAGGGCCCAGTATTCTATGTTTGGCCTAATGAGGAGAGAGTATGACAGACAGATGGGTGGCCACCGTCTTTCTGGATATAAGATGCCTCCTACAGAAAAAATGAGGCTTCTATAATTGTGACAGTATTGGCTTCTTTAGAGCTTTCAAGTCCCCTAAGGCCTCCATCACTCTAACCCTATCCCTCCAGACCTTTTTAACCTAGACAGCCTTCCAACCATCTCTCCAGTGCTGTGCTTGTGGAGTTGGGCTTTTTTTAATTACATAAAGTTGTCATTTGTCTCTGCAGCATTTCATTTTATCACTTCCAGAATGTCAAAATTTCTCTTGAATATTAACTCTGCCATCCAACGGATTAGATGTCCCTCCTGCATTTGTTTCATCTGCACGTGTGATAACATGCCATCTATACCTAGATCCAAGTCATTCAGTAGAACAGAGCCAAGGATAAGTCCCTAGGACAGTCCCAAGACTTCCTCTCTACTTGATTTTGCTCTTTTAATCCAATGATGTGTCCATCCTGGTCTGGCTTCCGATCTCCCTAATTGTACTATAACTAATCCTTATCTGCCTATCTTACCCACAAGCATTCATCGAGTGACTGTCCTGTGGCCTACTAAAAGTGGGAGTGCTTGCTGTACCAGACTCGCAAATGCGATTGGTCTCACATGACCTGATCTTGATGCTCTTCCTTACTGGTCATTCCTTGGCTCCCTTTCTCAGTGTTCACAAATCATTCCGTTCCTGACCCCTTCTGGAACTGGGCCAGGAATGGAAGGCACATCTTCGAGTCTGTAGTGGTGGAAAAGACCCACTTTTCCTGTTTGAAGACTGAGAGCATTGCTTTTCTCCAGGCAGGTGGTGCCTGTGCCAGCCTCTAGAAATTTTCTGAGGTCACTGACAGTGAAAACCTGAGAGACCATCCAGCTTAACCCACTTATTATTACAGATGATATAACTGAGTCCCTGATAACTTAAGTGAATTGTCCAAGGTCACAGGATAACATGGCCAAGGTTCAAATCCAAACTACACCGTGGTTACTCTGGAGCCTCACCCTGTCTGGGCTAGTGTCACCACATGACATCACATGTGTGAAACTGGCTATGTTGTATACCTGTCATTGTCACATTGTGACATTGTTTCCTGTTATACATCTGTCCGTGTCACTATGGAATCTTTTTTTTTTCAAGGCTTCAAGATGTAGTAACATGAACTTTGAGTGCTGCTTATTCCAGTCTTGCTATCCCTTTACTTATCTTGCCTGTCAATTCTCTGTTAATTACATTTAATTGATCCTTTATGTTCTGAAGATCTTCCTCCTCGGTTGAAAACACAGAAGTAATATAATTGAATAATTCTGCCTTCTCACTGTCAAATTCAACATTTATTAAGAATTTCCTATATGTAGGTCATTGTACTGTAGGATATCAAGACAAAAATGAGAGTCTCTGACCTCTGCTGGAGGGAAGCCTGAAATACATCCACAAAAGAATATAATTTAATGTAGTGAAGGAGGAGGAGACACAAAAGACACATCAAAGTGTTCTAGAAATTTAATTTATTATCCTGATAAAGTCTTTTTTTCTTTTAATATGAACCTGTGATTTTATCAGCCTAAAGAATCCTGGTATAGTAACACCCTCCATTGACAAATTGATTACTCACCTCTAACGGATAGCCTCAGGGAGCTAGCTGCCTGGGGCTCAGAGAAATAAATTGTTTGGACTCCAGGTCTTTCTCACTCCTAGGTGGCCCTACTCTCTGCTGTGTCAAGCTGCCCCTCAGCCTGTTAGTGTGTCTTAAACTGGGCTATCAAAAAGTTAATGTAATCCTCTTAGTGTGACCATTGACCCGGACCCGAGGAAAAAAATAGTAGGATGATTATTTGATTTGTATGGATGCTATAGCTGACATTTTCAGAGTGAAGCTTTGAAAAATGTTTGACTTGAATTATGTTATTGGAATGTCAATAGCAACCCTATAAGGGATTTAGTGGAGGTATTTATCATCCCCATTTTTCAGATGAGAAAATTGAGACTTCAAGAGGCTAAAGAGATGTGCCACATGTACTTCTACTGCCAGCTATCAGTTTATTCCTTGTACTCCTTCCAGTTTCATCTAAAAGTTATTTTGGAGATCATCTACCTCATTGGGTCTTGGGCCAAGCTTTGTACAGACTTCACTCCTTTTTACAGTTTTGTGAAGTGGCATCTTGTAACTTTCCACCCCCATCTTGGTAATGTTTTTTTAAGTAGATTACATCCAGCATCTGTATTGCCTGGAGCTTCTCTCTTTCTCCTGTGGCCTAGATCAAATGTTCACTGATGGAGGTGATTTCTGACGTCCTTTGTTATAGCAGCTGATTTATATATCAGTTAAACTTTTATAGATGAGACAGCATGGAGGAATGGATAGAGAAAGGTCCTCCAGGTCAGGAAGCCCTAAGTTCAAGTCCCACCTTTGTCACATACATGGGCATGGACACCCAGGATAGTCATTGTGCCTTTCCATACCCCAGGCACATCCCGAAGACCAGTAGGTGCCAAGCAGTCACAGATCTGCCAATGAATTTCTTCACAGGGGAGCTCCTACCACCAATTTGATCACATCCCAGTACTGAAAAGATCGTTTTAGGAGAAATGACTCCCTCTTTTTCAGGGTGAGCTGGTTTCAGTGGCCTGTGTTGGATCTGCTGGGATTGTAAAGTAATTCATCTTCCTTTAAACCTTTCTGTGCATTTGAAGTTAATTTTGACTTCGCTTCAGTTTAATGGAGCAAACTTCCCTTCATCCCCCACTTTCCACTTCACCTTCTGGCTGATGGCTCTCCTAACCAATTCTAACCTTACTTCCCTCACTCTCCTTTCCAGCTCTTCCTTAGACTTGGGTGCTATTATCTATGTCCTTTCTTTATGTCTTCAGTCTCTTTCCCTTGGCTCCTTCATCTCTGCTCAAAAACACTCCCTTTTTTTTTTCTAATCCTGCCACTTCCCCATCTTTTCCCTTTTTTCTGCCCCTCTTAAGCAATCTCTACTTAATTTTGTTACTACATCACTGGTTTGCCTCTAAAACTCATTAAAATTTGCCATGTGCTCAGACAGTTCTACTAAAAATTAGCCTCAAAAAGGTCACTAAATGGTCTGATTACTAAATCCAGTGGCTTCTCAGTCTTCCTCCTCTTTGATGTCTATAGCATTTACAAGTGTACAGCAGGTGGGTCACACTCAAAACAAACCCCTGCAGGCCACATTTATATGTTGTATTTTATTTTGTTCAACGTTTCCTAGTGATATTTTAATCTGGGCGTCACTTAGTGAGCCTGACATCTCTAGTCTGCACTATCCTTTTGATTCCCTAAGGCTTTATCTCCCATCAGATTTTCCTCTTTCTTAATCTTCTAATCATTTTTCCATCTTCCTCATGGTATCCCTTTTCTTTTCTTTCTAGCATTACCTGATGCTCTATCCTTGGTCTTTCTCCTCTTGCTGTGCTTTCTTCTTTGGTGATCCTGTACATTCCCATGGCTTCAACTGTTACCTCTATTCACATGACTTTGAAATTTATATATCCAGCTCTGACTTCTGTCTGTCCATCTGTGTGTGTCCCTTTCCCCACCCCACTCCCATATTAGATCAGGTGCTAAGTGCTGTTGATTTTTTTCCTAATGTCTCAAATCCAGCCCCTCCCACTGCTGCCTCCTTAATTCAGCTCTTTATTTTTGCTTTTTGAATGGGCTATACCTTTTGACAAACCTGCCTCCCTTTCCTCTCCTCCCCACAATTGATCCCACACACAAAATCTTCTTTATTAGTCTTTCTAGAACACAAATATGATCAGGTCACCCTACTACTTAAAAACCTAAGCTAGGTGCCCCCACCCCTACTTTCCACTAAACAGATCAGACTCCTTTTCCTTGAATTCAAGACCTCACACAGTCTTGAGTCCAGCCTATATTTCAAACCTCATCAAATACTCTTCACTTATTCAGTGCTCCAGTCGAACTGAACAGTTCACCCTGTGTCCTCTTTTCCTACCTTTGATCACCCTGTTCCCTGTGTCTTGAGTAAGTAACATGACCTTTTTATCTGCTTGTTGTTTTCCCCATGTTTCTGAACTCAACTGCCACATTGTTCATGAAGTGTTGACTACCCCCTACTCCAGCTGGATAGAATTTCTCCCTTTTCTTAGACCATTAGTATTCTTTACATACTTATCCTGTTCAAAGTTGTATTTTCTAAGTTCATGTCTTATCTTATTTGTGAGAACAGAACCAAAGTTGCATCAGGTAAACATTCTGACTTCTCTAAACTCAGATTGCATAACTGGAATCAATTTTAGGTTTTTTACTTTTTCTGGATCATTCTTCAGTGAATGTTCTCTCCATAGGTTCACCTTCTGAAACTCAACAGTCATTTCATCTCGGCTTGAAGGATGTCACCAATATCGATCAAACTTCTGGTGCAAAAAGCAGAAAACATTCCATTCCCTTCAGCAAGAGTGAAGAAAGTTCTGCACTGCCCCTGCGTAAGCGCAGGTGTACCCTCAGTGTGAATTATAAGGAACCTACACTTAGCGCGTATGTTGTAATGGTCTTTTTGTGGGGTGAGGCAGAGGGTTGTGGGTTTTGGGACAGAAGGACTGAGACTCACATTGTGATTTAATTCAACTGTGATTCTGATTTGAACTACAAAGGCTATATATGAATCTTAGAATTACTTCTAACATCTTATTTTATTTTCATAGAAAACTGAGAAGAGGAGACCCATTTACAGATGTATGTTTTTTGAATTCTCCAATTTTCAAAGAGAAAAAGGACCCTGGACAACGCAGATCTTCCAACAAAAATTCACTCTCCAAATACAATGAAGCTTTTGTTGGATGTTGTTGAAATTCATCTTAAAACTTCTTGAATGAAAAGAATTGATGGTGTTATTGGAACCAGAGTAGGCAGAACTATTAACATGAAAAGTTCTGCTGTTTAAAGCATCATAGTGCTTTAAAAACCTATCTTCAAACATTTGACATTGATTTTTTTTTCCTGCTGTAGATAAATAACTGGTCTTACCCTCTTTAAAAAGCTTTAAAAAATCTTTAAAAGCTTAAATGTATTATACTACCTAAAGCCCCTAGTTTCAATGAAAATTATATTTCCTATAGTAATTGTAGAGAAAATGGTGCTGGTTAATTAGACAGTCTTTAAATTAGTAACTTCAGACATCTTTGTTTTCCCCATATATGGGGAATTATAACTGAAATGTATTAAAAGACAGGTAAAGAATCATTCAGAGCTCTTTTTTTAATTCTTTTTTTTGTTTTTGTTTTTTGCTTTTTGGAGGGCAATTGGGGTTAAGTGACTTGCCCAAGGTCACACGGCTAGTTTGTGTGTTGTGTCCAAGGTTAGATTTGAACTCGGGTCCTCCTGACTCCAGGATCGGTGCTCTATTCCCTGCACCACCTAGCCGCCCCTAGAACTCTTAATTATTCAATTTCATTACCTGCTAACAATACAATTTCTGGTCACTTTGTATGATTTAATCACTTTGACTTTTTTAGCTTTGTATATATCTGCTTAAACTTTTAAGAAATCTGTTGCTTACCATATACCAGAAATAATAAAAATTTATAAGGTAGCCCTGCGACAATTGTCTTCTCCATTTAAAGTGCGTTTTCTTTTTTACTAATTGGAGCAGTTGTCTTTGAATTTTAATGTAAAAGATATCTTAGTAGTGAACCAAAGCAATGAAAGGTAAAATGACTACATACCTGGACATACTCAAAAGGAATGCCCCTTCACTTTTAGTTGTTTGGTATAGGGCTGGCCTAGGCAGCTTCCTCCATTCTCACTAGGAGCAGATCCTACCAGAGACACCAGGTTTCACCTTAAGTCAGTTTGCTTCAATGCAAATAAGATTGTTAATGTAACAAAAGGCTGACTGAATGAGCATTCACATCTTCCTGTTTGGTATCTCAACAGATCCTCAAAAACAAATCTACAAAATGAAGGCACAGGGTTGTGTATTGAACCCTTCCAATGTGATCAAAATAGTGATGCCTATTTTTGCTTATCTTCTGCTGCTTTGTGAAAAGTAAGAAAAAATTGGGCAGCTAGGTGGCGCAGTGAGAAAAGCCCTGGCCCCAGAGTCGGGAGGACTGAAGTTCGGTTCCGGCCTCAGACACTTAACACCCACACAAAAATACTAGCCGTGTAACCTTGGGCGAGTTACTTAACCCCAATTGCCCTTGAAAAGGCAAAAAAAAAGTAAGAAAAATTGATTTTAAAAATATCTGTGGGTTTGCCATTGTTAAGTTGCCTTGTTATATAAGGCAATGAAAGTTTTGTAAATAAATATCCAGAAATGGCATATACTTCATAAAACTGAGATTTCATTGCTATAGGTGTTCCCTCCACCATTGGGGTGTAGGGTATGTTCAAGGAAGACTTTAAATCTTTAAATTAGTAACTTCAGACATCCGGTGTGAGGGCTGCCAAGCCCTTTCCAGAGTTGCTTTCCACTTTTGGTTTCTACCTGATTCACCCAACTCTGACCTGTGGCTCCAAGAAATTGTAGCATGCACAGCAGCCAAACCCTGGTAAAGCGTTTTGGCAGATAGGCTAAACCAGGGTTGAGGGTAACCAAGGGTTCTCAAACCCTTCAGTGAGTTAGGAGGGTGGCTACCCCAAGCACACAAAGTTTTCCCTTGGTAGAATGGGTGGAGGAGAACAATTTATTGTAGTAGCCACAAAGGCAGCTGAAGCAAGCACTGTGGAAAACTTAAGAGCTCGGTAAGATATCAAAGATGTTAAGATCAACCACCATATCCCAAGCCATGAGCAGTCTTTGACTTGCCTTGCCGCTGGACTTCTATAACTCTGGAATAGTGTGAGGCCGACTTCACACATCTCACAAATCCAATTTATACTCAAAAGACATCACCCATAACACTATCATTTTTATCTGCCTCAGCGTCCTGTGATGACTGGCAGGTGTGGATACACTGGGAGCTGCCGTCACAATCCTGCATACAGGCAGACCAGGACATTGGGTCATTTCACTGGACTGACTGAAGCAGCAGTGGGATTTGGCAACCCCTGGGTACTCCAAAAGGAGTGAATGTCAGGCTCATGGCAACATGATTGCAACTCACAGGAAAGCATCATGCTGTCATCCTCGGTGCATAGTCTCCCACCATGATGAATGAACTCTGATGAGGTCAGAGCAAAATTCCATGCAAACACCCTCATCATCAGTATGCCAAAAGAGGACAAGCTTCTAATTCTGGGTGACTTCAATGCAAGAGGAAGCAGTGACTACCAGATGTGGCAGGGAGTCCTAGGGAAGAATGGAGTTGGAAATGGCAACAGCAATGGTTATTTACAACTGAAGACTTGTACATCTCATGACTCCATCCCCAACACTTTGTTCGTTCCATTTACCTAAATGCAGTAAAACCTTGAGGATGCACCTTCACAGCAAACATTGGCATTTCATAGACTATGTAAGGGGAAGAAACAGGATGTGAGAATTATAAAGGCGATGTGTGACACACAGTGCTGGACTGATCAGAGACCCTGTCCAAGTTAAATATCTGCATTTGACAAAAGTGGCAGCCCCAAGGCAAGACAACCACCAGAAGACTTAAATGTCAACAAATTAAAGCATTTTTCTGAGTGTGAACAGTTTGTCACTAACTTGGAGGGAAAACAGCCAACACATGGTTGGCAATAGTGGAGCAGAAAAGTGGGCAGCTTTCAGAGATGTGAACAGCTCTGCATTTACTCATCTGGGCCAAAACAGTCATGAACATCAAGATTGGTTTGACAAAAATGATTGGGAAATTCAGAAGCCAGTAAATGAAAAATGAGAACTCCACAAGGCTTACCAGCAGGATAGCTCATCCATCTCTCCACAAAAAAACTAAAGTGCCAGAGAAACAGGAATGCAGGATTCTTGGCTTAGTAAGAAGGCAGATGAAATTCAGTTTAAGCGCTTTTATGATGCCTTCCTTGAAGGCTGTTTATAGGCCATAGTGCATCTCGACTACTTAGTGCTGATGGAGCCACCTTGATTAGAGATAAAGACATGATCCTGGAGAGATGGAAGAACACTTCCATAAATGTTTTCAATAGACCATCATCAATCAGTGCTGAAGGCATTGGGCATTTACTTCAGATTGAAGTCAGTCCTTCTCTGGCCAAACTTGCAACTAAGGAAGAGGTTTTAGATGGCATTTGGCTCATCTTATGTGGTAAAGTACCTAGTGCTGATGCTTTTCCAGCTGAGATTTACAAGGGAGGAAGTCCATTGCTCATACGAAAGCAGAACAGAGGTCTGTATGCAATATTCATTGATCTGACCAAGGCCTTTGATAATGTCAGTCATGAGGGCTTGTGGAAAATCATGGCTAACTTTGGCTGCCTGGAGAAGTTCATTTCATGACAGCATGCTTGCATGGGTTCTGGATGATAGACTATGCTCTCATGCTTTCTCAGTCACCAATGGAATGAAGCAGGGCTCTGTATTTGCTCTCATGCTTTTTAGCATGATGTTTTCAGCAATTGTTGGACACCTTTGGCAAGCATCAATGTCAGCTATTGAACTGATGGTAAATTATTTCACTTGAAAAGGCTACAAACCAAGACTAAAGTGGAGGGAGAGTTGTGTCAAACTCAAATAGAGAAAGGGGACCACTAATCTTTACATGAGGATCCCTGCAGTTTACCTATTGACTTAGCTCTCAAATTTGATTATCTGCTTTATCATATTGTTATTACATTTTAATCTGGCTCAGGTGTCACGGACCACATGGGGCTGACCAACTACATATGTGATGTCTCATTGTAGACCACTGTTTAGCACAATACTAGGCACAGGGTAAGTGCCTAGTAAGTGATTGCTGTTAGACACATAACTAATATGAATTACAGAAAAATACTTCAGATGCTGTAAATTTTTTACATTCTCCATGTTTTCTGTGGTTTTCATGTTTCTTCTTCCACCTTTCCCTTTTACTCCTTTAAGCAAAGTATCTAGAATTTGTTTCCTTGGGTCCATAAATAAGCTAAATATCAACATTTTAAATTCAAATCCTTTATCAGACTTGAAATCTATTAATTAAAAATGTCTTTCAAGTCTAGGTCCAGTATTTTATTTCTTTTCATGGAGATTGCACTGAAAATGTCCAAAACCTTGAAGCAACCTCAATTTCCTCATGCTGGGGAACTTTTGTACCCCACTCACAGCCACATTAGAGCTTTATTCTGAATGACTTTACTTGCCTTAAGGCCAGGCTTCCCTCCTGTCTTCCACCTTTACTTTCATGTATATAGCTGAGTTCCCTATATATTAAATAATTCCAAAGCCTTTATGAATACCATTTCTGGGGGCTGTTGTGTCTCCCTCAACAAGTTCTCTGTCTTATCTTGTCCCTATGACTGTCACTTTCCTGTACACAAAGTTTCAGTGGCTTCCTCTTACCTGGAGGACAAATAAATATGTTCCTTTCTCTGACACTTAAAATCCTTCCCATTTATATTTCCACACTGATTTCACCTCACCCCCAAATAGCTAAATTAGAAATACTAAGTTCCTGATGAACTGGCCTAGTTGCTGTTGTCTGTAGTTGACATTCCGTGCACGCCTTTGGTCACAGGAACCTAAGATTTGAAGCTGGGAAGGCCTCAGAGGCCAAGTCCCAATCTCATTGTACAGATGAATAAAATGTATCTAAGGAGGATCACACAGCCAGTGTCTTCCAGGTACTTACAGTTGCTGACTGAGCTGAGGTCTACCCTTTGAGGCACCTAGCTGATGCTCTTCGTACTTCCCTTCTGCCTCTTGGAATCCCTCCATTCCTTCAAGGGGTCAGCCAGGCACTATTTCCCCATTATTAGTGCTCCTCTCCCTTTTGCTTCTGCAACTATATTTAGTCTACATGTTTTAGATGTATCAGTGTACACACTCTGGCTTCCTCATGGTAGGTGCTCACTCCCTAAGTTTGTGTTGCATGATCTCCATGCCATTGGTGTCCATCAGTCTGCCTTGGTTTCACCCAACCAACTCTTTCTCCATCTTACTCCCCTTGGTGGCTATTGTCTTGCCCATCTGCCTCCATTCCTATTAGCTATGAGCACACCTCTTGAGTGGCTGGTGAGCTCCGCCTCCCTGGTTTGGTTTTAATTGTTTATCACTCAGTGTGTTGATATGTGCACCCTTGACCCAACCCTTACAGTTCAGAGACTGGGGAACAATCAAGGTTATATTTAAAAGGACTGCCCTTTGTAGGACCCCATCATCTTTCTATTTCTTCTGGCACACAGTAGGCACTTAATAAATGTTTATTGACTAAAACAGTTTACAAGCAGCTAAAGAAGCAATGGAATTCCACTAGTTTCTCTAACAACTCATCACAGTACTATACAGACAGTGTCTTTGTTGGGCTATGGGTTCATTCTGTGTTGAGTTGAATCCCTCAGTCAACAAGCATTTAAGTACTTAATACATGTGTCCAATAAAATATATAATGAAAGACATAAGCAATTCATGTGCTTAAGGGCCCTCTTTGATGGGTTAAGGGCTTCTTGAGTTGAAACAGGCAAAAGGAATTCACTTAAGTACTTCCTATGTGTCTGTTAAGAGCCAGGGATAGAAAAAACATTGTAAGCAGCCCCTGCCCTCAGGGAGCTTACCAACTAATGGAAATCATGAAAAAAAGATGCTCAGTAGTAGAGACTAAAAAGTCTGTGATGAATTATTAATCCTTTCCCATTTGTAGTATTAAAGGAAATCCCCTGGAATAAAAACACAACATGCCAGAAGATTTGGAACTTTTTAAAATATAATTTAAAACTATTTTGTACCAGTACAATATATTAATTTTTACAAATGTAAAATTTTGTCAGCTGTTAAAGCATTTGCAAAAACCACACATCCTACTTCAGCTTTTATTGCACAATATCTATATGAAAATATTAATTTTTAAATTAGAAAACATAAATTATGCTTTCAATATAGAAGAGACAATCTGATTTTTTTAAGACAATACTATATAAGAAAATCTACCCAGAAAATAACCAACTTTCACAGGTTACCAAGCTCAACAGGTGTTACAGAATGCCCAGTTTACAAAATGTTTAAAACCAGTACCAGGGAATCTTCATACAATCGCATCTGTACTCCATTATAAATTAAGTTGGTTTATTTAAAAAAAAGTTGAGGCATCTTTTAGTGTGAGCAAGCATTACAAGTAGCTCTTTTCCCATACTAATTCTCATAGTTCCAATGTGACGTCAATTGGCCCAATTAAATTCTGCAACCTATCTTTGTACTCATTTTCCCCTCACATACTCAATCTCTGGCAACTTCACAGCCAGTGACTTACCATTGTTATCGCTGTAATCATGAGGTTTTTCTACCCAATATAAACAAAGGCTAAATTCAGTCTTTTATAAAATCAAGTTTATATATTTGCATCACAAAAGAAAAAAATTAGTGTCAAAAACATTGTTTGGTCTTCCTTGATATTTTGTAGGAGATGGTTTTCCCAGAGCTGGACTGGTAAATATACCACTGTTCCCGTAGTGTAATCCGTAAACATATCCCAGTGTTGAGCTGAAATGTAACGACAAAGTGATTGTAGAATGGAGTTGGAATGGGACAGGCTTCTTTCTGGGTGTGATACCACCATAGTAGTTAAAATACTGACTGTAAAGCTTGGTAGAAAATAGATTTTCCATAGACAAGTACAGAACCTGGAGGACTTGTTTGGTGGGATCTTGCAATAAGCTGATGCCATTGAACATACCATGGGGATAATTTTTTAAAAATTCTTCATGAATTTCGTAGGACAAGAATATGACTTACTAGACCCCAAATAAAGCAAGTGAATGAATGAGAGCCCCTACTCTTGATGACTCAAGTAGTTCTTGGGGTCACTTTGGGAACTTATGTCCTGCATAAGCAAAATGAAACTAGGACATGACACATCTATCTACAGAAAAGAAATATGAAAATAGTGGTCATAAAGTCCCAAGTTATTATAGGTAGAGAGTATTATTTTCAAAAATCCAAATCTTTAGAAAAAGTCTTAGCAGTACAGAATGTCCAAAGAGACTCAGCCACCCCCCTTCAAATTCTCATACTCCAGAACTGCTCACAGCACCTCACATAGATGAGTGTTTTTAAAAATATATATATTTATAGCAGGTCTACAATGAGACCTCAAACGTATTTCACCTTTTTAAAAACAAGGGTTTATTTTTTAATTACTCTTCCCTTCCTTAATGTTCTCCTGAACAAAATAAAAATAAACTCTGTCACTCCATTAGAAAACAAACTAAAGACATTCACGGTCTGGAAATTTTTCCAAAGCCCCCAAAACTTGGTACTATGTGCAATCTCCTCCCATGTAGGCCTGGAGGAAATTCCTGATTACCTATCACTGAACATACTGCTAAATTACACACCGTAGAAAATGTACATTAATAGTAAAGAGTAAAATCTATTTCATAAAATAAAAATGTTCTGTAACTTCCATTTAAATACACATCTGAAAAGCTATAAGAGGAGTTTTTTGTTTTTGTTGTTTTGTTTTGTTTTTTTTGAAAAGTGCTAGTCAAAACATGTATAAGTATCTTCAGTACATTGTCCCAGTTCTTTAAAACTGAACTCTGTTCATCAGGCCTGGTGACAGATTAATTGCTACAAGGTAGAAGAAAAAAAGTTTTCACTTGTCAATTAATCCAGCTTCCTTAATTTTGGTGAAGAAGAATTTCTCCAAGATATTGGCACATTTGTAGTATTCACTCTCTGGGGGGTTGTACTCTTTGCAATTGGTAAACACCCGCTGTAAGTCAGCCATGAATAATTTCTTAGATACGTAGTACCTATTCTTGAGCCGTTCACTCATGGTTTTCAAATCTGTATAAGAAAGAAAATATCAACAGTCTTTCATTCCTTTTAGTATTAGCTGGTAAACAGGATCAACAAAGAGAATCATTTATTTCATTAACTAGATTATGGGTTCCAGCACAGGAAGACTGAAAGAACCTATGCTTTTTTTAATCTACCTGGGGAATACCTGAGCGTGGAAACTCCCTCCACCAATTCAGATGGCAACCCATCTATGACTTTTAGTAGATATGTAAAAGTCCTAGGGAGTTGACTTGGGATACTGCCAAGGTCAATGACTGACCAGGGTCATACAATTACAGTGTAAAAGGTAGGACTTTCCCAGATGCCAGGCACACAACTCTGTCCTTTTAAATGCATTCATGTCAGGGCAGGTAGGTGGAGCAATAAATACAGCACCAGCCATAGAGTCAGGAGACCTGAGTTCAAATATGGCCTTAGACATTTGACACACTTACTAGCTGTGTGACCTTGGGCAAATCACTTAACCCCAATTGCCTTGCCTTCAAAAAAAGATTAAATAAAATGCATTCATTTCAGTCACACTCCCTATCAAGCTTCAATAAGAAGATTCTCACTCCAAGGTCTAGTTTTATGAATGATGAAGATACAGATAACTGATCTTGAAAGAAATTGGACTCAGAATGTTAGAACAGGAAATATCCTCTGGTAATCAATGAGCCCCAAGTGAAGATTTTACACAGGAAGAAAGAGAAATCCATAGAATGATGAACTGCCTAATCCTGCAAAGACCATGCATGCATGCATGCCTCCATATGGACTTAGAACATTTGATCAGAATCAACTCAAGCATTTTAGTCAAAAACTGCCAGGTGACTTCTCCTGTGCTTCTCACTAGATTCTCTTGATGCTGCAAAGATCTGGGTAAATGATGCAAGTGCAAATTCACTGGTGATCCATGTATTATTAAACCCTAAAATCCCCTTAATTTCACATTTACCAGTGAAGAAATACAGTGTCCCACTTAGCTTTGACTTATTTTAAAAACAGGAAAAATGAAAATTAAGACCTCCAAACCTAAGCAGTGATTGCCAAATATACATCCATCCATACAAGCTTTGTGTGACTCTATTAGAAAAAGAAGAAAAGTTTTCATGTGAGCCTTTCCTTTGAAACCGTATTAAGTTACAAATGGAAACCATATCTGACAGGAAGAATGCAGAGCAGCTGCCACGATTTTCCCTCAAAAGATCTCCTAATTCCACTTGAGGCTGTGCATGCTGCCTTTATTTGTTTTGAATATAAACCTGGAAAGAGCTTTCGAGATCATAAATGTGACAATTTCATCCGGGGGAGTAGGGAGCTTGCTAAACACATTCACCTACCAATACCAAGACCGTGCTTTCAAATTTTGACAATTAATTAATAGGTGTTTATTCCATGCCAGACACTGTCATAAGGACTAGAGAGACAAAGAAAGTAACAACAAAACCCTAAACAGTCCCTGGGCTCAGGGAGCTCAACTACTCATGGGGGAGATAAGATCAATCTAATTATATACATGATGGAAGACCACTTAAGAGAGGAAGGCCTTAGGGTGGCTAGGTGGTGCAGTGAATAGAGCACCAGCCCAGGAGTCAGGAGGAACTGAGTTCAAGTCCAGTCTCAGACACTTAACACGCGCGCACACACACACACACACACACACACACACACACACACACGCCGTGTGACCTTGGGCAAGTCACTTAACCCCAACTGCCCTCCAAAAAGCAAAAAAAAAAGTGGGGGGGAACCTTAGCAGCCCAGAGAGGCTTCCTCTAGAAAGTGGGCTTTAAACTGAAACAAGAAAGTCACAGAAAAACTCAGGCAGGTTTTCGATTAAAAATCTTCATATGTATCTCTAAAATGGTGACGGGACTAAAATGTAGGGCAAAGAAAACTGATCTTAGGGTCAGAAGAGCCCTAGCTTTGTAATTTCTCTCTGACACTTACCAGCTGTATGACCATAGAGGCAAATCAAAAGTCTGAGCCTCAGGTTGCTCTGTTTAACAATTCCTATGTGCAGTTCCCTCACAAGATTACTGTGAGGATGAAAAGAGCTGACATTGCACATATAAAAAGCTATATCACTGTCAAATGTTTGCATCAGACATCCAAAAATCTACAAGAAATTAAACAAGGAGAAAATGAGATTGCTGGCTATCACCTCCTGTGGGGCGAGAGGAGATTTCTCAGGCTGCACTCCCATCCATGTTAGGAAATCCTGGTCTGGAAAGTCTACCCTGATTCAGAGTGGTAACCGTCTGTGAATTAAGGTCTGAGACTCAAGCTCACAGATATGGAGCTGGAAGGTATTCCGGAGATTATTGATCCCAGGGGCTCTTAACCTGGGGTCTATAGACACCCAGTGGTTCCATGATCAGATTTCAGTGGGTCTTCAAACCTGGACCAGAAAAAAAACATTAGATCTTTTTTTTTTTTGCTTTTTGGAGGGCAATTGGGGTTAAGTAATTTGCCCAAGGTCACATGGCTAGTTTTGTGTGTGTGTGTGGGTGTTAAGTGTCTGAGGCCAGAGGATCTGAACTCAGGTCCTTCTGACTCTGGGGCCGGTGCTCTATTCATTGCGCCACCTAGCCACCCCAATAAATTAGATCTTTATTTTTATTAACCTTTAAGTGAAAGTTAGCATTGCCTTCCTTTATGAAGGTAGCACAAACCTTTGTATGATAAAGAGTGCCCAGGTTTCACCAGACTGACTGACAAAGGCGTCAATAGGGACAAGAGATCATCAGCTGAAAATGAGGAGGGTTCCTTCCCTCCCCTTCCCACTGGGGATATAATATGCAAAATATTCAAGAGGAAGCTGGCAGAAAGAGACCAATACGGACAAAATTCAACTGAACCTTTGGCCCTCCACAAAAATGTTTACTTACTGACTGCCACACTGCCCTGCTGTCCCTGAACCCACATGATGGGTTCATTGGGCTATTCACAGGATTATGGTTGCTTGAAGGGTCCGTTGGGATTGTCCTGGCCAGTGATACCAAATTCACAAGACCCAGCTCCCAGGTTTCATATTGACTTAGAAAAACCACAAAGTAATACTATGTTTTATTTTTTTTATTTTGTTAAATTTACTTATTATTTTATCTATTTTGTGTATCTTGTAGAAATTTTAATCTGATTTGAGTAGCCGCTTTGGGGCCTCAAAATTGACACTTCTAGTCTAGGCCACCCCCTCACTCTAAAGATGAGAAAGCTGAGACTTGCTAACTGGCTTGCCTTCGAGACTGTACTGTCCTAAGGAGGAGAGGTGATGGGCTTAGAACAGTAGGTCCAACTGAGCCTCCCTTCCACCATACTGAGGCTCCAAACCGCTTTTCTCCTGAAGCTCTCAAATGCATCTCAACACCTCCACACTCCTTCAACACACACACAGCCCTTTCTCCTGCTTACCGAGAAATCGAGTCACGTGACATGAGCACTAATTAGCTATCATCCTCCCCACCGTAAAACTTGTGCGTGTCTTCTTTCTTAAAGTCTCCTTTTCTTGAGATAATAATGGAATCTTCCTTTCCAACTCTTAATTCTTGAGGCATGGATCGTCCATCATTCTCTTTCACTTCTGGTTTTCCTACAATACTCTCAGGTTTTCCCATCCTCAAAACTACACACACACACACACACACACACACACACACACAAAACTACACTCACTCTCTCTCTGTCTCTCTCTCTCTCTCCATCCCCCCCTTCCCCTGACTCCACAAATTTCATTTCCATTTTGGTGCTTGCTTCCTCTCCTGCCATCCAGCTTCTGTCCCTAGCACTCTCTGAAGCTGCTCACTCCAGGCTCACCAAGGGCTCTCCTTGTTTCTAGAGATCTAATGATCTCGTCTCTATGATGGATCCTTTTTAACTTTGGCTGCTGAGCACCTTCTCTTCCACCGACTCTGGGACACTACGCTTCCTAGACAGCCCCCCAAGAACTGGAGAGCTCTCTATCAGTTTTCATTGGTTTCAATTTTCTCCTCATCCTCTCACCTTGTCTCAGTGGAGTTTCAGGAAGGCTGCAAGGTTCTAATAAACTCAATGTTTTAACATTATCAGTAGCTATGTCCTACATAACCAAAAGCCCTTTGGGATCCTCTATCATATTTAAGAGAGTAAAGGGTCCTGAAACCAAAAAGTTCGAGAACCACTGCTGGTCATTTATTAAGTGCTAAGGAGACAATGACAAAAATGGAACACACCCTGCCCTCAGGAAGCTTACATTCCAATGGGGGAGTCAATATATAGATTATTCCAAAAGTCTTAGTGCAGTTAATAGCTTGCTAATAAGCTTGAATACAAAACACAGTGTGTCTTTTTGGGGGAGTGTGAGAGTGTGTATATGTATGTGTGTGTGTGAGAGTGTGTGTGTATGTGTGTGTGTGAGTGTGTGAGTGTGTGTGTGAGTGTGTGAGTGTGTGGGGGGTGGTGAGAGAGAGTGTGTGTGAGGGTGAGTGTGTGTGTGTACACACACACAAAGCAGATACTGGGTAACTCTGGATAGGCAGGCAGGAGGAAACCAGAAAGTAGCTCCCAAAGAAGGTGGTGACCAAGCTGAGCCCGGGAGTCTTGAAGAAAACCAGAGGCTCCAAGAGGTGGAGGTGAGGAGGCGTCCATTCCCATAGCTCTATCATCACCTTTGTTCAGGAGATTCACAAAGCTGTATGTTTAGCCCTGCCCTCTTTCATGACCACCAGACAGCTGACAGGCATCTCCAGCTCCATGTCCGACTGACTCAACAACAGTGCCTGTAAGAAGCTCATCGTCACCCCACCCCCACTGATAATCACAGCAATCATGGCAGATAACACTGATACAGCGCTTCCTCTGCCAGGCACTGCACTAAGTACTTTATAATTATTACTTTATTTGATCCTTACAACCCTAAGAGGTAGGTGCTATTATTATCTCCATTTTACAAAGGAGGCAAACAGAGGTTACGTGACTTGCTCAGGGCCACACAGCTAATGAGGCTGGAACTGAACTCAGGTCTTCCTGACTCCAGGCCCAATGCTCTATCCACAGCACTGCAGAGTTCTCTCTACTAATTATGATCCTTCTCTTCCTTCAGGACCTACTTCAGCTACCACCTCCACCATATCACATTCCCTAATCTCCCCAGGGAGAAGGGACACCCAGCCTTTCCTTTAGTCATTCTTATGATCCTAATCACTTCCTAACTTTTTCTTAATGTCTGTTTGCCTACATGACTCATTCCCCTACTAGACTCTAAGATGCTTAAGAATAAGGGTTCAGCCACAGAATTCCCAGATCTTCAGATGAAAAGGAACCTCTAAAGCTCAGATAGCTTGAGCTAGAAGGGCTCACAGAGGAAACCTGGTCCCGGGACGATAGAAAAGAGCTGGTCCCCAGAAGCCTAGTCTGACCCCTTCATTTTTTAAGTCCACAGAGTCTCAAAAGACATCAGCAGGACAAGTAGTAACTGCTTATAATAAATAAAACAAAGGCAATGAAATAAGGTTATACCCAAAGAGTCTATGTGAACACAGTGAAGGCAGGTAGCTAAAAAGGCAGGCCTTGGCCGTGTAACCTTGAGCAAGTTACTTAACCCCGATTGCTTAAAAAAAATAAAAAATAAAAGGTAGGCCTTTCTCCATGACTATGATTGTGTGGGCTCTGGAAGACAGCTGTAGAATGGTTCAACAGAACAGAGAAACACTGAGGAAGGGCACACATGTTCCTCTCCCTCTTTCCTCAACAATACCGTCATGTCAGCATTCCATGTCACAGCCATCCCCAAGGTTTACAGGTCTTCCCACCAAAAAGAAATTCTCTCTCTCTCTCTCTCTCTCCCCCTCCCCACCCTCTCTCCCTCCCTCTCCCTCCCCCTTTCCCTCTCTCCCCTCCCCACTAAGAATCTCACACAATACACCTTAATGTCCATTCACCCCCAACATCTCCAGCTAGATAGAGAGCGTTAACTCTAAACTTAGAAAATGTTAATGGCATTACCCATAGGGAACCTTATAACTTCATAATATCCGGGAGCTTCTGTTCTCTTCACGGGTTCCATGAAGGGCCAAGCGCTTTGATGGCTCTTTGGTAAAGAAAAAAGTAAGGTATCTAATACAGAAATTCCACACAAGAAAATCTTTCAAAATCTTTCCATCAAGTCAAGGGAAAGAGACAACTCACCTTTACCTGCTGCAGGATGTTTTTTAATGTGCTGTAAAGCTGGTCAGGGTCTTTGGGCTCTTTGCTTGAAAGAAAAGAGTAACAAACAACAGAAAAGCAAGGATTAGTCTTTACCCACAATCCATTTCAGTACAGTGTTGTACAGTGCTGGATCATATAAAATCCTGTACAGTGCTGGATCATATAAAATCCTGTACAGTGCTGGATCATATAAAATCCTGTACAGTGCTGGATCATATAAAATCCTGTACAGTGTTGGATCATATAAAAAGGGTGCAGTTTATTTCACGAAAACTATACCCCAGGGAAATATTGGATTAGAGAATATGGTCTTTTTGCTATTTTCTGTAAATTGAAAAGAAGTAGAGGCAGAAGCTGGGACAGGGGAGGGGTAGGAAAAGGGAGGGAAATCACCTTCATGGACATCACTTTCTCATCAAATTATACTTACCCTCTTTCTTTTCCACTTGGTTTCCAGCCTGTCTCTCCTATACATTAATAAAATTAAACACATCATGAGAATTGCTTTTTTTGATCCAAAGGGTAACAAAATTAACATCTTCTTAGAAACTAAGTCTTACTGAAGTATTAATCATAATAATAAAGATAAATAAAATCACAATATTGCTATAAGAGGGCTCTTTAAGTCTATTCCCAATGAGAGACTGAAATGGACTCTCTCAGGGAAGGGATTTAGGCAATGTAAAAACAAAAGGTCAATGTACATTTATTAAAAAATAAAAGAAAGTGACTCTCTTCTCCAATTACTTCCTAACACTTACTAAGATAGTGAAACAAAGTTGTAAGGCTTTATTCCATATTCCCTTCAACCTTTTTAAGATAAATGTTATACTTTTATTTCCATTTGATATTGCACTAGAAGCCTGTATATAGGTCGGTAGCTGCCACTAGCCGTGAGGGCACTTTGAAACCACTGAACGTGAGAAGACTAAGTTGTTCAATGTCAAGCAAGGTTCTGTACTGTCCAAGCCTAGAGAGAGGAAATGTCTCAGTCCTGGATGGAAGGAGGATGACATTTCAAATGCCACCAGAGCTGAACTGTCCTTCTTAATTTTTATTCTTGTCATGGACCCTACCGCCTTTGGCAATTTGGTGACATCTGTGGACTACTTTGCAGAATGTTTTTAAATAAATAAAATAAAATAAACACAGGATGACCAAGGAAACCATTTATATTGTAATAGAGATATCAAAAAAAATTTTTTAAATACCCAAGTCAAGAACCCCCACATTAAAATACTATCTGCTAAGGCTCAGACTTGAGTATAAAGTGGGTCTCTCTTGCCTCTGTCCAACAAAGGACCTGTTTGGATTTTTTTCCTTCTCTACTGCCCCTCTCCATTGGTCAGCTTAATACTTGAAATAAATACTAGGAGAACCCATATTAAGATGTTTATTTCCCAAGAACATACTGTTGGCTATAAACTCTGATATAGATTCAGTGAGCTTGAAATAAACTAATTTAATTTGCACAAGTGAGTAAAACCCTTCTTTATCTAGACACATAGCTCTTAAGCAGAATCCTCAATCACGGCCACTTCTGGAACACAGCAAAGAGAAATCCCACCTGATGCCCTATTTACTCAAAGGAGGGGGTGTGCATGGAGGTGAACTGCTTTTTTTTTTTTTAAAGACTAAAAATCATCCAAGGAAGAGAAGGAGGAACCTTAGCAGAACTCCTCAAAACCCAGGAGAGGTGGGCTCTTTGCTAGCCTCAGACTTGAGGACCAAATCCTGGCATCTGCGCGCCCCAAGGACTTTATTTGAACAAGAACATGATTGTCTCGTTCACCTCAGCTTAACTGTTGCAGCGGGTTACTGCCATAACCAAACAACTTGCTTTGGAAGAAAACACTATACTTACTAATGCCCGGGATGCTTTCTATTGGAATCTGGCGTACTCCGTCTTTAAAACACGAAAGTCCGGGGTAGACCTTTCGAATCTGGGCTTGCTTCCTTTCTATAAGCTTCTTAATTATCTGCAACCGGAGGAAGAAAAACACAATTTAGAAGGAGAAAGTTCACAGGAGAGCTGAAGTCAGGAACATTCAATCTTTTGTTTCCCACCTGCTCCCCACACATACAAAGAGAGAGTGCACAATTTGAAGGGAGAGAAAAAAAAAATGGATACACTTTTCAGTAGGCAAGAAATAAAAATATTCCATTATTAAGCCAAAGCCCATTCTGCTCCACACACACCATTGTCTCCAAATGACTTATCTCCACTGAGCAGAAAAGCTAATATTGAGAGGACTGCCCCGGGCTCCCTGTCTCATTTGACATATTTAGCATAAGTCATCTTTCTGTCTGGGCTTCTCAGAGGAGGCTGGATGAAACTGACAATAAATGACCCCCTGAACATCAGAGTCAGTCTCACCTTGGCAGAAACCCCTTATGTCCCCTCAGTATGACCTATGAAGCAGATTAATGGTCTTCAGAAGGTGGTAAAGCCTGTAACGGGCAGGCCTTAAGTTTTATAATCATCTCAGCCAAAGCCCACGTCTGCACAATCTGAAGACAAATGAGCCCAATGACCCTAACGTCTAAGAGGGAGGACACTTTGGGGGAAAGGGGGACCTCCTAAGGATACAGGGTTCCTAATATACCGAAGTGATTTGTTTTAGTATCTTTTAGAGTTTCCTGAAGAAAGCAACTTGTACTGAAACTGTTTAGCCTGTAATATACCCATCAAGTCCCCAGCCCATTTTCATCTAGGGAGTCAAACCATGATTTAATTGAGTAGGGGATATAACCCTCAGTCAATCCTTAAAAACTACAAAGAAGAAAAACCAAGTTTCTCTTTAGTAATCCGATTTTACCTATAACAAGGAATAATCTGGGTGAGAGGAATATATATCTTTAAAGCAATAATATCAGATGAAGAGGGATTTTCCATATTTAAAATAAAAGAATTTCACAAAATGATGATGCCTAGGTAGAAGACATTCCTTTTCAAGGAAAATCATCCCAGCAAAACACAATGAATCAAGCCGGCAGTTCCCTCCCATTCCTCCTACACACACCCTATGAGCCCGTCACACCAGCTTGTCTCCGTCCTACATTCCCTATACCCGCTATCTGTGCCCTGGCATGCCTCCTTACTTCCAACTCCCGGAGTCCCCTTTACTTCTCTGAGATGCAGCTCAGACATTATCATGGCACACATTTCATGATACCCCAACTGCTTCCCTCCCAGCCTACCTTGTATTTTTTTATTTATTAACTTTGTGTTTAAGAAGTAGTTATTAATGTTTATCAATGTCTTTACTAACTTTATAGTTATTATGCATACATAAGTATGTTTTTATATGTACTTGTTTCCTCCATTAGAGTGAAGGACCATTGTGATCAGAGATTGTGTCTTTCTTTGCAATTGTCTCCTCTGTGCCTAACACAGAGTAAGTCCTTAATAAATACTCATTGTTTGGTTAAATCTAAGATTTTAAAAATAGTGACACCTGACCTTTGATAAAGCACCTGAAGATTTGCAAAGCACTTAACCCCCATTTGAGCCTCACAACCACCTGAGGTAGGCAGATCATCATCAATCCTATGAACAGTATGGGGGACAGAGCCTTGTCCTGGGATCAACTGGACAGGGTGCAAATCCTACTGGCTGTGTGACCCTGGGAAAATCCTGGACTTCAGGTTCCTCATCTGCAAAATGGGGTCAATAACGTCAGTAGTATCCACCTCCCATGGTGGTTTTAAGGCTTAAATGGAGTGACATTAATTGTTTGGCAAACCTTAGTGTGAATGTCAACTACCATTCACAAAAGAGCGATTCAATGCAAATAAGGGAGAGACTTGTGAACCAGAGGCATAACCTTGGTTATGGAGAGAGACCTCCCAAGGACGACATCATTTCATTTTATGCTCCTCTGGCTTTCAGTACTCAAGTACACATTCATCTGGGATTATTACTTTTAAAAATTATCTCAAGTCCTCTGAGGCACCACATCTCACCAGTCAGGCTGGCTAAGATGACAAAACAGGAAAATGACAAATGCTGGAGAGGATGTGGGCAAACTGGAACACTAATGCATTGCTGGTGGAGTTGTGAACTGATCCAGCCTTTCTGGAGAGCAATCTGGAACTATGCCCAAAGGGCTATAAATACTTTCATACCCTTTGATCCAGCAATACCACTCCTAGGGTTATATCCTAAAGAGATCATGGAAATGAGAGAAAGACCCATATGTACAAAAATGTTTATAGCAGCTCTTTTTGTGGTAGCAAAGAATTGGAAATTAAGGGGGTGCCCATCAATTGGGGAATGGCTGAACAAGTTGTGGTATATGCATGTTATGGAATACTATTGTGCTATAAGAATCGAGGAGCAGATGGTCTTCATATTTACCTGGAGAGGCTTAAAAGAACTGATGCTGAGTGAGAAGAGTAGAACCAGGAGAAATTTGTGCACAATTACAGACACAACGTATGTGTGATGACCAACTTTGATAGACTGGACTCTTCTCAGCAATGCAGTGATATAAGTCAATCCCAAAAGACTCATAATGGAGAGAAATATGTGCATCCAGAGAAAGAACTAGAAAGAACTAAGTTTATATCCAGGTGGAAGCAAAATACCTGATCTTTTTCCTTCTCTTATTTGGTTTTATATCCTCTTTACCATTTTTCATTCCAGCTGGTACAATCCATCCTTATAACCTGACTAATGTATAATGTGAAAGTATTTACAGATCCTATACTTGACTATAAGCCGCCGGGGGGGGGGAGGAAGGGGGACAAAATGTGAAACTCAAGGAATTGTGGAATTGAATCCTGTAAACTAAAAGGAAACAAACAAATTAATAAAAAAAAATTTTTTTTTTTAAATTTATCTCAAGTCATCGCCCTTATATAGAAAACCAAGTAACAAGGGGAAAACTTTTGTTTTTCTTCTTTGTGATTTCTGTATGACTGTCATGGCTTTTATGCAAGGCTTTTTAAGCGGAAGTCTGTGAATTTAGTTTCCCCCCCCAATATTTGGATAACTGTATTTCGATACAGGTAGTTTAATTTATAACCCTCTGCATTTTATTCATTTAAGAAATTTCTTGGGGCGGCTAGGTGGCACAGTGAATAGAGCACCAGCCCTGAAGTCAGAAGGACCTGAGTTCAAATTCAGCCTCAGACAGTCAACACTTACTAGCCATGTAACCTTGGGCAAGTCACTTAACCCCAACTGCCCTGCCTTCCCTCTCAAAAAAAAAAAAAAACAACATTCTTCTGTGAAGGGGTCCCTAGGCTTCACCAGGCTGCTACCAAAGAGGTCCACAGCATAAAAAAGAAGTAGCCCTGGTCTCTAGATGTCCTCCCTGGGCCCACTTTGCTACCTGAACTCCAACACGGAAGTCTTCCTCCTTGGCCTTTCTCCTATTTCCCATGCCAACCCACTCCATTTGAATCATTGACTCCAAATGGCTTCCTTTCTCCCACGCTGGAAACCTTTAGTCAATGATCACTCTTCTTGCACTGTCCCCTTCATCCCCTAGCTTCAATCTACTGCCAAGTCCTGTTAAAACAAACACTGCTCTTTCCATTCCAGTCCTCACCACCCATGAGGAACCCATCTCACTTCAAGTCTAGCCCATTATTATGAGTCTCCTCAATGGCTTCCCTGAAACTACTCTCTTTCTTCCAGTTCATACACAACTTGCTGCCATGTTAACGTTAAACCAGCACCTTCCCCATATCACCATCACGACTAAGAAGCTTCTCATTTCTTTGTCTATGTCTTGGTTCGTTGCTATTGCTCAACTGATTCGGTCGTGTCCGACTCCTCATGACCCCATTCGGCATTTGCTTGGCAAAGATACTGGAGGGATTTGCCATTTCCTTCTCCAACTCATTTTACAGATGAGGAAAGGTCAAAGTGATTTGCCCAAGGTCACATAGGGTCTAAGGCTGGATTCTTTCACCTATCACTACAGGCGGAATAAGTCACAACACTTTGGGAGGGGGTTCAGCTGTTTTAAAATGCTTGAAGAAAATGGACTAGATACTGAATATCTCAATTGCTAAATCCCTTTCAGTGACTGTCGGAGAGACCCGGCTTAACCAGTCCAGACTATCTTTTCTAGAGAAGAGTTTCCTCAGGAGGCAGTGTGGCCTAGTAGAACAGTCCCGGACGAAGGCAAAAGATATGGGCTTGCATGCTGGCCCTGCTCTTTATTCCCTGCTGAGCCGCAGGAAATGAAGGGATTGGACCAAGTGATCTCTAAAATCCCTGTCAGCATCGAGGAAGGACAATTCTACCCCGAGTCACAACTGACTCATTGCAAAACCATCTGCTCGAACTCCAAGGCTGCAGTGTTCCAGGATCGATGCAGACCTCAGGAGCAGGTTGCAGACTCAGGCCTGTGACTGAGCCCATCTGATGGTATCCCCGCCAGGGGCCTGCTCCGTGGAGATAATGCTTTACTTAGCCCTTTCTTCCAAAAAGAAACACCAGACTATTGAATACAGGCCTGTTTGCTGCAAGTCAAGATAACAACCAAACAGAGGTGTGCCTCTTCTTGGCAGGGAAATTGCAGTCTGCTGGTTTTTATTAACAAAGAAGTCCCTACCCCCTCCCCCCCACCTTAGAACTGTTTGTTTTTTTTCAGTCTTGTGTCTTTGGCTACATGGAGCAAATGTTTTATAAGGTGCTTTCCCCCTTTGTTTCTTATCCTTGGGAATGAACCAAGTACCAGGATAGGATGGGCCTTTTTTTGTTTGTTTTTTAAACAATAGAAACCAAGAAACAGGACTGACTTTTGGAAAGGTTTATTTAAGCTACTGATGTTAAGAGAAAATGAGAAAATTTACTGTCCTACGATCCACCGACTAGGGCAATCTTATCACTCTATGGCTTAAAATGTGTTGCCTGTCCCCTGATGTCTAAGGGATTTAATCCCAACTTCCTAGCGTGGCATTCAAACCTCCTACAATTTGGCCCCAACGTTCTCTCCCAACGTAGTTATTATCTCCCACCATTACCCAACTCTGACTCTCCCACCTCCATGCCTTTTTGTTCATACTACGTCCCTTACCAGAAATGCCCTCCTCCACATCTCTACTACCTTTCTCCACCCTCTCTGGCAATTCCTCTTCTGGCCTTCTCTAGGCCCTCGTTCCCTTGTGAGTTTGAAGATTGCCCTGTGGGGCTTTGTGTCTTCACTCTTCTTACTAATATATATTAATTAAAGGTTCTTACCTCTTTCTGTTTTTTGATGATGACAGAAAATTCTGTGTATGGGATCCGTGGGTTTAATTCGCAGCCCATCAGGGTGGCTCCTTCATAGTCCTTGATGTAGCCAACATATTTGGTTTTGGGTACTTTGATATCTTTGGAGAAACCCTAGAAACAAAAGAGATTCAAACATGCCTTTCTCATGCTCCCAGCGTAATGCTTGAAGAAGCATGTACCTAGAGATTTATTATGTAACTCCTAAACACACGGAGTTACACACACACACACACACACTTTTTTAACCCTAGAATGATTTTTAACCCTAGATATAGCTGAAGACATAAATTATTTAAGTTTATATTCTATAGATCTATGAAGAGTTTTCTTTTAAAAATCATAAACTAGAGTAAGTATGACTTCAGAAAAAAAAATAGGATGCTACTAAATATATCAGAAGATAAGTTTTAAATATGGGTGGTCATTATTACCTCCTCTCCCATAAAAAAAAGTTTAGCAAACATTTCTACTGTTATTATTAAGGAATAAACACACAAATAACAGAATAACACATAGAGAAAGGAAGGCACCAGGGCAGGAAAAGGAAGGAAAAGGAAAGCCTAGACAAGAAAAGTCTCATCAGAAAACAGGCCTGAAAATCTTCTTTGTAAGATTTCTAAGGTGAAAAATAGAAACAACAGTCATCTTACGGGTCAACTAAGAGCATATTCTTACTGAATGTAGCTGTGATCTGCCCAGAATATATCATAGTGCAAACAGTCGGCTAGACTAGAGCAAGGTCCTACCACTGTGTGTACCTAATTATGTAGCCATATCCCATTTGGATACATCTCTTTTGTATTATTCTGAGGTTGTAGGATCATTGATCAGAGACCTATGGGATCTCCAAGGCCATCCATCCTCTTCCTTTTATAGTCAAGGAAACTGAGGCAGCTACTTCAGCTCAAAGAAAATAACTCAAGCTTTGAAACAACTACCACTGGCTTCCTGGTTTTTGTTTTATACTAGAATTTTATAAAGATTATTTCTCATCCAGCACCCTTGCTCCATGTCCCTGCTGCAATCATTCTCCAAAAAGGAGAACAAAGTAACTCTTTATAGAATAGTACATTATATCCATTCCTTTTTTGATAGAGATGCATTCCCCCAAGTTGACTAAAAACTATTAGGAGAAATCCAAGTTTTGGAAAAAAGGCTTCAATTCTAAAAATCAACCCCTTACTCCTAACCAACACCCTCACCCCCACCCTCACTTCCCCCTTGCACAGGATGAGATAGAGAGGGAGAACAGACTCGGTTGAGAACTTCTGGCAAAAGAGAAATTCAGATTGCAGGTGTTACAGCCCCAGAAGGGCTTCCAAGCACTTCCCAAGCTTCCAGGAAAAATGCACTCTGCCATCTCTACACCAAGCGCCCTTCTTCAGACATTTGTCCCATACAGAAGACGCTCAAGTTCACAGGACTAGGAACTTGACCGCCTTCCTCCTCGTACCTGGTTATTTTCGCTCTAACCTGGCCAGGCGGCAATCCTGCATCGCTAGTATGTGATGCCTGAAAATGACTGGATTCCAGCTTCAGGTCTACAAAAGTGAATTGCTCTCGCCCTTCACCAACTCTCTAAACACAAGGTGACTCCAAAACGAATGATGCCTGTTAGCATGTTGATGAAATGAATGAGGTGCCAGGGTTCCACTAGAGATGGCAGGGCAGGTGGGAGAGGACTTACTTGTTTCTTGAAGTATCCAATGGCATATTCATCAGCGTACGTAAGAAAGTTCAGGATGCTATGTTTTATATGGTATTCTTTCAGGTGATTCATGAGGTGAGTTCCATAGCCCTGTATGGAAGTTGGTATAAGAAAAATTTATGCATGGGTGGAGAAAATCTTATGAGATGAAAAGGGCCAAGAAAGATGCTGGGGACCAGTGAGGGGAGTGGTGGGAAGCTGTACGTTTTTGGTTTCATATATTCTATGTCTCAGAGAATTATAGTAATCCAGACTTCTCCTGAAGGAGATTCATCATAGAATTGTCTCCTGCAATTCTAAGCCTCAGGGATGGGATTTATCAGCAAAGCCCTCAAAGAACCTTGGGTCAAGTTGCTAGCATGATCTGAGGATAAAATCTAATAGCAGTACCTACTAAAATCCCAAAGATTTTCTGACGAATAAGCATATAATTCCAAATCCAGAAAGTTTGGATGTACATTACCAAAAACAACTCTAGTTTCTCACAAAAGGATCTGAGAGCTTTAGATGAAAACACAAAGCATTCTTCTAATCTGCCAAGAGACATCTGCTATATATCCAACAAGCAAAGCTTATTAAAGAATGGGAGAGATCTCTCTCTACGTAGAACGCTGTGCAACTAGCTAGACCTCCCTGAGTAAGTACAGACTACAAAATCCCCACTAGCCAAATCACACTGTAAGATAGCCCAAGGAAGGGAATATTGAAACATATCATTAAAGTGAGAGGAGGAAAAAAAAAGTTGTCATTTTATATGATACCATGTCTTTCAAAGGAAAGCCCCTAACAATCTCAGGCTCTACCAAAAAGAGGCAGAAGAGGACATCCATGACCAAGTCTATCACAGGAACAAATGCCTTGAATTTCACTTATGATTCAATTTCTCTGAAAAGATGAATGAACTCACTTACCCTTATCCTTTGAAGTAGATGGGGAAATAGAACTCTAACCATTTTAAGATGGAGAAACTTTGGCACTGGGAAGACTAATGGGTGAGAACATGGACCTACAGAACGGGAAGCTGGCCAGCAGTCTATTCTCTGTGCTGTTCATTTGTTTTTCAGTTTTTGGATTCTTCGTGACCCCATTTGGGGTTTCTTGGCAAAGATATTAAAGTGGCTTGCCATTTCTGTGTCCAGCTCATTTTATAGATGGGGAAACTGAGGCAAACAAGGTTAAGGAGCTTGCCCAAGGTCACACAGCTAGTAGGTGTCTAAGGCCACATTTGAACTCAGGATGATGAGGCTTCCTGACTTCAGTTAAAGCACCACTGTAGCTCCTAGCTGCCCATATCTTTGTTACATGGTCTCTGATTTGATCCATGTAAGAAAATAAATGATCCTACCAGTATTGGCTGATATAGGGCAATAAACAGCATATGCAGAATAGTGGGTGAACCTAGAGAAATGCTTTTCCTTATGAACCTCTTTCCTAAAGACCCAGGAAATAGAGGCAAAGCCTTCTTCACTTTCTGTTCTGTCTCCCAAGGAATCCAAACGAGCTCAAATTGATTATGACCCATCCCAACCCAGGACAGACTGGGAATTCCTCTTATGGCTTTCACTTTTACCTTCTAATCAACAAGAAAACCCAAAGGGAGCCCCTCTGAGGAGGGTCATTCAATTGGTACAAAATATTTGTTTTGATATTCAGACTGCTGATCTTTGATGGTCACTCTCTCACCTCTGAAAATATTTCCACAGAATCAACCATACTCCAATACAGCACTAGCTAAAGATGGACTGGACAATATAAACCTCACATAATTCAGCCCTGAAATCTTGTATTTGCTAAGGACGAAACAATCAGCAAGGTGATGTTATAATGCTCATCAGAATACTTTATCAAGAAAGGAGGCCAAGATATTACATCTTCTTGAGATATGGTAGTGAGAGCATGCACATACTATTATGAAAATTGGTATCAACAACCTCTGATTTCACCAGTATGCACACTTCATTCACCAATACAGATTACAATCACTCCAAGTCTTAGAAGAAATACTCCATAGGTTTTTAATGGTTTAAAAAAAATCCATCCATTGGTGGCTAGCCTTCTTGATGACTGGCATCTTTCAACTAAGCTAGGCTAGTCTTTGAATGACAGTGCCCATCAATGGTTAATAATAATAGCCACTGCCATTTATTTGGTGCTTTAAGGTTTCCTCATTTGACCATCAGAATAATCCTCTGAGGTTCTGCAGGTATTCTAATCCCCATTTTCCAGATGTGGAAACTGGGGCCCATAAAGACTGGATGATTTGACCATGACCACAAAGGTAGTCTGTATCAGAGGAAGAATTCCAGGAGAGTCTCTCTCCCTGTCTCCAAGGTCAGAATTCTAGTTACTACGCCACTCTGACTGCCACCAATATCAGTTAAGTTTTACCCCATGTTTAGAAAATCATCTTGTTCCACCTGAAACCAAGTGTGTTAAATTCAATCTGTGTCTCTGTGTGTACCAATATCATGGAATCTTATATTGTCTCTATTCCTAGAGGAAACTGAATTTTCCCACTTAAGAATTAACCTGCTTCTGGAATAAGAAAATGGGAGGTACAGTGCCCCTGAAACCCAGCCTGCTTAGTTAGGTACCATTTGGAAAAGCCAACTAGGAAGCTGGTTCACTGTGTAGATAATTAACATTTTAGAAAAATGGCAAAGGTCACTCATTGATAAAAAAAAATGATGGAAAAGCATTTTTCCCTGATTCACTTTTGAACTGAAAAATCTATTTATTAACAGATGATTTGCTTTATGTTTTCTTCCTCTAAATGTGATGATGTTACATGGTTTCCAGGAAGATATTCCTCTGAGAAAAAAGAAGCAATCTTACTGGGGTCATCCAAGTCACAAAGATACCACAAAACCTCTCCTGACCACATGTGGTTTCTCTCTGCTGTCCCTAAACTAAGTGCATCACAATGAGACTCTTTAAAAAGGGTAGTTAATGACGTTCAATTCTGAAAAGGGAAAAAATGAAAATATCAGAAATTTTCTTCTCCAACTAAAAGGCAAGACCACTCCTCTACCCTCTCCTTCCTTCTACTCATCATGAAGACTAATAAGACAAACCAAAACACTGCAATGGTCCAGACAACATCATGTTATCCCAATAGCAAAAAGTATACCTTTACAACAGAAATTCTCAACTTGGCTTAAAGTACTAATTAAAAACACAGCAACAGCACCATCTAAAGACAAGCTGTCACATCTCCCTGAAAAGCAAGTGAGTTCAGCATGGAGTAAAATTGGGGCACTGATCACCCCAAATAAAAGAACTATCCCCAAAATGACGAGCTTAAAGGGAAGGGGTAATGGGAGAGGAGTGAGGAGAGAGAAAAAATATAGACTTGATCATCCAAAAAATCATAATTTGTAATCAAAATGGACAACAACAATAATAAAAGAAAAATGATTAACTGGCTTTCACCCTTGGATAGTCTGTGTTGTCAAGCAAAAGCCTGTCCCATTTTACCCTGGAGAATGAACATTCTCTGACTCTTTAGCATCATAAATGGCATCATCCGGAGAGATCAAGCAGAACCATCAAGGGTTTATCACTACATAAGTGGATGGTGGAATTGTGTATTTCTTGTTGTTGTTGTTTTTTTTTTTCAAATAATGTTTGGGGGCTTTTTGTGATCTGAAATAGAATGAGAGATTTAGAGCTAGAAGGGACCGAAGACCCCTGGATCCCAAAGCTCTTGTCTCACCATCTCAAAGCTCATGACCGAACAGGGAACTGGTGCTGATGGAAGCTTAGTACATTAGTGTGTTCAGCTGCCAGGTGCTACCGCCCTCTGCCACTGACACACAAAAACCAAAACAAAGCTCTCACAACAACGTATCCAGTCAGACAAAACGGCTTCTCAGCCCCAAAGTGTGGGTGTCCTTCTGCGTGTTGGGCTGCTGTTAGTCCCCACTAACACTGCCATTTCATCAGCCGCTCAGCCATTCAGCACTTGGTGGGCACCTCTTTAGTTTCCAAAGTCAAGCGACCTTTTTCATGTTCACACAGGAGGTCTCTTCTGAAATGAAACCCAGTGTTCTTTCATCATAAAAGTTCAAAGGATCAAAGAGAACAGGAGGTAGGGCCAAAAGGAAGCTCCCAGGACATCTAATCCAACATTTACTGAGCTTACCTTTAGAAAAAAAAAATGAGGGTGAGGTGAGGGAATTGGGGTTAAGTGACTTGCTCAGGGTCACAAAGCTAGCAAGTGTCAAGTGTCTGAGATCATATTTGAACTCAGGCCCTCCTGACTCCAGAGCCAGTGTTCTATCCACTGAGCCCACGTAGCTGCCCCCCTGAGCGTAACTTTCAACGATGCCCAAAGCACTATATTCCCTCCCCAGTGCATGTAAGCTCTTTATATCAGAATCACATGGCAAAGGAGGGCATAGCCTTTAATCAACCTAAGGGGGCATTCAAGGACATGGTCCCTGATGTGTAGAGAAGGAGAAAATTTTAAATCCCTAGGCAATGCGTTCCTAGAACCTACATGTTTTGCCAGACAAAGGAGATGTCCTAGGGAGCATAGCTCTGGGGAGTTACCTAAGGGAATTAATCCTGAATTTGAGAGTTTGGACCATCTAGAGGGAAGTTTCCTTCAGAGCATGTTTGTAGAAGGAAGAAGACAGCCCTACAGCTGAAGGATTAAAACCATGCTTTGAGGGGCCAAGAGATTTGGAAGGGAACAGCACCCATACCACCACCACGAGCAGAAGGAAAATCCAGGGCCAGGGTGAATGGGAATCACTTATTCAGCAGCCCCCAAATGAGCTGGACCTTCCACGGGAAGCCTTATGAGTCTTTTGGGAGTATGTGTGCTTCTGGAT
This sequence comes from Petaurus breviceps papuanus, assembly GCF_028583685.1. Classification (NCBI taxonomy): domain Eukaryota; kingdom Metazoa; phylum Chordata; class Mammalia; order Diprotodontia; family Petauridae; genus Petaurus; species Petaurus breviceps. Next base: position 12,368,185 of record NW_027185797.1, on the reverse strand, counting down.
TTGCTTATGGGCTCTTGTGAAACCCAGGCACTTTATGCATTTCCACGGTGGATGAAATGATGGTTGTCTCATACTCAGTTTTTTTTTTTAAAGCAATCGGGGTTAAGTAACTTGCTCAAGGTTACACGGCCAGTTATTTCTGGGTGTGGTGCTAAGTATCTGAGCCCAGATTCGACCCCCAGGTCATCCCGACACTGGAGCCGGTGCTCTTACTCGCTGAGCCACCTGGCCGCCCCTCTTACTCAGTTTTTAAAAACGTTAGCTTCATGAAAGCAAGGGCTGCATCATTCTTTGTATTTGTATGCCCAGGGCTTAGCACTGTTCCTGGCCTACAGAAAGAGCCTGATAGATGCTTGCTGAATCACTGACAGAATGGCCCAGAAAATATGTACTTAGAATATTATTTTCTTTGTATCTCCTAAGAATAATTTTCCTTGGGCTCCTTCTTCATGAAGGACAAAACCAAGATGTGACCTCCTGCCTTCAGTGAAGTATTTAGTATTTACTATTATGTTCCTCATCTGGATTATTAGTAATAATTATTATAATAAGAAGCATTTACATAGCCCTTTACGTTTTGCAAAGCACTTTACATTATTCATTGGATCTTAACATAAATGAGATAAGTGCTATTATTATCTCCATCTTACAGATGAGTAAACCAAGTCACACACAAATTAAGTGACCTGTCCAGGATCACACAGAGTCGGAGGAGGGATTCCTCATTCCAAGTCCCTGGCTTGATCCACTCTCTTACGCTGCCCCTTCCTGATTAGAACACCAACTAAAAACACAATTAAGAAAAGGAAGAACTCTAAAAAAGGGTCTGACTGGAGCGTTCTCAAGACACGCACACAACTGTACAAACTACCACTATCAGAGATAGTTGGAAGTCAGTATCAAAATAAGGTCAAGAAGTACCAAAGACAAGCAAATCATTCTGGGATCTGCCACCCTTCCGGATCATCTACTCTGCCCTTTTCTGAGATGCCCAAAAGTTGATGATCCCATCTGTTGCTTGCTGGAACGCATTCATAGTAACAACCACAATTCACAATGGGGCGGAATGGACAAGGGTAGGGTTTATCCTAGTTGCAACCCCAAGGCACAGGAGGGAGCTTCTAGAATGATGAGACCTCATGCCCAATGCCATGACAAATTTCCTCTCTCTAGACATAGAAGGCTCAATGAACCACACTAACTTCTTGTGTGAGAAATAAAACCACAGCAGTAATGCACGACTTCTTTCAGGGACTCCCAAATCCAACTTGGGTCCTCTACTGGATAAGGCCTACAGACACTCCTGCACATCTCTGTGTTGGTTCTAAGGCAGGGCCTTACCTTGACTTGCTCGTTGGAAGTTACGGCACAGAAGACAATCTCTGTGAATCCTTGTGATGGGAACATCCGGAAACAAATCCCACCGATCACACGGCCATCTTTAATCAGAGCAAGGGTCTTGTGCTTACTGAAAGAATCAGATTATGTCCAAATTTTAATTATATTGTAAAGGACAATATATTTGAGACATTTATCATTAACTGACCAAGAAGAAAACAGGGGAAATATACCGGATGTCTAGATCTTGTGGTTTCAGCAGAAATTACGTTCCGAAGCCCCTGTCAATGCAGATCTCCATTTTACCCAGATTCTCTTGTGATCTACTTCATCAGGGCACTCAGCTAACCTTCGGTTCTCAAAGACTATGCCAAGAGAGAGCTGGCACTAACGTGCCCTAACAAGCTGAAAAGGCTTTGAGTATGAGCCAGAGAATGGGCTGTCGGTTTGAAACCCAAGGAACAGGAGAGCCTAACTTCAGGGTGATTCGTCCCCAACTCAGGTCTTGAAAAGAATGACTAAGGTTCCTTTCAGCTCTGACAGTCCATGAAGAGCAAAGGGATTAGTGAGAGTGAGCTGCAGTCTTCCGATATTTCAGTATCGGTTAGGAGAAATTTGTTCAATTTTGAACCTTTGAATGTTGTCACCCACAGATTTTTAAGGTGCTGAAGAAATCTGAGGGTAGAACTTGGCCTAAACAAAGAGACAGTACCATCCTGCTGCCCAGTAAGGACTAGCGTTGATGACTTGGAAAGTATTTCAGTTTCATACATGGGACCAAGTTTTAAAATTAAACAAATTTCTCATTATTGATACTAAAGTATCTTAAGACTAAGGCTTTCTCTTACTAGTCTCTTCACAGAATCCAGGACTAAAAGGGACCTCATGGTCCATGTTATATATGGCTTAACCTTTTGGGGGGTCACAAATCCCTCTGGCATACTGCTAAAGTCTGTGGAATCCTTACAAGGATATTTTTAAATGCATAAAATACATCAGATTACCAAAAAAAAGCAATTACATTGAAATTCAATTGCCAAAACTTTTTTTAAGTGAACAAACACCTTGTTAACAAACTCTGATATATTCCAACCCACACCCTCTACAATATCCTAGAACAGGGCTTCTTCAACTTCTTCCATTCGTGGCCTTTTCTATAATTGGTGTCGGCGTGGCCTGAGGACCCGTGCAGTACAAAGCGCACATGTTTTGTGTTTAGAACCAAGGCTGCATGGGCAAGTGTTGCCAGAAACAGCTCAGATTCATGATGCATTTGACATCTAATTAATTTTCAGTTGTTGTGTGCTCAGAAAGCTTTTACTGTTGACAAATTTTTCTGTGACTCCATACGGCATCACAACCCAGTTTCAGAAGTGCTGCCCTAGACAGACCTTTGCTTGAATCCCAGCCCCTCACAAATCAAGGCCCTCCACCACTCTGTGCTCACTCGACTCACAGACAAGTCTAAATCTGCCTCTCAGACGATTCGTCAGATGAGCAGATCTGAACACATTCCGAGCTCAAGCGCACATCCCCCCCCCCCCCCCCCCTCCCCCACACACACACACACTTACGGGTCAAAGACCAGACGCGTGATATACTCTTTGGGCATTCTAGGGAGCTGATGAGAGAAGACGTTCTGTAAGCCAACCAGCCACATCATGATCTTTTTGTTGGGCTTCTGATGCAGAGAGTTGCCAACCACGTGGAATTCAATCACTCCCCGGCGCTCTTCTAGCCTGGCGGCTTCGTCCCGGGCCGAATGTGCTGAGAGGAAGTTGGTCTAAGACCAGGGGCAAGAAGGAAAGAGTGGAGGGGGAGAGAGATGACAAAAGCTGTAACATCAGGTCATCAGATTCAAGCTTCTCTTCTCTGATCTGCTGGATTCCAGACCAGGAGTTTGTAGGAAGACACCCTAAAAGACACTGGTGTTTCTTTATTAGCTTTTACCCAAGAAAAGAAGACGCTTAGGTTTTGAGAGTGACTTGGAGATGATCTTATTGGGTTCCTGTTTTACTCGCAGCCCAGCTTTCCTGTGGTCACTAACCGAGATGCTGGGGATGTCCTGGTAATTGTTCCATACCTTAAGGTGCAAAGGAACAAACACAAAACTCTGAACCACGAGATTTCCTTTCTAGTCACAGCTCGGCTTACGAGCTAGTTGGGTGGCCCTGGATAAGTAAAGAAACTGTCCGACTGTTTCCTCATCTATAAAACAAGGATGACACGACCTGATCTACCACACTGTGCTCCTGCTTGGAAAGCACAATCCTGGCTCTCCAGATGGAAAGAGCTAGCACGAGCCAATCTTCACAAGCTCTTTGGGCTCATGAGTCCCAACTGCTCCCACAGCCAACACTGGCTGTTGCTTTCATCTTGCTACTCTGGAATTTTCCTTTTGTGAGGCACTATTTCCTAGCCTGACAACATCGAACTGGGCCTAGTGTGGGGGCTGCTAAACACTGGGCTCAAAAACAGTGGGGATCTTCTGCAAATGTGGACAAGCTACACACACATAGGATCCAGCGTGTGGTTGTAGAAAAAGGCCTGGCTCTGGAGGCAGAGATCAGGGCTCAGATTTTGTATCCAATGTTGCAATGCCTTAGTCAAACCATCTAACATCCCTGGGCCTCAGTTTCCTCATCTGCAAAATTAGAAGACTGCATGGGAAGACACAGAACATTTTCTGCTCTAGACCAGTGACTCTATGACTCCTTATTCATTTTCTTTTCAGACCCCTGGAGATCCAGACTAATGGTACAAATGGGAAGCTAGGAAAGAACCCACAGAGCAGTGCCCCCATAAGAACTTCCAAAATAAAGGAGAGCCCACCTTGTGTCTGTGCCCCTTCTTGTTGTTGTATTGTGTCCAACTCTTTGTGACCCAGTTTGGGGTTTGTTTGGAAAAGACACTGGGGTGGTTCACCATTTCCTTCTTTGGATCATTTTACAGACCCTGGTGCTCTATTCACTGTACCAGGTGGCCTGCTCTGAAGTCAGGAGGATCTGCATTCAAGGCCAGACTGAAGCACTTACTAGCTGTGTGACCCTGGGCAAGTCACTTAACCCAGTTTGTTTCGGTTAGGAAATGGCAAACCACTCCAGTGTCTCTGCCAAGAAAACCATAAATGGAGCCATGAAGAGTCAGACATGACCAATCGACAATGCCCACAATGCTCACCAATAGAATCACAGGTGGCTAGAATCAAAAGGAAACCTTGTGGTCAATCAGTGTAACCTTTTCATTCTGCCAAGCAATGACTAAACAGAGTAAAACAACTCTCCTCATCTAGGGACCGCAAGTTCAGTGGGAAAGCTAGGTCTGAGTATCCAGTACCCCTTTGGTAATTACTTTGGTAATGAAACCTTCAGTGGCTCCCTGCTGCCTGAAGGATGAAATATCAAATCCATGGTGTGACCTGTGAAGCCCTCTTTCATCTCGTCCCCACCTCTGCGCAGCTCTGCTGCCAATCACTGCCCTGCATGGGCTCTCTCCACCAGTCAGCGTGGCCTGTTCATTGTTCCCCAGACCTGGCCAGCTGTCTGCCACCTCTGGTCCTTTGCCCATCTGCTTCCTCTCCTCTCCCAGCCTTCTAGATTCCCTTTTTCCTTTCAAAGGTCATCTCAGGTACAGCCTTCAACACAAGACCTTTCCAGACCCCAGCAGCCATCAGGGCTCTGTTCTCCTTTAGATTGCTTTCTATCAGTGAACTTTCTATTTCTGTTACTTCTATTCCGCCCCCTCCCCCCACACACACACACTGATCTTGTGTATAATTTGAATCTCAACTTCAGGCTACACAATGTTTTGTTCTGAATAGAATATAAACTCCCAGATGGCAGGATTTCACTTGTTATCTTTGACTTCTCCCCACCTCCTGCCAAGTACACTGCCAGGAACATTGGGTAATTCATAAATATTCCATGAATTCAGTTTTATCCAATTGGCAATGGGGTTTAATTTCATTCTCCTCCCTCCCAAATTTACATGCTTAACAGCCTGGCCGATCTACTAGTAGCAGCTAGAATTTGGACAAAGCTTTTTATATACATATCTCAGTTCAACCTGACAGCCATCCCAAGAGGCAGGGACTTAAAACTAACTGACACCATCTTACTGGTGGAGTAAAAATATAAACTGGTTTGCCCAATGACCAAACCACCATCAGACCCGTGCTCACAGCCCAGCAGCACAGAGGAAGAGATACTGCACTGGAGTGGGAATCTTGTGACCTGGATTCAAATCTGACATGTTGTAAGTCACACACTCCCCTCTGAGTTTGCCTCCGACCCTTGGTGCCTCAGGCTTGGAACATCCCTGCAACACGGAGGCCCCTTTTTCCCACTGGAGACTTTCTCCTGGGGAGGGGGGGGGGGCAGGCTAGTCAATCATTATTGCACTCCGGGCTCTGCTTCTGACTTTCTGGACTTCTTTGACATTTTCCCTATCCCTCTCTTCTCCCCTCAGTGGATTCTTCCCTCCTTTGCCTACTTTTCAACATGTTATCATCTCTCCAAAGCTCCTTGAGGGCCGAAACTGTCTTTTGCCCATATCTGTAACTCTAGAGCTTAGCAAAGTGAATGGCACATAGGAAATATGCTCAGGAAATGCTGGTTGCTTTACTTTGCCTTGGCAAGTGACATAACCTCTCTGAGACTCGGTTTCCTCATCTATAAATAAGGGATAATCATAGCGGTTACCTAACAGGGATGTTGTGGACATTGATGAAATAATACATGTAAAGCATTCTGCAAAACTTGGTCAACCAGATGAGTGAGTTACAGAAAATATGATCCATTTCATATACATGATGTCTGTGTGTGTGTGTGTGTGTGTGTGTGTGTGTGTGTGTGTGTGTGTGTAAATGTGCTACATACTGATGTGAGCTATGATCACCTTCACACCCAGCGCTTGGTCCTCGGCATTCGACCTCACTCTGAAGGACAGCATGGCAATATGCAGAGTCTCACTGAGAAATGTGGAAAGGGTGCACTGGTGACATGAAACCATTCTGCACACTTATCAATGTGATGTTCTGAGGCAGGTCTTTCTCATGCTCACATTTTTTAAGTGATTACCTGAGAAAATGACAAATCTAACGTATTTAGTAATCCACTGGTGAACTGAGCTGAGAGAAGGAGGTGGAGGGGGGGAGGGGGATGGAAGGAGACAGAGAAAGAAGGAGGGGGAAGGAGAAGGAAGGAGGGAGGGGGAGAAAGGAATGGGAAAGAGAAGAGACAGAGAAAGGGAGGAGGAGAGGGGGAGAGAGGAAGAAAGAAAAAGGGAGAGGGAGAGAGAGGAAGAAGGAAAAAGGGAGAGGGAGAGAAAGTTCTTCTGAAAAATAAATGCGGAGCTGTCTTTGCTCTAAGTATTTCCTTATCTTCAGCAACTGTCAGAGTCCCTGAAAAGGAGATTCATCACCGTTTTGCTGTGATTATATATTCATCGTGTCAAATGAAGTTTCCATTTGTGAGAGGGACAGGCCAAATAACTCTTCTCCTGCCTGCAATCAACCTCCAGCATCACGGCACATTAATCTCTCAAAGTCAGCCTCATGGAGCTCCACGGGAGGTAAGATGGGAGCCCGTGGGGCCCGCCCGTGCTCCCTGATCCACTCATCCTCACCTCTGGGCCCAGCATTGCAGCAGGGTCTGTAATGGTGGACATGACCTCATTGATCAACTCAATGGGAATATCCCCGACCACTCTGGGTCTCTTGGCCTCCTCCAAGGAATGAAGGTCATTCATTTTTCTCTTCTCTCCTACAAGAACAAATGCCAACATGTAAGACAGCTCATGTTTTAAACACAATCAGACTGCAGAAATATCTCCAGGTAATTCTCTGTGACCCAGAATAATAGAGGACAGGGATAAGCCACTTACTGAAAAGCAGAGAAACTATTCCTATCCTTTTTGGCCACCTCTTCCTCAGCCAGCTTCCTGCCTCATCTCCCTTTCCTTCCTCCCCCCAGCTGGGAAGACCTGCCAGAAAAGGAGCAGAACTCACAAGTTTGGATTTCACCCCCTTTCAAGGTCTGTCCTTTTGTGGGACGAGGAAATGTTCTTGATTTTTTTTTTCGGCTTTTTTTTGGAGGGCAATTGAGGTTAGGGACTTGCCCAAAGTTATATGGCTAGTAAGTGTGTTAAGTGTATGAGGCCAGATTTGAACTCAGGTCCTCCTGACTCCAAGGCCAGTGCTCTATTCACTGTACCACCTAGCCAACCTGTTCTTGATCTTATGATCATAGATCTAGAGACAAAAGTGACCTTGGAGGTCATAAAGTCCAACTTCTTTTTACAGACAGGGAAACTGAGGCCCAAAGAAGATAAATGACCTAACCAGGGTCATAGATCAAAGAAGTGTCCTAGGCAGGATTTGAACTTTGGTCTTCCTGACCCCAAGTACAAGGAAAATAGCTTGAGGGAGTAACAAAGCAACAGACTGTCTAAAAACAATATTACACCTTATATTCATTCACACAGCCTGCTGAAGTCTGTAAACGGTTTCACACACATTGTGAGAGGTACACACATTGCGCCTTATACAACAGCCATATTGGACAGGTACTATCATTTTTCTCATTTTATAGATGAAGAAACGGAGGCTCGGGGATGTTATGTGATATGACAACAAGAATACAAGATCACAGATTCGCAGATGGAAGGAACCTTAAGGATTGCCTAGTCTACTGTACTCATTTTACAGATAAGACACTGTGACTGATCCAAGGTCACATCAGCAGTATCAGAGATGAGACTGTAACTGGATTCTCTATTGCCAAATCCAGTGTCTTTTCCACGGTACTACAGGGATCCCCTTAGTGTCAGAGGCAACATCAGAATCCATATTTCCCTTACTTCAAGTCCTACCTCCTATCCACTATACCATTCTGATCCTTAATAAAAATTAATAAAATGTTCAACTGCAAAGAGGGGACAAAATGGAAAACATAATGCAAAACAAGAAAATTAAATCCACTTTGGGGTTTAAATTGGGAAAACTTCTAACAAATGAGTTCCAACAAGGAAAGTGTTTCCCCACTCTTCTCTCCTTCCCATTCTAGGTTAGAAAATAAATAATAAAGGATGTCTCTCTGGTAAAAGAAGGAAGAGGATGAGGGAGGGACACAAGGGAACCCAGGAAATGGAAAAAACAAAGCTCGATCAAAATCTACTTTTTAAAAAGGAATTCAAGACAGAGACCACTTAAAAGTAAGTTGCAGAAGAAGTCACTGACTCTACTTTCTGGACAAGGTTTTGGAGCTTTGAGGATTGTGTTTCTATTTACTGTTTATACAAAGGAACATTGAAATCCTTATTTAGCATCTAGAACAAGGGTGGGACTCACCCTCCCCAGGGCACACTGCTACACACTGACCTTCTCACCAGGGGCCAACACAACTCAGATTATCTGATTAGTTTGCCATTTTTCATCTTGGCTCAGTCCTTTCTTAACTATTTCCTAATTTGTCAAATGAGGGTCTTTCCATTTGGAACTGGAGGGGAGAAAGGTTAATTAGAGGCAGGTAGCACATGAATAAGACATTTTTAAAATACATAGGAGCATATGGTTCCTCATTGCAGTGTAGACCTAGTTTTGGTGAGATCGGGTTAGAGAGGATGCAGCTTTTGGAGCAGAGTTCCAAGTACTTACCAGAACATTCACTTCACCACTTAGCTGCCCTGTTCTTGATCTTATTAAGGTCATAGGTCTAGAGTCCAAATCACAGTTTTACCAAAGTTCATTAACCTTGCTAAGATAAGTCACTTTCTTTTTTGGTCAAATTTGCCAATCTGATATAATGGCAAACAAGTGCCCATCAATTAAGGAATGGCTTTACAAATTATGATACAAGAATGCATTGTATTGCTATTGTACTATAAGAAATGATGAAAGGAACGGCTTCAGAAAAACCTACGAAAATGTGTATGAACGGTGCAAAGTGAAGTGAGCAGAGTGGGGAGAACAATAGTAACAATATGATAAAGCTTTGAAAAACTTAGAAATGCCAATCAATGCAATGACCAGCCATAATTCAGGAGGATCACTGATGACACATACCACCCAGCTCCTGAAAGAGAGGTGAGGGACTCAGGGTGTAGATAAACAAATATGCCTGATCATGTATAATTGTTACAAGGAGTTTCTTCCCCCCCATGGAGAAAGGGAAAAATAGATTTTTTGTTCATTGGGAAAAATTAATTTAAAAAACTACATAAATGAACCAGTATTTGGAGGGAAAGGGGAAAAGGAAGGAGGAGGAAGAAAAGGTAGAAAGCAAGAAGAAAGAGGGGAGAGGAGGAAAGAGAAGAGGAGGGGAAGAAGAAGATTAATAAAACTTTTAAAAAGGGCATTCAGAAGGTAGTACAAACTACAGCAGGACAATTTTGTTACTACCTTATAAAATTCAAAATAAATATTTTTTAAAACTGTAAAGGAAATTCAAAGGATTGTAGATAATCCTTTTTTGTTTGTTGTATGTTGAAATGTTTTATATTTGCTGAATAACTTCCTAATTAAAAAAAAAACAGTCCATCACTAAACAGAAGCAGGTAAGCAGAGGAAGTCGATCTACAGTTGCAGTTTGCAAAGCTCAGTCAAGGAGTCAGGCGATATCCCTGCCAAGAGGGCAGGGCCAGTTCCAACCTCAGTCTCCCCTGAGGCTGTTTGGGCTCAAACAGAAGAACCTTCCTGCCACACAGACCCAGGCCTTTAGAGGAACAAACACAGAGCAGTTCACTCCTTCCAGGCAAAAGGCCATGAAGAAAAATAAGGGCCCAGGATGACTCTGAATGAAAGAAGCTCCTGGTGGTGCCATCATCAAAACACAGGGTCTGAAGAGTAGGGACAAGGAGGAAGAAAAGGGGAGAAGGAACAGACATTCATTGGTCCCCCCAGATTCCTTCACTAAGTGGGAACAAGGAGCATTCTGATCCCACTTAAGTTCAAAAGCTATGCTGAAATAAAGCATCTTATGAGAAAACATATCTTTTGATATTAACTTCTAATATCAGGCCTTTACTCTGCTTAACTCAGTCTACTTGTCAGGCCCTGGGGATGCAAAGACAAAAATTTACCACTCCCTGCCTTTAAAGAAGTCATAATTTATTGGGGGAGGGAAACAAAATGCTACAAAATGTGTGGTTTCTGAGGGTGAGGGTGAAAGTGCTAGCAACTGGAGGGATCAGAAAAGGTCACTTGTCCCAGGTGGTATCTGAGCCTAGAGCCAGGGCTCCCAAGAGACCGATAAGGACCAAGAACATTCCAAGCCTGAGGCAAAGAGCGGGAGAAGGGGTGAGAGGGAGGGGGCAGATCGGCCTGGAGATGGGTGGAGGCACGTGAAATGCCCAACAGAAGAGTCTTCCTCTTAGTGCTAAGATCCTAGTGACACTCGAAAGCTTTGAAAACAAGGACAAAAAGGCAGCCTCTGCCTGGGATTCAGAGCTGAAGGCTGCCCACAGGAAGAGAATTTCTTCTGACATCTTCTGCTACCACTGCTGGCTTCGTGTCTCCTGCCCCCATGCTCATATCCCCCAGTGTCCCCGTCCTACTTCGCCCTGGGGAGGAGGGCTCCTCCTTCTGCTGGTCAGCACCCACCAGCTTCTCCTAGATTTTTGACAGTTTTTTCCTTACTAAGCAAAAAAAAAAACCCCACTGTCTAGTCAAACTGGGCTGCTCACCATTCATCACTAACACAGCTCCAATTTTTCATATAAGTGGCTTCTTTCACGTTATTTCCTCCTACTTGCAATGTTCTCCACCTCCCATTCCCTAGCCCTGCTTCAAGGCCCAGCTCAGATGGCACCTCCTGCCAGAGCTGGCATCCCTAATGGCCCCATCCTCGGAACTCATCACACCCCCTCCCATAAGTCTCCTAAGCACTTACTGCATTTTACTTCACATTACGCTGATCTGCACATTTTGTCTCCCCTGTTTGACCTGCTAGCTCCTTAAGGGGCGCAAAGACAGTACCTTCATCTTTCTATTTCACCTTCTCTTGTCAAACCGGGCTCCACACACAGTAGGTGCTTCTGGTGCTGAACTTAGAGTCAGGAAGACCTGAGTTCAAATCTGGCCTTAGACACTACCAGTGTGACCTGGGGCAAGTTACTTCACCCTGTTTGCCTTAGTTTCCTTATCTGTAAAATGAGCTGGAGAAGGAAATGGCAAACCACTCCAGTATCTTTGCCAAGAAAACCCCAAATGGAGTCATAAAGAGTTAGACTCAATAGAAAACAACCAAAAAGTCGATAGGATCCCAGGATTTAGACTGGGGTGGGGGGGAGGGACCTTGGGAACCTTTAAGTCCAAAGCCTTCATTTTAGAGATGAGATAACCGAGGCCAAGAAATGAAAGTGACTTGCAAATAGTCTCACATGGGAGAACCTAAGTCTTCTGACTCCCAGCCCAGACACCAGTGCAGTGCCCTGTATGTGGTCGACCCTTTCTCATTTCCACCACTGTAAAACTCCAGGACTAAAAGGTCCATTTTCCTCCGACCCTAGGGTTGCTCTGTCAGTGGCCACCAAGACCCTGAACATCATGATTTGTATTTAAAAACCAAAGAAGACTACCTAGGTCATCCAAGTGACAGGAAAGTAATAATCCAAAATCCATCAGCTCACCCTCCCTCTTCTGGATTACCTCGGTTTCCTTCAAGTCCAGAAGAGACTTTGCAGGCAGGACTCATGCTTCCTCCAATTGGCTGCTCCAGAGAGGAAGGGCTCCCATTGTATGACACAGTCCTGGCCACAGGAGGGGGGTTGATGACTGCAAAAGAAGAAAAGAAAAAGGTCAAGTGAGAGTTCACTGATGCTAATTGAAGTCCGTATGTTCACAGGCCTCTCGTACCCAAGGTAAAATGGCAATCCCTCTAGTTTCATAGGTCTCTTTTCTTTTTTACTTTGGAGGCAATTAGGATTAAGTGATTTGCCCAGGGTCACACAGTGAAGGTCAAGCCTCTGAGGCCACATTTGAACTCAGGTCTCCCTGACTTCAGAGACAGTGTTCTACCCACTGTACCACCTAGCTGGCCCTTCATGGGTCTCTACAGTATATGCACATATGCATGTAGCATGTGATACCTACACATATGTGCATACCCATGTTTATATATGTGTATACATACATGTTTTGTGTATCACTATTTCTCTTTGAAATTAATGAATAAAATGTCCCTCCAGTATCAAAGTTATATTTTAAATAATCATCAAGGTACTAATAACTAATATTTGTATTGTCCTTTAAAGCATTTAAGGTTCTTTACATATATCCCCTTATTTGAGCCTCACAACCATCCTGTGAGGAATGTTCTATGATATTATTATACCCATTTTTAAAATGAGGAAACTGAGTCTTGGGAAGGTTAAGGGACTTTCCAGTATTACACTGCTGGCTTAATCTCTTGCGACTTGAGCTCATGTAGGGAAGAGTGGAAAACAGGAATTCTTAGAAGGAAGCTGGAAACACAATACAGCACAGAGAGAAGTCACCAGAGGATTTGTCCTCTAACAAGTCAAGTGAGTTAATAATTGAAGCAGCAGGCAATTATCCAAGTTGATGGGGAAAGCCACAGGATGAAAAGAAACGAACCCAAACCACAGCAAGACATCTACTAATCCATCCTAAGAACAATGCCATCTGAAGAGCCCCTTAAAGCTGGTACTTCTGTAAATGCCAAGTATTCAATTCTGTAGAAGTAACTATTACCAGGGCTCATCAAAGGACTGGGATGTTCCCAACCACTCAAATATTCAGATTAATGAGAGCAGCCATCGCTGGCAATCTAGGCCTACTCCAGTGTGTGTTCCTGGGGCAAGACACCTACATTCCCTAGACCCTGGAAAAGGGAAATGGTTGGACTAGGAGGGCCTTCGTTCTCGAAGTCCATAACATCAGGAAGGTAATGTCATGACTTGCAAGTGAATTGGATTTAAGTGAGGGAGGGCTGTGCAAGTCACCAGTTCCACTCTCTCCTTTAGAGCCATCTGGGTCTAGTGGCAAGATATAAGTCAGGATGACTGGAGATGGCCCTGGATGCAGCAGCAGGAGACCTTGGCTTTTTTTAAGGTAAAATTTTAATAGGTTTCAGTTTGACTGAGGCGGTGCCCATTCAGTGATTAAGGCTAGGTAAGAAAAGAGGCAAAAAATGGTCTCTTTCGCCTATTAAAAAAAATCAATCTAGAAGAGAAGACTCTCAAGTTTTCTGGTCAGAACAGAAACAATTGCTACTTTTACCCACTCTGAGCCATCGTTGGTCAATTACCTGAGAGCCAGAGTGACTTAGATTTAAGGCATGATCCCTAAAAAAAGAAATACAGCCCCTAAGCCCCAATATATTTTTACGAGATTTCAGCAATTAAAATTAATACATCTTTGGGCTGAGTACCAAAGGTAAGGGTATGATTCCTTATGTGGATAGAGGGAGAAGAAGAAGAAAAGGAGGGGAAGGAGGAGTGAGGGAAAGAAGAAAGGAGGAAAGGAGGGAGGGAGGGAGGAAGGGAGGAAGGGAGGAAGGGAGGAAGGGAGGAAGGGAGGAAGGAAGGAAGGAAGGAAGGAAGGAGGGAGGGAGGGAAACTGCACTGCTCAACTGGAACTGGCCAGTTGAGTCCCCAGGAGGGCAGCTAACTACGACTCACAGATGGCTGTCTTTCATTCTCAATGACTGCTGTGCCCCTAGTCTTCTAGCCTAGATCAAAGAAAGGGTGATGATGACCACAATGCTATTAATAACTAGCATTTATATAGCACCGTAAGGTTTTCAAAGTTCTTTACATATTTAATCTTTACAACAACTCTGTGAAATTGGTGGTATTATTATTGTTATTCCCATTTCACAGATGAGAAAATAAGTCTGAGAGGTTAAGTGATTTTCCAAGACTCACAGAGCTAATTAAGTATCTGAGGCAGAATTTGAACTCAGGTCTTCTTGATTCCAAATTGTAACACTGTCCTCAGTTGCTTTTAACAGCATTAATGATAATGCCATTAAAAAAAAAATCAAGGTCATAAAATGCTTTGGACCAGGAGTGCAGGGTTAAGATTACATTGCTAGATACAGCTCCAGATCTCAGTTAATCAAAAAATATGTTGGTTTGGGACATACAGTCAAAGATTCAGAGCTGGAAGTTGCCGTTCACCCTCACTACACCCCCCTCGCCCACACACACAGAACATACCAACCCATTTTATTTGATACATGTGGAAAATGAGACTCAGAAAGGGCGTCCATGACATCATCACACAGGTGAAGCAACAGATCTCAGATCCAGGATTCCAGCCTCAGTCCTCTGACCTCAATCCCACATGGGATCAGAAAGATGGTGCTTACCATAGTGCCTGGCACATAGTAGGTATTTAAATCCTTACTAACAGAAAAACTTCCCAAATGAACAAAAGTGCAGCCATAAAAGTTGCACTGGGAGGAATGTCAAGGTTAACTGGGGCGTGTCAGCAATACTGGATTTTTTATTTCTTGGCCTTCTGGAACAAGAGGCCACCTTATGCCCTTCTCCATCACTTCCTATTTACTTCTTGGGGGAGGATGGAGGAACCATGCCCAGTGAAGTACTTTGGGTCAATTCTCTGGGGACGCTTTGCTGAATTTTTTTTTAAGGCCTTAACTTGCATAAAAAGTAATTTCCCCAAAGCATAAAAGTTGGGTCAGTTCCCAAACAAATATGACTTTATTTATTTGGATCTGGGGATAAACATTTCTTTTTAAGAGTCTTGAGTCAGCAGTAAAGAATATTGTGGGTTTTTAACTTCTATGTAGTTCAGGTTAAAAAAAAAAATCCAGCCCGAGAAGAAGAGAGACTCTAAAATGGCCCCCATCCTCACTTAGACTAGATGACCAACAAAGAATCTTCCAGCTCTAAGCCTGTGATTCTAAGATCCTATAATTCACAAGATGGTATTAATAGTCCTAATCTCTTCTGCTGGGTTAACCCAAGGAGGGAAGGATGGAGAAAGTATAGAACATGTGACCATAAGTGGCTGCCCCAGATTATGATGTGAGCAGAACTTTGCAGTGGGTGTAGAGACCAAGCCATAACCCAGACCCAGCCTGAAACTCTGGAGAGATCTTTCATAATGCCTTGCACTCACTTAGTAATTACAGGGTCAGAATCAACACAAAAGTATTTTTACCTTTGAACCGCCTCCCCCCCCCCACACACACACACACAAAAGTCCTATGGCTCCACTGTGATGTTCAAATTATATAATGATTATAGAGTTTGGTCAACCCTAGACATGTTATAAAAATATAAAATATGATGATTTCTTTCTTTGATTTATAATGACAGTAAAATCCAAATTAACCAGCTAGTTGGACACCTCAATTAATTGAATTTTTTGGCTTTAATTTTTGGGAAAGAAGCCAATGACAAGAAAATAAGTCATGGTTAATGGACATTTAACTAAAAATTTTCCACAGAATAGCTTAGAATCAGTGTATATTCAGCCTTGGGCTCCAACTGCCCCTGGAATACTGCTATCAATTAATTCATCAAAAATCACTTATTTATATTAAATACCTGCTATGTGCCTGGGGCAAGATCCTAAGTCAGAAAGAAACACTAAATCACATTCCAAATTCTAAGGCAAAAAATTTGTGCTGATGAATTTTAGAAACACCAAGCAATTGTAATCCAAAGGAAGTGGAACAAAAAAAGGGTTTTCTGATTAACCATCCTGGTTAACTGAAATTTTCTTGTTTTTCTTTATTACAAGAATCAGAAACTAATGCTGTAAGATTTATCACTGAGGGAATAAATAATCCCAACATTTAAAAGACTCAGGTCCTTTGCCAGGCTCAAATGTGGTAGGACATCAAAGTCAACTGGTTCACTGTCCCAATGAGGAAATTGAGGACCAGATTAGCTAGCCAAGTGATGTACCCCAAATCACACAGGTAGCAATGCATCCATACATTCCCATTTCTCTTTCAAACACACCAGGAAAAGGACACCAAAATGGGAGGGTATGCTACCAATGCCAGGCACAGAGCAAAGGGCTAGGTGGCCTAACCACTAATTACACCCAAGGACCACAGAATGTGTTCCCTAGACCTAGGACTTTACTATATTCAGGACAATGAGCATCTTACATCCACGAAGTGGACTCCATGAATTAAGAGTCCGCGATAATAACAATTATCATTTATATAATAATTTGTATAGGTTTGCAAAGCACTTTACAAATACTATCTCATTTGATACTCACAACAACCCTGGGAAATAGGTACTATTATCCTTAAGGAGGAAACTGAGGTAGACAGTAGTTAATTGACCTGTCCGGGGTAACACAGTTGGTCAGTGTCTAAGACTAGATTTGAACTCAGGTCTTCCTGGCTCCAGGTCTAGCGCTCTTTCTACTGCACCAGTTAGCTGCCATGAGAATGATACCATAAAAAGGAGTTTTGAAAGACTTAAGAACTCTGTTTGATTCAGAGATTCACCATTATTCCAGCAACCCAAGGAGTAAGAGTGCTCCTGACTTCCTGACAGAGTAGGATTAGACTGAATATGCTAAGTGATCATACATTTATGAACCTGGCCAATATGGGCATCAGTGTCCTCGACTACAAATTTTTATTAAAAGGGTTTTTTTTTTCCCTTTTGGGGGCCAGGGAAAATGGGGGGGGGGGGGGGGGGGGAATGCTTGTCATTTGAAAAATAAAAATAAGTGAAAAGAAGACTCCACAAGAAAGCTTGTGTGACTGATCCCAGAAAGAGCTGTCCTATGTGCTTCATGACAGGCTCTTTCGTGATCAGACCAAAGACCCTAATTTGTTGCTTAGGCTGGATATATTTATATACCGAAGTCTTTAGAACCAAAATTTCTACGCTTGCATGGTTTATATTTGCACTGATGGATGATGGGCTTGGTTTTCTTCTTTTAAAATACTTCTGGTTGGGGTGGCTAAGTGGCGCAGTGAGTAAGAGAGCTGGCCCCAGAGTCGGGAGGACCCGGGATCCGTTCCAGGCTCAGATACTTAATGCCCATACAAAAAAGAACTGGCCGGTGTAACCTTGGGCAAGTTACTTAACTCCAATTGCTTTAAAAAAAAATACTTCTGGTCTTCAGTTTTCTAAATGAATGACACAAATCAATGCACCATTAATGGTAACAAGTGACATGACTGCATTCTTTTTCTGGTGGTTCTCCACTCTGTGCTAAATGCACATTACCTGTTTGGATTCCTAGCTGACCAGTGTGAGAAGAGGCAGCCAGAAAGTCTGGATCCCAGATAGGTGAGCTCTGGCTATAGACTTCTTCTTCTAACATGGAGAGAAACCTACATACACACAAAAGAGATAACATTAAAGATTAATTTCTTCAAAGATGAATCAAATCACCCTTTGAAGACACCTTTAGGAGGCACAGTAAGCTTTGTGGTGACAGAAACCTAGAAAAAAAGGTGTCCCATTGATTGGGGAGGGAACAAATAATGGTGTATCCATGTGGTGGAAACTAATGCTCCCTAAGGAATGGTGAATATGAGGAACTCTGAGGAGCACTGGAAAGTATGTATAAACTGACACAAGTAAACAGAACCAAGAGGAGAACATATATAAAAGCTACAATAATAATGTAAATGGAATAATGCTGAAAGGAATTCTAACTCTGATTATGTATAACGATGAATCATGGTCCAAGAGAATAAATGATGAAATGTAATTGCTTCAAGATGAAAAAAGATGGTCATCATCTATGTTAGAGGCATTACTGGGGGAGTTACCAATGAATACGATTATTCTAGAAAGCAGTTTGGAATTATGCAATTAAAGTAAATAAAATGCCAATACACAATGACCCATGGATAAATAAACTACAGCATACAATTTAATGGAATATGGCTAAGCTGTAAGAAATGAACGTGACCAATACAGAGAGCCATGCAAAGAATTACATGAACTGAGTAAAGTCAGTAGAGGCAAGAAAACGATGTATACGATGCCAACAAAGTAAATGGAAAGAAAAACCATAAAACAACAAAATCTGAGCACAGGGGAGAAACAATGCATATATTGTCGAGATGTTTCTACTTGTTCATGTTCCCCTTATTATTGTTTTTAAAATTGTTATGCGGAATAGATCATTGGGAAGGAACACGAGGAAGTAATCTAGGAGGAAATTTAGGCAATGAACAAAAGAGAACAACAAAAACTACAAAAAAAAATTCATCTCAACTCGAGGGGATTCTGCCAAATGTTGCGTGTACTGTCAAATGGTGACTGTCAAGCAGGGTTACTTACCAATCCGTGATATAACAAGAGGTCCTTCCCAGATCCCTAGTGAGTCACAGACCGGGCTAAGAACCACATTCATTGGCCAGCTTGATTTTACTGCCTTTTGTCAATTTTACTGATGTGTGACACACACACTACTTCCATTCAGTGATGCTACAGCTGTATTTGCACTCAAAATCCTAATCTTGGCACTCAAGCTCCTCTACAATTGCTAGTCTGAAGCCTATCAGGATGATTTTTACAAAGTTTTATTGATGTCTTTTTAACAAAAAAAAAGTATAATCACATACCCACACAAAGTCTCCATCTCCCCCAAGAAACCTTCTCCTTCAACAAATAAAAATTGTCACACAAGTGCTCACACCTTTGTTTCTGGACTAAACATGTTTGTTTATAAAGGGCCTTGGCTGTATCATCTCATTTGATCCTTGTCAACACAGAAAACATAGGCATTATTATACCATTTTACAGATGATGAAAATGAGGCTGAGATTAGTGATTTGCCTGAGATCACAACATCTACCAAGTGGCAGAGCTGAGATTTGAGGATTCTGACACTGAGTAAACTACATTTTTTTTTAAAGCACCCATATGGGTGGCGTGGTGAATAGAGCACTGGCCCTGGAGTCAGGAGGACCTGAGTTCAAATTTGACCTCAGACATTTAACACTTACTAGCCATGTGACCTTGGGCAAGTCACTCAACCCCAATTGCCCCTACAAAAAGCAAAAAAAATAAAAATAAGAAAGCATTTATTGGCATTAGAAGAAAAAAAAAAGACACTTATCTGCCTTAATAGTAATGATGGTAAATTCTACTTCTGAGCTCTCCAACAAGTAGGCTAACATTCAACAGGTTCTTCTGGAGTACTCAGATAGGAAGGTGGAGAGTGACTGAAGTGACATACACCCAAATTTAGCTCACCTATGGTAGAAACCAACTTAATTCCATTGAGTTATCATCAATTCATGTTGTATTAGGGCAGGACCTGGAGTCTGGAAGAGTCACCTTTCTGAGTTCAAATCTAGCTTCAGCCACTTACTTGCGTGTGACCCTGGGCAAGTCACATAACCTTGTTTGCCTAGGTTTCCTCAATTGTAAATTGATCTGGAGTGGCAAACCACGGGAGTATCTCTACCAAGAAAACCCAAAATGGGGTCATGAAGAGTTGGACACAACTAACAACAGCAGCAGCAAACATGTTGTTTTCCTTTCCAGTGTGTAAATACTGACAGCAGTTGCTGGGGCAGAAGGCAGAGAAGTGGCTGCAAAACTCAAGAGGTTCCTAAACTAGCATCTTGAATTTGCTACAGCAACATGAGCATCCTGGATGGAGTTCCCCGTTGACCCCGGCATAAGCCACAACTGCTTACCTGGAAGGCAAGGGGAAGCCCAAAGTCCGTATATTTGGCATGTGTATATGTATGCTTCTTCCTCTTTTCCAATACCTTTAAAACCTCTTTGGAAACTCATGATATAAGGACATTCTCATGGGAGAAGAAAGTGTGATTTTTTTTAAAAGAATGATTTCTTTAGTTTATCTGTCAGATTTATGGAGAAGGGAAGATTTTATGATGAAACAAGAGGTAGAGAACATTATAAAATGCAAAATGGATAATTTTGATTACATTAAATTGAAAAGTTTCTGTACAAATAAAGCCAATGTAACCAAGATTAAGAGGGAAGTAGAAAATGGGGAAAGAATTTTTGCAACCTATGTCTCTGATAAAGGCCTCATTTGTAAAATATACAAAGAATTGAGCCAAATGTATAAAAATACAAGTCATTCGCCAATTGATAAATGGTCAAAGGATATGAACAGGCAGTTTTCAGAGGAAGAAATTAAAGATATCTATAGGCATATGAAAAAATGCTCTAAATTACTACTGATTAGAGAAATGCAAATGAAAACAACTCCAAGGTACCACATCTCACCAGCCAGACTGGCTAAGATGACCAAACAGGAAAATGATAAATGCTGGAGAAGATGTGGAAAAATTGGAACACTAATGAATTGTTGGTGGAGTTGTGAATTTATCCAACCATTCTGAAAAACAATTTGGAACTATGCCCAAAAGGCTATAAATAATTTCATAACCTTTGACCCAGCAATACCACTTCTAGGGTTTATCCCAAAGAGATCATAGAAGTGGGAGGAGGACCCGGATGTACGAAAATATTCATAGCAGCTCTTTTTGTGGTGGCAAAGAATTGGAAATCAAGGGGATGCCCATCAATTGGGGAATGGCTGAACAAGCTGTGGTATATGAATGTAATGCAATGCTATTGTGCTATAAGAAATGAGGAGCAGGGGCGGCCAGGTGGCTCAGTGAGTAAGAGCTCCGGCTCCAGTGTCGGGATGAGCTGGGGATCAAATCCGGGCTCAGATACTCAGCACCACACCCAGAAATAACTGGCCGTGTAACCTTGAGCAAGTTACTTAACCCTGATTGCTTAAAAAAAAAAAGAAATGAGGAGCAGACAGACTTCATAATAACCTGGAAAGACTTATATAAACTGATGTCGAGTGAGAAAAGCAGAATCAGGAGAAATTTGTACGCAATTACAGACACAGTGTATGTGTGATGACTAATCTTGATAGACTGGATTCCTCTCAGCAAGGTAAGGTTATAAGACAACTCGAAAAGACTCACGAAGGAAAAATCTGTCCACATCCAGAGAAAGAATTACAGAGACTGAATGCAGATGGAAGCAAACTACCTGCTCTCTTTCTTTTTCTTGTTTCATTTTGTTTCCTCTTTCCCATTGTTCACTCCATTGGTTATAATTCTTCTTTACAACCTAACTAATGTTTAATGTGAAGGCATATGTAGATCCTATATTTGACTGCATGCTGGGGGGGGGGGGGGGAGGGTTGGAAATTTGAAACTCAATGTTGTAAACTAAAAGTAAAAAAACAAGTTAATTTTTTTTTAAAAAAAGAACCATTTCTTGAATGTGCAACAAGGGAATTTATTTTGTCTAACTAGGCAAATTTATTACAAGTGTTTTGTTTTTCTTTCCTCTTTTCCCCAAAATGGGGAGTTGTGAAAGATAAAAAAAATAGATTTCTGCTAAGTTAAAAAAATTACATTTTTTTAAAAATAAAAGTTTTTTAACTGTGTCTTGAAAATAAAAGTCGAAGGGAAATATGTATATACTCATATATAAACTTTATACAAATATGTACTTACATACATGTGTATATTATTCTTTCAAAATAACTAGCATATGTGTTTACGTCTACATATATACATATACACGTCTGTTGTGTTCTTTAAAAATAAACTGTCACAGAAGTTCAGTCTCTTATGCAAGTGTCCTCAGTCTTTTTTGAAATATTGGGGTTCCGGCCTCATATAATTATTAGCTATGTGACCCTGGGAAAATCACTGAAATCTGACCACTTCCAATGGGGGAAGGGAAGAAGGAAGGAAGGAAATAAATATTGGGGGTTTTGATGGTTGCTAAAGTCTACAATAAAAAAGAATTAATTTTAAAAGAGCCTAAAAAAGGGAGAAATTCCAAATCACCAAAGAAGAGCCAAGAATAACGATGATTTCATGATGTGGTAGAAGCATATCTCCTCTTCTGATACATTCTGAGCATGCACCCACACTATAACAATCAGTAAACAGAAATTGCTTGCCAGATCAGTCGACATCAATTCCCCTAAAAACCTTCAATGTTGTTATATTCATTGAAAAGGTATATAAAAGGAGAAGTGGGTGGTAGTTTGACCCTGCTATTAGTAATAAAATCAGAAACAGAAAGGGTTAGCAGCTTTTTAGCTCTCCAATCTAAGGCTGCCAGACCCTTGTGCTGGCGCAATAGGACACTGTAATTAGCCAATATCTGAAAGAGACCAAATGGATTTTCAGGGAAGAAGTGTTGCTTTGGAAGGCAGGTCAACTTTCTCTCTGAATACCACTGAAACAGGAAGTTGTGCTGCTTGGTGTAGGGTCGATAATTTTGCCTGAAACTACAAAATGCTGTGAAAAGCTGCTTAGAAGAATTGGGGAATACAAGTGGGAAATTTTGGTCTACGAAGAGAACATAAGCCCCTTGAGGGCAGCCACTTCATTCTCATCTTTGCATGTGCAGCATCTGGCAGAGTAGTTAACACACAGTGGCTGCTTAATCAATGCCTCACTGATTTATCGACTGCCAAAAGTAAGGGATATTATCATACCCTAAGAAATGACAAATTTGAAAGATCCAAAGGAACTCAGGAAGATCTGTATGAACGGACACAGGGCAACATAAGCAGAATGAGCAGAGACAATGAGAACATTACGCTGCCATCACTAATCTTTAGCCCAGAGAGTAGATAATGAAACACACACAGGTTCACAGATTTAGAACTGGAAGGAAGCGGAGAGGGCATCTGGTCCAGCCCCTTCATGCTTATTTTTCAGTAGAGATTTGGGAGCTTATGGGTAGTACAATCTGTCAGATGGAATCTTTTAGTCAGTCAATTTTACTTAACTAGTTTTCTTGATTACAGAGGAAATTCAGTGGCAGTAGTAGGGAGAAATGGAGCATTAACAGAGATGTACAAAATCAAAAGTGTCAATAAAGTGTACTGAAAAGAAAATCTCCCCCCCAGACACCTATAAAGTCTCCTCTTCTGTACTGCTCTCTCTCCCATTGCTGGACAAATTTTGCTCCCTTTCCCCTCCAGGACTCCTTGGCTGTGTCCCTGTAAGCTTTGGTCCCTTTGTCTCACTTGCAGCTCTCTGCCCCCAGCTGCAGAAATATTGTCATGGGAATGGAGGGATGGGGTACCTCTCCATTCAAGGAAAGCTTAAGAACAGAAACAGAGTGCAATATCTTGGAAAGAGCACAGACGTGATTGTGGGACCTCAGTTGGCTCAATTCTAAAATGGGATAAATAATCAATAGCATATTCTGAGGATCAATGACTTTGAGATCTCTCATAAAGATCAAAGATAGCTTGAGGTAGGATGGTGGAGTGAATACAGCAGTGTATCTGAAGCCAGCAAGAACTAGGTTCAAAATCCTATCTTGGATATTACTAGCTATGTGACTCTGGTCAAGTCCTCAGACCACTCCTCTGTAAAGTGAGGGGGTTGGACTCTATGGCCTCCAAATGTCCATTCTAGTATGAAAGCAATGGGTCCTATGAGCCTTGAGAAACTTAACATGCTTATAGAAATCTGAGTTATTATCATGTAGCCAAAGTGATATGATGAGGAAGTGATATATTCTAAGTGAAGGGGAGGATCCTGACCAACGTCCAGTTAAAAACTACACCTGTGGGGCAGCTAGGAGGCACAGTGAGTATAGCGCAGGGCTCCAGAATCAGGAGGACCCGAGTTCAGTTCTGGCCTCAGACACTTAGCACCCACACCCACACACACACAAAAAAACTAGCTGTGTAACCTTGGGCAAGTTACTTAACCCCAATTGCCCTCCAAAAGGCAAAAAAAAAAGTTAAATCTGTGCCCCCCCCCCCAAAGGTCATGGGATCTCTGACCGAGAGTTTTATGGACATCTTGTCCAAACACTTTATATTATCAATGATGGAACTATGGATTGGAGAGGGAGAGATCATTCCAGGGTCAAACAGTTTTTTGAATCGTAGTCTTTCTGACTCCAAACTCAGATCTCTATTACCCTTATACAGATATTCACATATAAATTCTCCAAACAACATAAACTTATTTACAAGACAGGCCCAAACTCCCAGGCAGTTTCCAGTACTGGTCTCCATTTTCCCAATCTGGCCTACCATATCACTAAAAAATCATGTTTTAGACTTCGAAAATTAATAGTCTAAAGCATAGATATAAATGTCCAGCATCTTGAGGATTCCTGCTTTCTTGGAGTGGCCCAGAACAAGGCAGCGCTGATGTGACTTTGAGGCTTGAGGACATTCACATCATTCTTTCAAATCAACATCAAGGGAATTTCCAGTCATGTCTATTATTAGGCTAACTACAATTTCTTTTCCTGACACCCAAAACATAAGGCATGCTAAACTGTCCAGAAAAGGACACTACATTATAATAGAGATTTCATTTCTTTGGGGTTTAACTACGGGGAACCAGTCTTTGAATAACATCTGAGAATCAACCACCTTCCCCCCTGCAGTATAGACAAACAACTCTAAATGGACTTGTGTCCCAAGCATGTGATGGTCATGGCTCATGCCCCTTCAAAAGAAGTCACCAACATCCTCTTAGTCAAGAAGGCTCTGTGGTTCCAAGTGGTTTCATTCCTCCAGATGCTTAAGACCTCATTGTCAAGGTCAATGGCAAACAACAGCACCCTCTAATTTGCTTTTGCCTCCTGCTACATCTCTTTCGATTGTGAAACATTTTAAGCTGTGGCTGAAGAGCAAAGCAAAGGGCAGAATGAAAGTATGGCCACTCCCAGAGAGCCCAGTGTTCAGATCCCTACCTCTGGGGCACGAGAGGTCATTCAGAAAGGGACCATGGTATCCCCATGGAGCTGAGCTGATGCTGCCCCTCACGCCACCCCACCTTCCCTGTGCCTGGAATCCTCTCACTCCCACCTCTGCCTCCCGGCTTCCTTTAAGATTCATCTCCAATGCAGCACTCCTTCTACCCACCCCACCCCCAGACAGCAGGGCCTTCCCCTCCCCCCCAGGGTTACCTGCCAGTGACTGTGTTATCTATCCTGTGTGCACACATCCTCCATCTCCCCAGTTGGAATGTCAGCTTCCTGAGGGAAGTGACTGTTCTGTTTTATTCTTTGTATCCTGAGTGCTTAGCACTCGGCATATGGGAAGGCACACAAGAAATGGTGCTGAATGAATGACTCCAGCCTCTAGAAAGTGGACCTATACTTAAATGACTGAAGGTGATGCTGGCTTAGAAAGCAGGCCAGGTAGAAAAAGACAGAAATCAGTAGCATGCAGCTGGAATTCTTTGGGCCGCCTAAGGCCGTCCTATCACTTTAAGAAACAACACTGGAACATTCCCCAGCACTGGGAAAGTGGGAGAAGAGCAAAGAAATGTGTGTTTGGGGGAACAGCCCTTCCCAGTTGGGGTTCCCTCGACCTCTACCCCCTGGACCATTTTGCCAGCCTTCAAGGAGCTTCTCCTTACTTTGGGAAATGGGTGAGGATGAGTGTCCGCTTCTCCAGGGGCAGCTTGTCTTTCTCCTGCCGGGCTTGCTCAAGAAGCTGCCGTCTCATCACAGTGAAGACAGATCGAAGCAGCGTTCTCCCGAATACCTGGGTGGTCTCATACCGAGGGAGGCTGTCACAGAACTGGGGCACGTGACAGTAACACAGCCACCTGAAGCAACAAGAGAAAACAATAAGCTACCTCCCAATTAACCCCGCAGTGCTCTGACACAGCCAACTATGGTTACCCCAAGAAAATGGGGGAAAAAAATTCATACTATATTTGTCATAACATTAAGAATTAAAACATCAGTCAAAATAGCAAAGTTACAATTAACCACTGATGACTGATGGGTGATCACCGTTAGCCTCATGCACCGGGATTACAGAAGAGCTAGGATAGAGTGCTGACCCTGGAGTCAGGAGGACCTGAGTTCAAATCCAGCCTCAGACACTTAGTAGCTGTGTGATCCTGGGCAAGTCACCTAACTGTTGGCCTCAATATCCTCACATATAAAATGAATTGGAAAAGGAAATGGTAAATCATTCCAGTATCTCTACTCAGAAAATCCCAAATGGGGTCACAAAGAGTCAGCTATAACTCATCAACACCAAACAGAAGTTTTTACAGTATGATTTAGCAAGTAGGGTCCAAGGGCCTCCGGGATGAGAAATTAGACAGGAAAAAAATGAGATCCTTACTTCTGTTGACCTTTGGCTTTGAATTGTACACTCTCTCTTTTCCTTACACAAACTAGACATTTCCTTTAAGTTTAAACCTTGAAGATTGGGGGTTGAGAGAGACCTTCCACACCACCCATTCCAACACCCTCATTTTACTAAAGAGGAAACTGAAGTTCTACAAGGTCAACAACGTAGTTCTGCTGTGGAGGCAGGATCTGAACCCAGGTGCTATGATTCCAAATCCCGAAATCTTTCCACTGCACCAGGATGAATGTTTCCTGATGATGAAAGCCTGGCCTATGGGCCTCCGAGAGTCCTTGTGAGTCTTTGAAGGAAAGCCAAAAAAGCTGATCATACCATCCCATCTCCAAACAGTACAGGGAGATGAGAACTGCCAGGCTTGGGGACCTACATACCTGGGTTCTGGGTTCAAGTCCAGTTGCTGACACATAGAGGATGGGGCTAATCATTCTTATGACTGTGATCATTATCCTTCTCTCCCTCTCTTATTTACTCATCCTTCACATCATTTACTCTCCAGCCTCTGTGCTACCTCCTTCTCTTTATTCCCCCTCCTCTGAATTTTTTAGCCTAATTAAACACAGGTTTTCATTGGTACTTTCTCATCTGCCTAAAACCATCTTCACTTTTGAAATGCACCAAGCTAAAATCCAGTTCCAATCTCTCCACCACTCTTCTCTTCTCCATCACTGAGAAGTCCTTTCTTGAAAGGGGCCTCAGGGCTACGTTGTCAAGACACAGCACAAAAAATGTTGTGCTACAGAGAGATCAGGAGGAAACAGAACAATGATGACAAAGTTAAGACAAATTGCATTTGCCACGTGCTGCAGAAAGAAATGCATTGTCACTGGACCCAGCAACAATGGGTATTGGTGCATGAGCGGCTTCCCTTTTTGACTGTCTCCAATTAATCTCGTATAGATCTAGTCTGTACATAGCTGCTTGCACCACCTTGTTCTTCAGACTCTGACTGGGGGCAGGGATTGCTTTTTTTTCCTTTCATCTGTATTCCTAACATTTAGCACAGAGTAGGTGCTTAATAAAAGTTTGTAGACTGACTGACTACTGGAAAGCCTGTATAATACTGTGGATAGAATGCTGGGTGTGCTGCAAAAAGAATGAGTTGTCTTGCCTCTGACATTTGAGTTGTATGACCTTGAACAAGTCGCCTAACCTCACTATGCTCCTGTTTTCTCATTTGCAAAATGGATCCAGCAACACCTGCAGTAGAAGGAATACCTCGTAGGATTGCTGTGAGACTCAATGAGGTGATATATGTATTATATGAACATCATTGATCATTTTGAGAAGGAAATGGGACCCAACTACCTC
Source organism: Petaurus breviceps papuanus (assembly GCF_028583685.1). NCBI lineage: Eukaryota > Metazoa > Chordata > Mammalia > Diprotodontia > Petauridae > Petaurus > Petaurus breviceps. The sequence continues at coordinate 12,340,437 of NW_027185797.1, read as the reverse complement.
CAAACCGACTGCATAAGAAATGTTAACCATTCAAGGAGCAGAGCAATAACCTTGAAGTTCAGTGGCCAATCGTCTGTAGCTAATAATATCCTAAAGGCCGGTTCAAAGGACTCTTGGTCAGAAAAGAATCATGTAAAAACACTGTTGAGTTTTCTAGAAACTGAAAGCTTAACAAAAATTTGGGCCTAAGGAGAAGCTGTCTATAAAGAAGGTTCTGTGTATCTGTCTCTCCTCTGAAGACTGATGCTCTTCCTGCCAAAGATGACAGTTCATTAATATTACCATTAAAAACATCATAAAGAGATTTAGTAGGCCATGCAGTATGCCTGGAAGGGGATAAGGAGGAAGGATAGCACTGGCTGGTTAATGTCCGATTTCTAAACATCTCACATTCCACACACTTCACTGGGGAATCCTTTTATAGACACTAAGTTGTGTTTTTACTTCTCAAATAAATCTGATTTTATAAATCTGCACTATTCCTAGTAGATAAGAGCTGCCGACTGAGTCACTGACTTCTGTATTTGATGCAAATGGTCAATGTTTGCAGGGAGAGGAAAAAAGGAAGTGGGTTGGTTTACATATGATTTCAATTACAGAAATAAGCAAATAGAAAGGCTGCCTTCCAGGCTTGGCTGTCATGTGGGAGGAGGCACTTTTATTTCAAACTCCATTAAAAGGAAGTAAGATAATATCTCATCTCATCTCAAGCCTGGAACATAGGCCACATTTCAACGTCATTCTTTTTCGTTTGCTCACCTATCTATGAATGAACTTAAAATGCCATGATCTGTGCTTCTCTGGGTTGTCTTGCATTTCCATTTTTTAAATCTTGTTATTCTTCACACATTTTGACTGAATACAGAATGTTATATCTTGAAGGAACCTTAAAGATTCTTAAAGGATTCACTGAGACCAAGGGGGAGGGGGGGAGGGGGGGGAACCTGCAGCCTCGAGGCCACATATGGCCCCTCTAGGTCCTCAAGTGAAGCCCTTTGACTGAATCCACAATTCACAGAAGAAATTCCCTTAGTAAAAGGATTTGTTCTTTAAATTTGGACTCAGGTGGTCTCACCCAAGGACCCAGAAGGCCACATGTGGCCTTGAGGCCACAGATTCCCCACCCCTAACTATCTCAACCCCCTTGTTTTACAGATGAGGAAATCTGGCTGGAACTAGAGTTCCATTTAACAGGAGATTAGATGGTTTGCTTGGGGTAAGTATCCAGTTTAGAGTCAGCAGCATCCAAAGGGTCCCATGAATGTTCTGCAGGTGGTCATCTGCCACTATGAATTTCTTATCAGTAACTGGCCAGCACTCAAGGAACTGGGGCTCTCTCTCATCCCAAACTGATTTGTTCCCTGTTCTGGACAATTACATGGATTCCTAGTTCATCTTGTGGTACTCTCTCAACCAAATTCTGACACCCACAGAAATGCTCTCAATGAATAAAAGTAGTGACCTAAAGAACATGATGCCAACATACAAGAAACCTATTGATCAAATTCAATTTTTTAAGCCAGAGACAGAAAACAGAAAGAAGAGGCTGTGGATTATAGAATTAGATTTTTTCAGATAAGAAAACTGAGGCCCAGAGAGAGAGGTTAAGTGACTTGCCCAGTGCCACATGTGCTCGAGCTAAGATATAAACGAGTCTTCCCCACTCCAAGTCGAGTCAGACCTCAATCCACTATGCCACCTACCTAGGTCAAGCCTTCACTAGTAATTTCTGAATTGAAAAGATTTTCACTTCTCACCTTTTTCTTCCCCTTAGAGGTTTTCTTCCTATATCCATATATCATGATTGCACCCAAGTAACAAAATGTAAGAGGTTTCCTTACATAGCCGTTTTTCCCTCTTTGTCCTTGTTCATTGCTCTGCCATTGAATCACCTGAAAAATCCTTTATCTTCTTTGTGGTTTCTGCTACATCATTTCTATGCTCAACATGTTCCAGATAAGAAACTGTAGAACTGCAGGGAACATATGATTTCATCACTCTGAGGTTTTCCCCAAGGAGGTTTTCCTCCTCTTACAGAGAGTAGCCTACCCATCTCTGCTTATCCTATGTATTTCTTGAACACATCCTCCTTTAAATTTGCAATGGAGGGCTGACCCAATGTGCGGGCCTCACAGCCTTATGACATGACAAGGAGACCAATGGGCCATGCTGGTTGGCCGGCCATGCTCTCCCCACATAGTGTGACCATATTGTTTTTTCCAACAAATGTTTGATGACTCCCTTTACACAGTTTCTGTAATTCCTTGGGCACAACAGGTCAGCCTGTTCTTGCCCACTGTGGACCTTGACCTCTCCACTGCCTTGTAGGTAATTGCCAACTTCAACTCTTGGACATTTTAATCATGACAAATTGCTGGAGGAAAATTAATGCTAACAACAGAGGACTGAAAGCCAAGAGAACTCTGATCAACACGATGATCAACCATAATTCCAGAGCACCCAGGATAAAGCATGCTACCACCTCCTGACAAAGGAGCAATGAGATCTACTTCTTTTTGCATACGGCTAATGAAGGAATCTGTTTTGTTCAACAAGGCATATTCATTACAAGGGTTTCCTTCTTTTTCGTGTGTGTGTATGTGACAGAGATGAAAGAATTTTGTTCTTTGAAAAAATTGAAATTTTGAATTTAATTTAAATCATATTTTCTTAAATGGGTTTTTGCTTTTGTGGATGAGATCAGGGCTGGACATTTCACTAAAACATCATGATAAAGCCTAAGTACACATTACAAAAAGGTACTCAAGGCTGAGGACATACATCTATCTCTGTGATATGCATCATGGTGTGGCTGTCACAGCTAATTACATTTGCACCAGGGAAATTTGGACTCAAACAATTGCTGGGCCTCGAAATTTCCATGCTAATCTTCCCTCTTGTGGTCTTTCTTCTTTGAGACTGAGTGTTCTATTACCTGTATTCTCTTATGGGAGCCAAATCTGAGCAGGAGTCAACAGTGTGATGTGACAGCCCAAAAGGAGATGCCTTTGTCTTTGGCTGTGGTGAGAGAGACAGAGTCCAGGAACAAGGACTGCTCTGCAGTCCCCAGCTTGGATCTCATCATCCGTGTAATGCGGGATCTATCATCAGTGCTGCGTACAAGGAAGGGCATAGACACACTGGAGAGTGCCCACAGGAAAGCAGCCACAATGGCCAGGGCCTCAAGCAATTTTAGGATTATAAGAAGTCAGGATGTTTATCTAGAGAAGAAAAGTCCTGTAGTTTGGTGGAAAGAGTCCTGGCTCTAGGATCAAAGGCCCAAGCCAAGCACCACCTAGGATCTTGAGCATTTAAATCACTTGTCTGACCTTGAGGGAGCTAGTCTAGATGGGTCCTTCTAACCCTGGATTTACAATCACCAGGGCATACTTCTGAAGCAGGTGGTAAATAAGAACTTAGGAGACATACCATAACAGTTTTGCAGTATTTGAAGGAGTATTTGCATAGAAGGGTTTTTCCATGGCCCTAGAGAAGAGGACTTACCGGGAGCCCATGAACATTTTTTTCTTTTAAGCATTTTGATAACAGTATTTCAATACAATTTGTTTCCTTGCAATGCTACATGTTTTATTTTATGCATTTAGACAGATTATTCTCAAAAGGGATCTGCAGGTATAGGTGATCCATAGGGATCAGCTGCCACTATGGCCCATGACCCAAAAAAGAGTAAGAACTGATCCCCTAGAAAAAAGAGCTAGAAAAGAAACAATCAAGAAAAGTGAAAAAACAAAAAAAACTAGAAGAAATGGATGGAAATTGCCAAGAGGCAAATTATATAGCTCAATATAAAGATAATATTAATCTAATAATCACAGTGGCCCCAAAGGGGAGTGGAACTGTGTTAGGAGATAGCGCATGCATCTTCTTTCACTGGAGGTCTTTATGCGAAGTCTGGAAGAGCCCTTGTCTGATCTATCACAGAGGTAGTGTGGATGATGGCATGGGCAGGGCCGGGTGGGCCATTGAAGTCCCCTCAAAATGGCAGATTCTTCGATAGCTACAGGTTCCTTTTTTACTGTACCCGATTGATTTAAGAACACATCTGGCTGGCTTCTCTTGAATTTCATTCAGCAGGTTTTCTTTGCTTGCAATGTGCTGTATTGGTTCTGGTTATCTGCCTGCTAGCTCAGGGGTGGGGCAAGGAAGGGGGTAGTGGTGGCCAGAAAACTCATCTACTGCAGTACTACATGCAGTATTTTCTAATAAGATGATTTCAAAACTTGGATATGATTTTCTTAGCTTTCCATTTTCACATTCTGGCTCAGAATGCCTTCCTGGCAGCCAACTTCCAGCCCACCATGAGATCGATCGGTGAGAGTTTTTTTGGCTTTCTTTTGGTGACTATTTAATGTCACGCACTGAACTTTCACAAATATCCAAGCCTGGCACCTCCCATTTAAATCTCCTTCTTCTTGCTGGAGCAGCTTTGCTATTTGTGTCCCATGAGGAGAGCTAATCCATGCATGGCCACCTAAAGCCCTGCTGACAAGCTCACCATCATCCCCTTTGGGGCTGAAAACAGAATCTGCATCCGGATGGCTTTCTTATCACCATATTTATTGCTATCAATAACAGCAATACTAATTTTAAAGCCATTCTTTGTTAATGTCTGAAAAGAAACTCAGGCAGAAAAGATGATAAAAGAGAGTTTGAGCTTGTCTAGGAATTTATCCTTTAAAGAGCTATGAACTTTCAAGTTTAATGGGTTCTGCTACTCATATTTCCTACAGATGCCAAAGGCTAGGTGAGGTTTCGCTTAAGAAACTACAGGGACTTCATTTTAATCTGCTTGTCTTAAACTACAGCATTTTTCCTCGATCATTTTATGGAAGAATATTGCTAAACAGATGTGTTATTTAAATGATATGCATCAAACTAATGTTCCAGCATGGTATGATGGGAAGGCTGCCATTCACCAGCGATATTACCTTGGACACACCCTCTGATCTCTTTGGACCCTTGAGCTCCTTACCTCTAATAGTGAAAACAGAATCTGTCTGACCTACCCCATAGGGCTGTGGGGATCAAATGAAAGCACCCTAAAACAGAAGTTTTTGTTACTCTTTCCTCTCTGGGTATTTTAATAATAACAAACAAGCAAGAAAGGACTTCTTGCAGCTCTGATGTAAGATCTTCAAAGCTCGGCCAATGAGGTCAAATGTCATGCAGTAAAGTACTCACTAGCCAATAATCACATTTAGTCAAAGGGCACTTCCATTACAGGCCTCAACACAGCCTGAAGGTGAGCCTTCCTTCTCAGAGGCAATGGTCCTACAGCAAGCCAGAAGAACTTTGAGGATAAGCATCATGATGGCCCATGTCTCCTGCCTAAGAACCAGCTTAGCAAGTATAGATACTCCTGTCATGAGGCTGGTCAGGAGGAAGGGTTTTTTTTTTTTTTAAATCACGACCTTCAAAGGCAGCTAAGTGGCATCATGGCTAGAGGGCTGAACCTGAAGGCAAGAAGTGAGTTCAAATCCTGTCTCAGAAATTTACTGGCTTTGTGTGTCTGGACAAGTAACTTCACCTCTCTACTATCTAATTTCTCCATCTATAAAATGGGGATAATTACAGTGTCTACTCTTACAGGGTCATGGTAAGGAGCAGACAAGGTAACAGATATAAAGCACTATGCAAATAAATGTTAGCTATTCTTAAAGCCAATGAACAAGGTAGTGGAGGGGCTCTAATCTGTTCATGAGAGGGAATTCTCTCAATGACAAAATAACAGGTCTTTGAAACACTGAAGTTCAATTAAAAACTGCAGTCAATGAGGACCCTAAAATGCCCCCACAAATAGGTGGTACTATGGTGTAGTGGAGAGAGAGAGATGGCCTCAAAGCCAGGAAGATCTGGGCTCCTATCCCCTCTGCCATATACTGGCTATGTGACCTTAGGCAAGTCCAATCTCTCAATGCCCCAGGCTACTCTCCAAGACTAAACTGCAGAGAAAGGACCAATTCCCCCTCCCTATGCCAAATAGAAGACTAAATAGTTAAATTTTCAGAACAAAAGAGATCTGTGATCTACACTATCTACTCTGAGCTGTCCCAATCATAAAAGAAGCCTCCATTCACTACATATATGTATAAACACACACATATGTGTGAACATACACACTTATATACAGAGAATATATATGTGTATTTCACATATATGTGAAATATATGTAATCACTTCTATATCACATATATATGTGATATATGTGTGTATTTCATCTGAGTGTTATTTTTCATTAATAATCCAAGGAGTCATGATTTCAGCAGTCTAGCTATAATTTCTACCAACATATGTCACACCCTATTGTGCAAGGGTCATGGAGAGTTGATGGATACACACACAGTCTAGTGGAGGACCATCAGCTCGCCTGGTTCCCTAAGACCTTCTCCAGCACGGCCATGGAGAGGCCAGTCACTTCCATGCCCCAGTGATGGCACATGATCCAATTACCTGGTGTAGTTCACCTTGTATCCTGCGACATCATCATTTGGTGATCGCAATCTTCGCTGAGATGGTGTCTCCAGATGCCAATAGTTGATGCGATTTAGGAACATCTTGGCCAGCTCAACTATTGTCTGTCTCTCTTTGGAGGGTAGGTGACTAAACTTGTAATGTACAAAATTATTCACACCCTTAAAAGAAGGAGGAAAGACACTGGTTAAGGTCATTGCACCGTGATCAAACACATTCAGCAAGCATTTATTATCCCCATGCTAGGAATGCCAAGATAAAATTAAATCATCCCTGTCCTCAAGAAACCTCGATTCTGCCAAGGGCCACAATATGTACATAACGAAATGAACACAAGGAAAACACAAACTAATTTCAAGAAATAGACTGGGACGGGAGGGAATTCGTGCTCCTCCAGTAAGGCCTCAGAATGGACTCAAGAAATGTGAAGGTGGAACCAAAAAAACTTGGGGACTGACTGGAGACAGGAAATGAGAGAGAAGGAAGGGTCAAAGGTGCCTTTCAGGCTGGGAAACCAAGTGACTGGACAGATGGGGACATTCTCATGTTTAACTGTTCAACTAGGAAAATGTTGGAAAAAGATTGTTGGGCAGAAGACCCAAAGCCTTCTGAAAACAAGTGTCATCTCTAATTCACTTCTGGAAAGAATGAGATGCAGAGAAGGAAACTCATCCAAGAGGGTAATGAGTGCAACATGGAAGAAGACAGGAACCAGGGCCCAGAATTCGGGCCCCAGTCTTGCCCTAAGAAGTGAAATGTTGCTGAGACAACAAAACCACAAGCTTGAAGTGTCAAAACACTTCTCTTTGAAATGTTTCCGCTTTAAAATTAATGAGTGACAAGGCGATTATTCTGGAGCTGTTTGTTAGCAGAGCGGTGCTTGAATAAAAACACCCTAAAGGATCAGAGAGTTTGCTTTCTTTCTATCTGCCATTAAAAAATGTAATAATCACAGCATTGCTGAAAAGGATATCTAATGAAATAAATCATCAGTGCGTCAACCACTTGGCTTGCACATTTTGTCCAAACGTCTGAATTTCTAAATGTTCAAAGTTCCCTACTCCTGAGCACTCACTCCAGGAGAAGTGTGCTTTTGTGCTAGGGAGAAGGATCCAAAAAGGAAATAAAAGCCAGGCACTGTCCCTGCAAAGAGCTGCCATTCTGTGAGAAGGGACAGTGGGCTGCAGTAGGAAGAGGAGAGGTAGGGGAACTGAGGCATCTGTTGGATGGGAACCTACTACCTTCCAAAGCAGCCCATTGCATTTTTAGGTAGATCTAAGGATTAGAAAGTTTCTTCCTTATAATAAGACTCAGTTTTCCCTCTTGGATCAGAAATCAGAGAGATCAGGAAAATGGAGGAGGATCTCGTATGACCTTGGACAAGTCACTTAACATCTTCGGCCCTCTGTAAAATGAGATGAGATGCCCCTAAGGTGCCCATCAGCTTTAAACCCTATGGTCCTGCAGATGAGCTAGAACATGTAAACAGGCAAAAACACACAATAATTTAAAGAGAAAGGAGAGAGCCCTAATAACTTAGCTTACCAAAACCCAGCTCTTTTCCATTTTAACTTTTTAGCCTTCAAAATAAATTGTGGCTAGGCCTATTTTTAACATTAAAACTCATGCAAGGCGGGGGGGGGGGGGTGGCTAAGTGTTCCAGTGAATAGGGCACCAGCCCCGGAGTCAGGAGGACCTGAGTTCAAATTGGGCCTCAGACACTTAACACTTTCTAGCCATGTGACCTTGGGCAAGTCACTTAACCCCATTTTGCCCTGCCTTTCCCCCTCTAAAAAAAGCAAAACATAAAATTAAAAAAAATAAAAAATAAACTCATACAAGGTTTCTTATCCAAATAAACCACGGAGAAAATGGATACTGAAGGAGGCAGTGTGCAATAGTACAAAGAATATTCATTTGAAACTCCAAGGACCTGGGTGCAAATCACATCTTGTCACAAATGATCTTGCCCAGATAACCCTGGCCAAATTCCTTTTCCCCTCCAGGCCTCAGCCTCCTTAGGCATAAAAAGGGGTGGTTGGGCCAGATGCCCTCAAAGGCCTCTTTCAGCTTGAAATCTACAATCCTCAGCTCCAGAAGTTGATAATAGGAAATTTGGGGTTTTTTTCCTTAATTCAAATGTGACCAAATATAGCTGTTCTTTCTATTTTCCTGGTTCTAACAAATGAAACTGCTGTGAAGCTATAATGACCAGAGAAATGAGAAGAAACCTCCCCTGCTTCTCTGGAGAAGCGGAGGATCATGGGAACACTGCATAGAATAGTAGTCATTTTCACATAATTCCGTTGTTTAGTTTTGTTTAAATTCTCTTCCTCCTTTTATTTTTCATTTTAAGAAGGGATGGGTGAGAGGATGGTTACAGCAGCAAGCACAGGTGATGTTAAAACAAAAGCTATCAACAGAAATTCATTTTTATAAACACACCAAAAGTAACAGGTAAAAGGACTGCACAGAAACCGTGAAATGTCACGTGTCTTCTAATTAGAATCCAGCTAAGAAGGCTGGGAGAAGCTCATCTTGCTCGTCTCTCTCAGCACTAACGAGCTAGGAGGCAAGAACCGCTTACGGCACCCAGCCCGACATTCTACAAGCTGCAGCGCGTTCCAGAAGCCATGGCCGATCCCATGAGCCAGAGCGGATCTCCATGTCACTTTCAAGGTTCTCAGTCTCCAGCCCGGCTTGACTGGTAATGCTTCTTACTGAAACTAATGGATTCCATTGCTTCAAAGGGCTTTTTCAGTAAGTGCCAAAGTAAAGGATGAAGCCTGAATGGTCAAGTATCAGCACCCAGAAAGGCGCATTTAATCCCTTCCTTAGTGTTGACACATTCCATTCCATTGCTCCCAGCTCAGATGTGCATATTCATTTTAAAAGTGAACATTGCATAGTCAGTGGCTGAAAAAAAAAAACAAAAGCCAGGTTCTTTCCCAAGCTAGGACCTGAGGGGGCAGGATTTGGCTAGGCTGGCTTCCAAGATCCTCCTAAAAAAAATGAATAGGACTCAGGCAGAAAATGGAGAGGACCAGAATGAGGCCAAGATGGAGGAGAGGCTAGAGGAGGGCTAGGTCACCCAGAAAGGGAGAGAAAGTGTTTCTCAACCATAAGAGAATATTTATCACTCTGCTGCACTTGAAATAATTTAGTAAGAAGTTAATCAACAATACTGGCAGCAAATGACTTTTATCTTAATAGTATTCTTTTTTTCTAATTACATGTAAAGACAGTTTTCAACATTTATTTTTGTAAGATTTTGAGTTCAGGGGCCTCTAGGTGGTGCAGTGAGCAGAGTGCTGGCCCTGGAGTCAGGAGGACCTGAGTTCGGATCTGACCTCAAGACACTTAACACACACAAACCAAAAAACTAGCCGTGTGACCTTGGGCAAGTTACTTAAACCCAATTGCCCTCCAAAAAGCAAAAAAAAAAAAAAATAGATTTTGAGTTCAAAATTTTTTTCTCCCTCTCCTACCTCTTCCCTTCCCCAAGAAGGCAAGCAATCTTATGTGGACTATACATGAGCAATCATATTAAACATATTTCCATATTAGTCATGCTAACAAGCATTTATTAAGCACCTACTATCTGCCAGGTACTGTGGTAAATAGTGCAGACCCAAAGCAATATTTTAAAAGTCCCCATTCTCCTGGAGAGTTCACACTCGAATAAAGGAGCCCAACATACAAACAATTATGTATAAACAAGGTATATTCAGCATAAGTTGGGGATGTCTCAGATGGGAGACAGCATCATTAAGGAGGACTTAGGAAAGGCTTCAACCTTAGTGGCAGTTTGGAAGAAGTAAGGAATATTAGGAGGCAGAAAAGGAAGGAAAGAGAGAGCTCTAGGTAGGGGAGAAAGTCAGTGAAAAGTCACAATCTTATTGCTATTGCTAGCATTTCCAGAACTATTACCACCAAACAATAGGAAGGAGAGTGGACATTCTCATTTTACTCCTTTATTTACTGAGGAAGATGCTAGAGCATTCCATTATGTTGCTTTTACTTTTTTTTTTTATTTTTGGAGGGTAGAAGGCAGGGAAATTGGGGTTAAGTGACTTGCCCAAGGTCACAGGGCTAGTGTATTAAGTGTCTGAGGATGGATTTGAACTCAGTTCCTCCTGACTCCAGGATCAGTGCTCTACTCACTGAGCCACCTAGCTGTCCCTTTTACTTTTTCTTATGATATTTTTTAAAAAGGGTCATTCTATCCTATGATTTCTAGAGTCTTTAGCATAAATGAGTGCTGTACTTTGTCAAAGACTTTTTTCTAAATCCATTAAGATAATTGTGTACTTTTTTATTTTTCTTTAATATGATTAATTAAGGTGATTGTTTTCCATGAATTCTGAGCCAACTTTTCATCTCTGATATAAATCTAATTTAAACACAGTGAATGATGTTATAATGGTAAGCTAGGTGGTGTAGTGGATACAAAGCTGGGCCTGAAGTCTGAAAGACTCCTCTTCCTGAGTTCAAATCTGGCTTCAGACACTTACTAGCTGTGTGACCCTGGAAAAGTCATGCTTGTTTGCCTGTTTCCTCATCTGTAAAATGAGCTAGAGAAGGAAATGACGAAACCACTCCAGTATTTTTGCCAAAGAAACCCCAAATGGGGTAACAAGGAGTCAGACAGGACTGAAACAAATGAACAACAACCAGTGACTTCTTGGATAAATCACTACAGTCTCTTTTGGCTTCTTTAAAATTTCTGAATCAATATACATAAATGAAGGTTCTCCTGTGCATTGTTCTTCCCTGATTGGAGCATCAGGATTATATGCCTCCAAAAAAATCTGACATGGTGGTTCTCTAGGAGGGGGAATGGGAAAGATATTAGGAGGAATTACGGCAAAGGGGGAAAAAAAGACATCAATAAAAACCTATTTCTCAAAAAAGAACATGCACTGAGTCAGGAGATAGTGTTGGGTTTGAGGAATGGCCAGGAGGTCAGTGTCACCGTACATGGCAGACAGATATAAGACACCTGGAAAGGGGAGAAGAGGGCTAGGTTTGTTTTCTATTACTATATACGTGCTTTGCATTTCTTTAGCTGTATCCATATTGGCAGAAGCAGTCTGGTGCAGTATGAGAGAGTACTGAACTTGGAGTGAAAATCCTCCCTCTGGCCCCAACAGCTATGTGACCTTGGGTAAACTTAGGTCACTTAACTCTAGCAGCCTCAGTTCCCTTGAAATTCCTTGAAATGAAGATGATAGTATCTACCTAAGATGGTTGTTGTTTTACATAACTATGCATATTTTACTAGGGCCTGGTCTTTTTTTTGTCAGTGGGGAGAGAAGTAGAGGAAGAAAATATTACTGCTTGCTGATTAAAAATAAAATTTAACTAAAAACAATACATCTGGCAATACAAATGTCAGCCATGACCACCCTTATCCCTCCTCTCCAAGTATGGAAATGTCCTTTTTTTCCCTTTGTATTCTTTTTTTTTTGGAGGGGGGAAGACAGGGCAGTTGGGTTAAGTGACTTGCCCAAGGTCACACAGCTAGTCCATGTTAAATGCCTGGGGCCAGATTTGAACTCAGGTCGTATGGACTCCAGAGCTGGTGCTCTATTCACTGTGCCATGTAGATGCCTCTTTTACTTTGTGTTCTTAAAGAGTAGAAATGTTTTATATTTATTTTGTTTTTGAATCTCAAGTGTCTTGCACAGTGCCTTAAAAATAATACATGCTTAATAAATGTTTATCTAATGTAAATTTTTTTTAATTTAACTCAATATAAACATGCATTTTTACCTGTTCAATACTAGGCTTCTCAAATGGAGGGCTCTCCAAGGATCCTTCGACCATAGGTTTCCCCATTTGTAAAATGCATTTTCTCAAAAGCTGCCAAGAAGCGGAGACCAAAATGTTAAGAAGAAAAATACACACATGAAAAAGACCAAAAATGTTTGAGAGAAAGGCACTATCTGTATTTTTAACCTAAATTACATATAACCTGCTAATAATCAAGTACCTTCCCCCAAAAGACTACCAGCTGTCAGGTGCCTTCCAGCAAACATGTCTGAGCTCCCGGCCACTCTATTTTTTCAAGGAGAGGAGTCACTGAGGCAAGCTCCCTTCCTATACTCCTCTATCTCCCACCAACTGCATTCGTGACAATCTCTAATCCTTCCCCCACCCAAACATTTCTTTATTAAGAGAATGCTAGAGGTGATGGCTGGACAAGGAAGACATTGATGGTATCTCTCTGACTGAAATCAACAGTTCTCGTGTTTTAATGGGTATTTGACAAATATTTCTTTTAAAAGTCCATCAGTGCAAAGTATTATCTGGGACTGTTCATGCTAGAACTTTGCAGAACTGAAGAGACAGTAACTTTCAGGGCCTGCCTTTTCACAGACTTCAACCCCCCACCCCCACCTCTCTCTCTCTCTCTCTCTCTCACACACACACACACACACACACACACACACAATCTAAGCACTCTAGATTTTATTACCCACACAAGCAGAGTTGGATGGGTCTGTAAAGAACCTCAGGTGCCATTGAACCCAACACAGAACTGAAGAAGGGCACCTTCTGCAACATGCTGAACCTGAGGCCTTCCCTTCACTCAAGAACCTCAGAGAGAAGAAAGGTCATTCCATTGAGGCAGCTGGATGGCACCATGGACAGACTACTGGGCCTAGAATTAGGAAGACTCATCTTCTTGAGTTCAAATCTGACCTCAGCTACTTGCTAGCTGTGTGACCCTGGGCAAGTCACTTCACTCTGTTTGCCTGTTTCTTCATCAGTAAAATGAGCTGGAGAAGGCCTTGGCAAACCACTACGGCATCTTTGCCGAGAAAACCCCAACAGAGTCACGAAGAGCTGGACACACCTGGACAACCACCACCACCACCAATGAGTCGTTGGCCACTTTTTCCTGACACTGAGTCTAAATTTGCTTCTTTGCAGCTTCTACCCTTCACTCTCAGCTCTGGCCTCTGGGAGCAACCAGAGTAAGTCTAATGCTTCTGACACAAGAAGGAATTCAGATTTAGAAAACTGATAAATGTGCCCAAGGATTATCGAGGACTGTTTAAAAAGCTAACTCCCCAGCATGTTCAAAGCACTGGGATTAATTCCCTCCACTGGAATTGAACAGTCAGAGTAAGCTGACAGGCAAGTGACAAGAGAGCCCACAGTCACCATGTTCAAGCATTTTCCTCTCTACCCTGTTTAAAGTAAACTTGTAGCTGCTCGAGTCGTCAGAAAGCCACGGATTTCTTTAGTCACACACACTGTCTGTCCCTTCCACAGCCTTTGTGCTGCACACCTAGAGCCTTGAACCCCCAAGATGCACCCATATGGAAGGGCACCAGGGCATGAAACTGTTCAGCAGGCACTGGCGGGCCCCTGGAGATCAGAACAGCCTCCAACTGGTGAACAACTACAAGACCACTCTTCTCTAACTGAGCAGGATCGAAATGGCCAGGAGAAGACCACGAGGTCACAGGTCCAGAGCCATACAAGACCTCTGAGGCTACTGAATCCAACTCAGTCATTCTGCAGGAAAACCAAGAAACAAAAACCATTGAGGCCCAGGGAGCTTAAGTGTGACCTAGGTCACACAAGCAGAAAGTACTAGAGGCAGCATCTGAACCCAGGCCCTGCAGCAACAGACCACTAATATGCTATAGCTAATCCTTTCCTGGATCCTTGAAATATACCACAGTAATCTGGACCAAAGAACTGTTCCGTTTGCATCATCACTGTAATCACTGCCATCTATATGGATACAATAAGACCTACAAAGTACATTATCCACTGGAGCCTCATAATAAACCTGTCAGGTGGGGATCCCATTTTACAGATAAGAAAATTGAGGATAAAAGAGATTAAGTGGCATACATAGCTTGTTAAGGGTATAAGGTAATCACAAAAGTAGATCATAGCAAAACTTCCCAGGGCTGAAAAAATACAAAAACCAAGAAAAAGAAGATTTGTTCTGGTCACCTAGTCCATTACTGTTGTCAAAACTGACTATTTGAGGAACTGGGATTTCGAGTTTGGAGCCAGCACGTTACAGAGGGAAGAACGTTGATATCTGGGGATCAGAAAGCTCGAATTCTAGTGTAGACAAATTATTTCTCCTCTCAGGATCAAAGATGGGAGCCTGGCAGAGACCACAGAAGCCACCTAGACCCAACCCTCATTTTACAGATCGTAGAGCCAAATTCAAACATGGTCACATGTGTGGTGATCCCAGGAGAAAGGATTTCCGTCTTGCTGGCAGAGTCACTCACTGCCTTAAATTGTCACAGTCTCCACTTGTGTCAAATAAAAAGCTTCCACAAGAAGACTTCATGCTGGCCTTCAAACTAGACCCTTCAAGTTCTAGCACCATATGATTTTAAACAGGTCTCAGTGGTACCACTACCATTTACTTTAAAAATCTATGGGACCATACATGAGTTTGTTTTCAAACATGGGCTTGAAAGTTATTTTGAATGCTGCCTTAACTCACACTGGCTACTTCGCTAAGCTGGAATACTACTTAACACAGGAATAAGGTTAAATAACAGGTGCTTTTTGAATCATTTGCCTGGAGTAAGATATTTGAGGCAACCAAGTTCCACATTTTGGCCTTTTTTTTTTTTTTAAACCCAAGAATGAGTTAGACATCGCCTTGTTAGAAAAAGAAGACGTTTCAATCAATCAGCAAGTATTTCTTAGTCAACTCTGTGCCAGGCAAGGAGCTTTTTTCAACTCGCCACCAGTGTTTTCTAGCCCAGGGGGCTGCTTATAAACAGAATCAAATCGGGAGGCTGACAGGATGGAAACCTTGACGCCACCATGACTTCCAGCGGGGCAGTACACTCCTGCCAAGGATCTAGTCCAACACAAATAACAGCTACATTCTTGCAGGCCCTGTTTTTCTTTTACTGACGTCTCTTCCAGAGACCTTAAGAGTAGGGGCTCTGGCACAGCTGGGCCTTGATGACTCAGACTCTGAGGCCTTGTCAGGGTCATCGAATCTCAGAGACCCATGCAACCCACACTGGAGAGAGAAGGCCCTCTGTAGCAGACTCCTTCCGCTTGGAATGGGGGAAAGAACCCTGGTCTGGAGGCAGAGGATGCCACATCCTGCCTCTGATATGCCCACTGGCTTTGGGACACAATGATGATGACAATGGCTAGCATCTTGGTAAAGTGCTTCGCCTACATTATCTCACAACCCATTTTACAGATGAGAAGACTGAAGGTAAGAGAGATAAAGTGACTTTACCCAGGGTCACACCACCAGGTAAATGTCTGAGGCAGGATTCGAAGTCTGGCATTCCTGACTCTAAATTCAGTCCTCTATCCACTAAAGCGGAGGTATAGCCCAAGCCATCTTTTAAAATGTACCCAGAAGAGATTTAACAGAATAACTAGAAATCCAACCCAACATAGATGATGTTAATTTGTGGTTTTCTAAATAAATATGTAGCCCCAGCAGGGATCCAGTTCCTCTTTGAGCTTAATGCCACTGTACAAGCCACCTCTTACCTGCCTAACCATGCAACCCCCTCCTAAAATGAAGGGGCTGGGCTAGATGGCCTTGAGGTCCCTACAAGCTCTAGATCCATGATGATAAGGGGTCAACTAGCCTTTGCTTGTAGCCCTCCAGTGACGGGGAAGCCATTGCCTTCAACAGCAGCTCGTTTCATTTTTAAAGAACTAGAGGTATTTTTGGTTTGGTTTTGTTTTCTGGAGGCAATCAGGGTGAAGTGACTTGCCCAGGGTGACATAGTAAGTGTCTAAGGTCACATTTGAACTCAGGTCCTCCTAACTTCAGGGCCAGTGCTCTATTCACTGCGCCACCTACCTGCCCCAGAGCTATTTTTTTTTTTTAGTTTTTCTTTCCCCATCATCAAGCCTCAACATTTCACCTGGTAGCCACCACCATCTACTCTTAGATCCTCCCATCAGGACTAAGAAAACCAGGTTTCTTCCTCATTCCATGACACAACACTTCAGACACTTAAAGATCTCAGTCATATCCATAAGCCAGTGTTTTCTTCTCCGAGCTGGGTATGCCCAGTGCCTTCAAATGATCAGCATAACATGAATTTAAGTGTTTTCACCACTCTGGTTGCCCCTGATCAATCATTATTTGACTCCTACTAGCTGCCAAGCACCGTGCTAGACACTGAAGAAATAAAAGACAAAATAGGAACTGATATTCCATCAGGGAAGACAAGTATTTACAAGCTACGGACAGAATAAACACAAGGTAATTCAAAGAGGCCAGCTAGCTAGCACAGTGGATAGAATGCTGAGCCCAGAGGCAGGAAGATTCATTTTCTTGAGTTCAAATCTGGCCTCAGACACTTACTTAGCCCTGTTTGCCTCAGTTTCCTCATATGTAAAATGAGAAGGAAAGGGCAAACTCCAGTATCTTTGCCAAGAAAACCCCAAATGGAGTCACAACTGAACAGTAATTCAAAGGGGAGGAGACACTGAGAGCCAAAGAGATTATGGAAAAGCACATTCTTCTTTCTAACTTATCAATGCCCTTTCTCTAATGGAAGGTTCTAATGAACATAAAATTTTTCAGATGATCAGAGCAGAAGGATTATTTTCTTTACCTCAACATACCCTAAGATTGCACTGGTGACTCGTACTGGGCTTGTTCTACACTAGAACCCCCAGATCATCCTGGTCTAGTCATACTTTCTTCTCACATTAGGTAAAGAATAATCACCTTTCCCATCTGTCGCCTGGATGGGCAAAGATAGCATCCTCCTAATGGTTAAGGATAAGACCTTTTGGGAAACAGGAGTGACACTGAATTGCTGATGCTTTCCCCCCACTCACTGAAGGGCCATGGAGCCTCAAGGAATGTGACTGTTATTACCAAGCCAGACTGAGAGACAGATCCGGAGTCAGGGCACCAGGGTCTGAACCCTGTGATTTGGGCAAGTCACATCCTATTTCCAAGGGCCCCTGTTTCTTCATTCGTCAAAAGAGGGAGATGGACAAGACTATCTCTGAGGTCTGCTTGGCCTTCCAGGACCCTGAATGGAATCTCCAAATCTGAGAGTGCACAAAACACTGACAGGTTCCGGAAATCCGAGAGCCAAGAGAAGGGGCCTGAACTGGGTAACACCACAGCTATGACCCTCTGGGCTGCCTCCCATCAGCTGATGGTGAATCTTATCCCTGGGAACCTTTAAGAGCTTCAGAAAAAGACAGCAAGGCCTTGAACAGATGCAAAAACTTTTTCAGAATCTTCTCTCTAGGGGCAGTTAGGTGGAGCAGTGAATAGAGCACCAGCCCTGGAGTCAGGAGGTCCTGAGTTCAAATCTGGCCTCAGACACTTAACACTTACTGGCCGTGTGACACTGGGCAAGTCACTTAACCCCAATTGCCCTGCCCTCCCCCCTCCAAAAAAGCAAAAAATTAAAAAAAAATTAAGAGCTCAGAATCTTCTCTCTAACCTGGAACTTTTCCACATGCCTCCTGTCAGTTTACCCACCTAAAGTAGGCACTCCCTGCTGCCCAGCAGATATGGGAGGAGGAACAGTGGCAGCAGTGAATAGAGCTGGACCAGGCCAAGACAGCCCATATCTGCCTATACCGATGAGCCAGGAGTCAGGGAAACCAGAGTTCAAATCCTACTTCAGACCCTCGCCAGCTATGAGACCCTGGGTAAATCACTGACCTTTCTGAGCCTTACTTTCCTTATCTGTTAAATGGCACCCATAGACAGGCTTATTGTGAGAACCCAATGAGACAATGTATGTCGAGTATTTTGCAAATCTTACAGAAATGTGAGTTGTTGCTGTTGCTGCTGTTATCAGGAAAAGCTGTCCATGATCTCAGATGAAGACATATTCCTTTTCCACAAAACAACAGTATTGGTTAAGATCAACTGCACGAAGGGAACAAGAAAGAAAGAAAAGCCTATCTCCCCTGGGCTAATGATCTCAGGGAGAAAATGAAGCAGCTGAAAATAATATAAGCTCTAAAGAAGCAAGTCAATGTCCAAACAGTGGACAGATCATTGGCCTGAGTTCAAATACTACCTCGTCTGCCAAGCTATGTGGCCCTGTGGGCCTCGGTTTCCATATCTGTAAAATGGAAAGTAATAACAGTACCCGCTACCCAGGGTTATTATAACATATGTAAATGCCAGCTATGATTATCTAGGAGAACGTATGAAGCACTGGAGTGAGCTGACTGAGAGATTTATCAGGAAAGGCTTCTTTTGAGAGGGTTATGCAGGAAGAGGAGTCACATGATCTGGCAAAGCAGCAACACCTTATCCATAACACAACTACAGTTTCATAAACAACCCTCTTTTCTATTCTTCTTTGTCAACTGAAAAGTTCATGGTTGTGGATACACAAAGCACCAAAGCTTCAGCTGGGTTATAAAATGTCAAGAAAAAATAGTCTGACAACTCTCAGTCTCAAGACAGTTAGATGGCTCAGTGGATAAAGTACCAAGCCTTGGAGTCGGGACAACCTGGGTTCAAATCCAGTCTCAGACACTCATTAAGCTGTGTGACCCTGGAAAAGTCATTTAGCTTCTGTTTGCCTCAATCCACTGAAGGAGGAAATGGTAAACCACTCCAGTATCTTTTCCAAGAAAATCCCACGGAAAGCACTGGTGTGCTATGGTACACGGGATCACAAAGGGTCAGATGTGACCCAACAACAAAATCTAGTCTGAATCTTTGGATTCACTTGAATCAAAAACTTCATCAGTTTTCCATGAATAGAAGTTACTAACAACAAGGAAAAGATCCTACCCTTTAGTTAAGAGAAGTAATCTTGATTATGGGGACCAAATCATGGTTTCTTCTTTAATCTAATTAAAATCATCCTCTTTGTCAAACACCTTTGACCAGACTGAAAGGGGAATTCTCAAAGTTAAAGAGGAAGCCATCAGGTTCAGAATTCGGGAATTTACTTTTCTGAGGGTGATATCAGTATTACACTGACATTTCTGTTGCTATGTTTGGGCAAATCGAAATCCCCAAACCAAAACTGTACTTTTTGTTCTCTCTTTCTGAGGAAGTTTTTCTTTCTTATCTCAGTATTCCTACAAAATATACAGCATATAGTATAGCACTATAAAACATATATAGCATTCTATATGTATATATTGTATGCATGTGTACATATATGTATAGGTATACATATAGACACGTGTGTGTATGAATGAGACATTGTTTGGAACAGAAAACAGAATTTCCGATTAACAGGAGAAAACACAGCCCAGTCAAACTGTTCTCCAACCAGGAATGCTTATATAGTAATTAACTGTCTCCGATTGACTTTGGCTAAAATGCATAGTACATAATTTTTCATACACATTTGCTAAGTTCATAACTAAAAAGAAAACTATTTTAAAAACTGAATGAACAATCCATTTTTTTTTTTTTAAAAAAAAGGCCTTTGGACAGATATGCTATTAACGTAGCTCTGAAGTGATCTAACCTTTCTGGAAAACAATCTGAAATTATGTAAGAAAAGGTACTTTACACACATACATATTCATACCCTTCTACATATACATATATATACACACACACACATACACACATACATATACACACATATCTATACCCTTCTATACACATACATATCCATACCTTTCTATATACATATGCACACACATATCCATACCCATACACACACACATACACACACACACACACACACACACATACAACACACACATGCAGAGTCCATACCCTTGAATCCAAAGAACCCATTACTGGACATAGACCCTAAGGAGATCAAAGACAGACAAGGAGGCTCCGTGTGTAACTAAATTAACAACTAAATAAAACACAATTTTTTTGTGGCAGGAAAAAAAAACAACGCAGCAACAAATCTAGTATCCATACTCAAGTCAACAAATCAACAAATATTTTTGGGAATGGAAACAAAGGCAAAATCAAGGCCTGTTCTCAAGGTGCTCACAGTCTAAGGGGAGGTAGAATGCAAAGAACTCTGCACAAACAAGGGGTCCCCAGGATAAGCAAACTACGGCATCTGAATGTAGTGAAACAGGATTGCACTGCAAGAAAGGGTGAATGTGAGGGATTCCGAGAAACAAGCCTCAACTGCACAAGATTAAAGTCAGCAGAACCAGGAGAATAAAAGTCACAATGACAGCAATACCAGTGAAAAAACCAACAGAAAACCAAAGTCTGACTGTGTGATCACAAAGCCCAAACTGGGGCCAGAGAATCTATGGAGAAATTTCCCCCCTCTCCTCTGGGTAGAAGGTGGTAGGGAAGTGGTGAAGAATGTTGTCCCAATTGTCAGAAGGGATCACCATTATACTTAAGAGGTATTATTTTTTAACAAGAAGGGTTGCTCATTTTGGGAAGGAGTTGGGTATATTGAGAAATCATGATGATGTTTCAAACAAAGGCATCCTGGGACTTTTAACATTCTGTGGGTATGGGGGGGGGGGGAAATCTCACGAGAGATGTCAAAGAAAAAAATAACATCTTACCTTGAACAGGTAGAAATAAACTTGTTTGGTGTCTGCATCTTCTTCTTTGTGAACACAAGTGAAGAGATATTCCACATCCAACACTATGCCAAGGAGTCTGTTCATTTCTTCCTCTGACACATTCTCCAGGTGAGACACATGAGCAGCTAAAAGGGGTATCAAGAGATTCAGGTGAGATGTGAGATGGCGGCTGAGAGCAACCCACTCACCAAGGCTGTATCTCATCAACTCAACAAGATCCCAAATTTCCCGAGCCCTGTTAAGATCTAAGTCTTCCCAATAATTTTCTTCTTATAATATGATGTTAGTCCCAAATGTTCCAGGGGGACCAACCCAACCTATATAAGGTCAAAGACCAATTTGGTTACTAAAGACCACATGTGAGTGACTTATTTCTCTGGGGGCCAAGACAGGAAAATATCCTTAAGAGACCTCTCAGACTGAAACTTAAAAGCAATGAACCTTTCTCTACAAGCAGATCTCCCTCCATTCCGGAGGGCCTTCTAGCAAATCTGTTGGGTTATATGTTGTCACACCAGGGGAACGGGGTCCTAGGACGCTATACAAAAACAAATTCCCCTGGAAATTCAGTCAAAAATCCTCTGATTTTGTCCAGGATAATCGGATGACTTGAAGGCTATTTTTGACCAATATTCTTATTGACAGGGACTCAATCCTGAAATCAGAGGATCTCCATAATCTCATCCTTAAGGACAGATAAGGAGCCCACTTGCTGCCTCACCAACTTCATGAGAATGCTCCATTCTTGGAAATGGCCTCCATGGCCCTCTTTAACCTCAATTCATGTTTCAAGACAAAGTTCAGACTCTCTACAAAGCCATCCTTGACCATCTCAAGCTGTAGCTTTTTCCTTTCTCTGAATCTTTATAGCACATATTATCTATACCACTCAAATGTATAGAATTCTTAAGAACTAGATAACACTCAATGTATCGGCTACCTTCTACTGTGACTAAAGCCTGTTATGTGTGTATTTTTGATCCCAGCCTAAGATCATGTGAAAAGACACTGAATCCCATCCCTGTCTCCCCACTATGCCACAGGTGCTCAATAAATATTTGCTAACAGCATGACTGGTTAAGAGAAAGTTATTTCTTATTGAAAAAACTTCTACAATTATGACCAGCCCCAGAAAGGTTCCTCCCCAGAAAACTGGCACGAAGAAGCATTAAAAAAAATAATGAATGTAACAGGCAAAGAAAGAGAATGGTGTGGATGGAACATTGGGCATGGGAGTAAGAAAGAAGGGAGTTCAAACCCTGCCTCTAATATTTACTACATTTACTACTTCATGATTCTTTTTGTGGGGAAGGGGAGGATCAAGGTTCTGTAAGTATCCAGAAGCTAATTTAATCAGTATGGTGAATACTCAGTATGGAAACTCCCTCCATCAATACAGACCAGCAACTCGTTTATAACTATAATTTAACAGTCTTGGAGAGTTGCCCAGGGGTACTGAGGGACAGAAAAGTTGGATGCACAGCTATTATGCATTAGGAGAAGGATTGGAATTGGCTCCAAGGCTGACCTCTACCAACCATGCAATACTTCCTTTCCATCTGTAAAATGGAGATAACACTTGTGACTTTCCACCTCACAGGGTGGCTGAGGCCTCAGTGAAATAATATATGCAAAGCACTTGCTGTATAAATTTGGAAAGTTACTATTATCATTCATCATCCCTGCTACTAGAGCTAAGAAGGGCATAAGGTGAATTCTGGGGTGAGGTCAAAAAAAGATTCAAGGGGGAGGGGGCAGAGCTGAAAAAGGGAAGAGGGATGACATACCAGAAAAATGCATGAAGGCAGAGGGAAAGAAATGAAAGTTAGAGACACAACAGCCACCTCTTTCTTCTTGGTTTTAAACCAGAAAAGCAATGGGAAGTGGAAGTTTTCAAACCCTTTGCTGTTCACTTGTTTCAGTCACATCTGCCTCTTTGTGACCCCATCTGGGGTTTTCTTTGCAAAGATACTGAACTGGTTTGCCATCTCCCTTTCCACCTACAGGTGAGGAAACTGAGGCAAAGAGGGTTAAGTGATTTGCCCAGGTCAGGTCACATGGATAGTAAGTGTCTAAAGGCAAATTTGAACTCAGGAAGGAGTCCTCCTGGCTACAGGCTTAGCGCCCTTTGAAGCCCATCCAAAAGCTGGCCACCTGCTTGGTGTCCACACGTGTGCCCAGAGAACTTCCCAACGGGCAGGGAGAGGAATACAAATGCTGGCCATCCTGAGAGATAGGAAAAGAACTTTGGCTGGAAAATCACAGCAACAGAACTCAACGGCATTAAGTTATCAAGTATAAAAACTGTAACTGTAACAACAGAAACGTAACAAATGGAAAACCAAATGCCTGACCCTTGAACATCAGAAAGCTACACTGGAGGGCAACAAGGCAATCTAGCCTCGACCAGGTTCATCACAGACTTTGCTGTTCAACCACGAACCCCATTTACTCCATTCACGGGCTTAAAAATACCGAGGATTTGAAAGATTTCTGGACTTCATTCCTCTTTCAAGGAGCAAAGAAAGAACCACAGACTAGCAGAAGATGCATTTATCTGTTGAGTGAGTTCATTCTAAAGAAGTCACCCTGAGACATCTTAACCGTTTTCTTCTCCCTTTAAGGTCATGAGGAGTGAGGCCTTGAGGAGTCATGTTTCCTCCTACAAGAGAACTAATCCACAAAGTTCTTATACCAGCCATGGGCAGGCGGAAAAAAAGCATTGAAGAAGATGCCTGTCTTCCTGGGGCAGCTCCACTGCCAAAGAGCTGAAAGAAAACTTGAGCCAAGAGAGGAATGCAACAAAATTCCAGAGCCACCCATTACACCATACTGGTCAAATTAAGCCTGTTATTTATAAGCAGTTCAAAGTATATGGGCTAGTTTATCTGGAAAGCCATCTTCACTCACATTTCTGGTTGTGGATGAGATAAAAACTCAAGTAAAGCAAGTGAGTTCTAAGAAGTTTGGCTCCATTAGCAATTACTCATTTCCCTCCTACTTTATTTAGATTAAATCAGCTTCTGGGTTTCAAAAATACTCGAAGGCAAAGGAGTGGGGGGAGGAATAAATCAGAGACTCCAGAAAAGGGAGGTGATAAGTTGAGGAAAAGGCTCCCCCTCCCCCCATCCAGAAGCAGTTGTAAAAGGAGGTTCGCTGTGATCCCCAGCTCTGGTTCAACAATGCCATGATCTGAAGGCATCTGAAGCATAGATCCTGAAGGTCAGCTTTAGGGGGAATAAAGAGGAATTACTTCTTCTAGGACAGGAGGTCCTAACCTGGGGTCTGTGAGCTTTGCTAAAGTACTTTTTTATAATTTACATCCTATGTTGAAGGCTATGGATTTTATCATTTAAAACCTTATGTGAAAGAGGGTGTCTTATCTGTAGACTTTCACCAGATTGCCAAAGGAATACAAGACAGCAAAAATGTCGAGAAGCCCTGGCCGAGGAAGTCAGAGAAGGATGAAAGGCTGAGGATTGGGAGAAGAGGGAAAGCTGAGATCATCTGCTGGAAGCAGGGGCTAAGGGTTAAGTGATGGGCTGAGGGATTAAAGGAAGAAAATAGAGTCTGGCATAGCTGCTTTGGGGAATGAGTCAGATGGAACCCAAAACCTTACCTCCTGGGAGCCACGGCCAAGCTGTTGTACAACATAAATGGGGAGTGATCTACATCTGTTTACTGGATGCCTTCCAGGATCCTTCTAGAGCCCAAGAAGTCTCATGTGACCCTTTCCTGGCTATTTCTATGTCCTTTCTCAATCACCACCAAATCTCATTCTGTTCTTGGAACAGGTGATCACTCCTTGCTTCTCTCACAGTCTGAACCATCACCATTAATGCCGACAACCCTTCCAAACCTAGAAGGGGCCCAAGTTCACACCCAGATTCTAATCCCTTGCTGCCAGCTGCCTTTGGGGGTTTTCTTCAGGCAAATGCCAAGTCATTAATTCTGACAATTATAAAATGCAGCTGGATAGCATATAGGTTCAAGTGCTGGACTGGGCATCAAGAAGCTGGGAGTTGGAAGCCTGCCAGCTCCATGACCCCAGCAAGTCACTGAATCTCTCAGTCTCGGTTTCCTCTTCTGTAAAATGGGGGAATTAACATCACCTACTTCACAGTTATTGTCAGGATCAAGTGAGATAAATATAAAAGCTGCTCTGTGAGACTTAAAGAGCTACATAGATATTAGTCAGTTGTTTTTGATACCACTCCAATTTCACATAAAACCCCTCTCCCTCCTAGTTGCTTTATTTCTGCAAGTGACATCAATGCTTTCTTCTTCCATACTTGAAACCCTTAATCTTCCTATCCCACAGGACCATACAATGATAGTTTTAGAGCTGGGAGAGAGACCAGGGGGTCTCCAGTCCAACTCTTTCATTTTTCAGATAAGGAAACTAAGGCACAGACAGGTTAAGTGACTTGTGCTGGATCACAAAACTAGTAAATGTCTGTGGTAGGATTTGAACTCAGGGCTTCCTGACTTCCTACAAACTATGCCACTTTGCCTCTCAAAACTGTGGGTGTTTAACCTGGAGAAGACTGTGTCTGACCTTGGATACGAACCAACATTCTGATTCCAAACCCAGCGTCCTTTCCACTGCACAACAACTGTCTTGTGTAGCCCATCAGTCACAAAGATGAGTTGGCTGTTTCTTTTCAATGTCACTTATGTTGACTCTTTTCTTTCTGTTTGTCCTGTTACTGCCCTGGCCTGGAACGCCTCATTACCTTAGGCCTACATTGCTGAGAGCACCTCAAAACCAGAAAGCTGATTTGCTACAATCTTCCCCTCCCCTGATGAATGTTCCCAATAGCACCAAGATCCACAGGCTATGTATGACTGCTCAAAACCACTATGGATTCTGGCAACAGACTAGTCACAGCCTTAACCTGCTGCCATTCCCAGACTCACAGGATTTCAGAGTTGGAAGAAATCTTAGTGCCCTTCTATTCTGAGTGAAAAAGAATCCCATCTATAGTGTACATACCCAGTGAGTCACTATCTGTCTTTGCTTGAAGACCTCCAACGAGATAATAAACATTAGCTCTCAAGTCAAAGGACCTGGATTCAAAACCTCCCTCTCACTCTTACCACCAATTGGCCTTGGGCAAGTCAGGCAATCCCTCAAGACTCTGAGGTTTGCCCATCAATAAGAAGGAATGACTTGATTACCTCTGAGGCCCTCCCTCCCAAGGCAGTCAAGTTCATTCCTTATCTGGATAGCTATCCATGTGACATAAAGACTGCCTCACTTTATGCACTGGATGCTGAATGATGGACTCTCCAAGCTAGGAGAAACCTTAGAAAATATCTCTCAGGGAGGCTAGGTGGCGCAGTGAATAGATTGCCGGCCCTGGAGTGAGAAGGACCTGAATTCAAATATGACCTCAGACACTTGACCCACTTATTAGCTGTGTGATCTTGGGCAAGTCACTTAACCCTAATTGCTTTGCCTTTCCCCCTCACTCCCCCCAAAAAATTATTTTAAAAAATACATAGGATTACAAAGGAAACTAATTCTAACAAAACAGCTACAAAATATAGTTCACGGACCCCAGATTGAGAACCCCTGCTGTAAGTCTAAAGGCATGGAAGGTGCTACCTGAACGGAGAAGAATTTCCTCACTGTGGCGTTCCCTGTATGAATACACTGGTATAAAATCACTACTCCAGGCCCTATTCCTAAAGACCTTTGAGTCTAATATCTTTACTTTAGACATGAAGAAAATGAGGCGCTGGGGGCGGCTAGGTAGCACAGTGAGTAAAGTGCCAGCCTGGAGTCAGGAGGACCCGAGTTCCGGCCTCATACACTTAACACCCACAAAAAAACAACTAGCCGTGTAACCTTGGGCAAGTTACTTAACCCCAACTGCCCTCCAAAAGGCAAAAAAAAAAAAAAAGTCAATGAATTGTCAATAAATTTTGAAAAATTTGACACACGTCAATGAATTTTAGGGAATCAAATCTTTTACATTTTTAATGCAAACAACCACAACCCCTAGCAGGGCTCTTCAGGCACCCATCCTCCACTCCTGCTTCATTCCTCAGGCAACTAAAACATTAGAGACCCAGCTGCACCAAGGCAGCCTTAGTGCAAAGGAAGCACCCACCCACCCCCTCAACAGCTATGAGCCTGGCATGATGCTGGCCCCAATCTTTCTGCAACAGGAAGAACACACCCCTTGTCTGTCAAGTATGATACTCAAAAGCCTGGTGCCAAGATTGGCCCAGTAGAACTTCAAACTCAATGAGTCAACATCACTGCTGACCAACCCTGGTTTTCTCTGCAAACACCAAAGGTCTCAGGGAAGTCAAATGCCTCCCCCCTTGCAACCTCCTACCGAGAGTGCAAGTGTACCCTAGTGAGGGGGGAGGGGAAGTAAATGATGTCCTGTGCTGCATTCCAATGATAATGATAATGACAAACATTTTTATAGTATCTGTAGGCTTGAAAAGGCTAAACCAATGTTATTTATTTCCTTTATATCCTCTTAACACCCCTGGGAGGAAGGTGCTATTGCTAACGCTTCTATTTTACAGATGAGGAATCTGGGGTGAAAGGAAGGGAATGGCACCTACTATGTGACAGGCACCATGGAAGTGCTTTCTACAAATATTCTCTCATTTCATCCTCACATCAACCCTTTAAGGTAGGTGCTGTTATGATCCCCATTTTACAGCTGAAGAAACTGAGGGGAAGCAGAGGCTAACATCTAAGGTTGAATTTGAACTCATTGAACTCTTCTAGGCCTAGCACTCTACCCATTTCACCACCCATCCAGAGAAAAATAGTGTCCATAAAGGACACTTCACTTTGCCTTAAGCAAACCACATGGGGGCAGGGGGGAGATGTCCAGTTCTGGGCCCATTTCAGGGAGGATATCCAAGGAGGGTGACATAGAAGAGAGAGCAACCAGGGTGCAACCAGGAGCAACTGGGCTCTTTACTTCTGGGCAGATTACTTCTACTGTTTTGAGTTCTTATCTATGTAAATAATGATGATGCTGATGATGACATTTACATAACACTTTAAGACATGCATACCATTTTACAAATAGCTCATCAGATCCTTACAACAACCTGTGAAGTGAGTCCTGCTAGCATCACCATTTTACAGATGAGGAAACTGAGGTACTGACAGGTGAAGTGCCTTTCAGAGGATCACACAGCTAGTAGGCATCTGAAGCAGTTCTGAATTCAAATCTAATCGACTCCCGGGTTCAGTACCCCATCAGCCACTGTCTACACCATGGATGTTTAGCCTGAAAAACTTGGGAAGGAGGGTGAGAGGATGTAACCACAGAGCTGTTTTCAAATATTTGAAGGGCTCCCTTGTGGAAGAAGGATTATACATTCTGCTTAGCCTCAGAGGGCAAAACTAGAGGCAGTTTCAGGGAGAAAGACATGAGGAAAAGATTATTTACTCTCTGAAAAAGACTTATCTCTGGGCTTTACTATGAGGAAAAACGGCCAGACTGTTAGTGAGCTCCAAAAGCTGTGGGCTGCCTCAGGAAATGAGAAGTTCCACCCAACTGGTAGGCTGCAAGCAAAGGCTGGATGGGCAGCTGCCAAGGGTGTTGGAGAAGGGGCCCTCCCTCAGGTACAGGTTGGACAAGATGGCCCCCGAGCTCAGCTCAACACAGATTCTGGGAAGAAGCAGACACATGGCTACCCCCTGAACTACGAGAATCCCCTCCATATCTCTCTCTCTCTGTGTCTCTGTCTCTCTTTGTGTCTCTGTCTCTCTGTCTCTCTCTCTCTCATTCTCTCTCTCTCTCTCTCTCTCTCTCTCTCTCTCTCTCTCTCTCTGTCTCTCTCTCTCTCTGTCTCTCTCTCTCTCTGTCTCTCTCTCTCTCTCTCGGTATTTTTTTCCTGTGGCAAAAAGGACAATTCTTTTGTTTGCTTTCAGATTCTCCAAGGATCCAGTTTAGTTGTTTTGTGCGGTGTCAGGCTTGAAAATACCCATGGTAAGAGGCAGCAATCTGCTAAGACAGCACCGCCAAGAATCCCAAGGCAGCTGCTACCTTGATAGAAACAGGAAATACATGGTCACCTTGGCCATGGGACCCTCTCCAGCCACCAACTTCATCACTTGAGACACTCTTCTCCTATAGATTGGGAAAGTTTGACAAGTCCTATGTGTGTATCTGAGTATGTGGATGTGTATATAACTAAAGAGGTAAAGATATAGATATATAGCTAGATATCTCTGTATGTGTGTGTGTGTATGTGTGTGTGTGTGTGTAGGTGGGGGGAAGAGATATGTTTGTGAAGATAGGTATATAGATAGATATAGCTATATTGACAAAGCTATATATCTCTGTGTCTGTGTGTGTGTGTATAGAAAGAGAGGGGAGGGGGCAAGGGGAAGAGGGAGAGGGTGAGCAAGAGATCAGTGTGTGTGTGTGTGTGTGTGTGTGTGTATTCCTAGAACACTGGCACATAGTAGGCACTTAATGCTTATTGACTGTACCCAGGATCACACAGCTAGTAAGGGTCTATGGCAGGATGGGAAGCCAGGTCTCCCAGAACCCTGTCTGTCCTAATACCTAGAAAGATTCTAAGTTAGAGTGAAGGTGTCAATGAGCATTGATCAAGACTGTTCCCCCATCCTGGAGTTCTCCAGATCAGTGAAATCACAGGTCTAGTCTCTATCCCTATCACTAAAATGTACTGATTCAAATGATTTTCCAAAAACTTTGAAGTCTGAAAAAAAAATCTAACCGAAATCATGTGTTCGCTTTCTACAATTTTAAGCCAAGAACTAGACATCAATATCCCCGTAGTGGTGGTGAAAACAGATGTGAGCTGGGGCAGTTGTGCTGTTCACCCATAATCCCTGCTACCAGGGAGGCAGAGGCTGGCATTCTGAAGGAGTCCTGGGCAGCAGCAGTGCCCTCACCAAGTTCAGCGTTCAGGTGGTGAGTCCCCAGGAGTGGGGGGAGGGACCAGGCTGTCTAAGGAAAGAAGAGCCTGTGCCACCCAGAGTGAGACAGGCCTATGAGGGGCCAGCCTGAAAACCACAGGAAGACTCAGGCTTTATGGGGGGGAAAGTTAATGTAATTGTGGAAGGTATGAGTTCCCTGTGCTTGGCAAATTCAGTACTATGTATTTATAGGCAGCAACATAGGATTGACTCTACAGTGGCATCTCCTGTTTCTGCCATTAGAGCTAAGTGTTTTAGGGTACTCAGAAGAGGCTTAAGGCAGCTGCTGTCCACACAATCCAACAGTAAACAATTATTTTAGTACTTCAGCGGCCTGAACATCAACCAGTAAGTATTTAATAAGCTCCTGCCCCGTGTGTCTGGCACCGTTCTGGACAACGGGGAGATTAAGGCAAAAACAAAAACAGTACCTGCCCTCAGGAGGTTTACATTCTATCAGGATGCTGACAGGGACGGTTCTCTCTTCTCTGTCTCTCTCCTCCATGTCTCTGCCTCTCTAATTTTATTTCTTCCATTCATATGCATGGTAATCTCACAAAGTTCTTTACCCCAAGAGATCCATGAATAGATTTCAGGGGGTTCATGAACTTGGATGGGGAAAAAAAATTATATTTTTCATTTTAATAAAAATTTTCCTTTGTAATCCTCTATATTTTATTTTATGCATTTAAAATTATTGTTCTGTCAAGGGGCACATAAATTTCCCCAGATACCAAAGGGGTTCATAATACTCTAGAGTGTTTTTTTCTATAATATTGAATACAGGGATATAGGGAGGTTTTACTAAAAGCTTAGGGATATGAGGGGCAGCTAGATGGCACAGTGGATAAAGCACCAGGCCTAGAGTAAAATCTGGTCTCAGACACTTAAGCTGTGTGACCCTGGGCAAGTCACTTCACCCTGTTTGCCTTAGTTTCCTCATCTGTAAAATAAGCTGGGGAAGGAAATGGCAAACCACTCCAGTATCTTGGCCAAGAAACCTTGAATGGGATGATGTAGAGTTGGGTATAATTGAACAAAAACAACAATGAATATAGGGACAAATAAAATCATGGCAACCCCTAGTTAAATGTATAGAGATTCAATCCAACTCAGTCAACATTAAGAACCTAGTGTGCAAGGTACTCCACTAGGCAGTGAAGATACCTAATACTCACAAAGCTTATATTCCCTGGTAATCCTCACATATACCAGGTATAGACAAGTAAATACAAAGTACAGACATAATACACGTTAGCTTCAAGTGAGAGATCGCAGAAGGAGGTTGTCTCTGACCCATCTGTCCTAACACAGGATTTCCATCATCAACAGAAAAACTGGGAGGAAGAAAGAGAGAAGGATGAGAATAACAGAAATGTTCATGTCAAGGTGCCTTGACATGCTAGTGAAAGCCAAATTCTATTGAACCAGTAACAAAACTCATCTACATAGGAGATATGGTGCGGTAGAGAGAACAGTGGATTGGGAGCTGAAGGCCCTGGGTTCCCATCTCTGCTCTCACTGACTCTCCATCAATGTGACCTCAGAGAAGTCATCAAATTCTTGGTCGCCATAGGGGCAGTATCAGTTGCCTTATTTATAAAATGATGGGGTTGGACTAGGAGACTTCTACCTCTCGTCTAGCTCTTAAACTCCACTCCTATGACCCATGGTCTTACAATGCTAATTCCTTCCTCGAATGGGAACTCTGCAAGAACTAAAGGGTTCACCAATTCTAAATAGGACAAGCTTGTTTACATGTCTACCAAGATGAAGAATCCCATTATTTCAGGATTAAGGGACATCCGAGGTCATCTATGAGAGTAATGAGGTCAAGCAACTTGCCAAAGTCTGAAAACAAGCAAACAGAAACTTGTGATTTGCATCCAATGTGCTTTAGAGAAGATGCTGTGGATTATCCAGCATGGAGCCTAACATCCTGACTAATGCTCTTTCTCATACCAAGTTACTTCCTTCACGTGCTTTGTGTCTAAGGCCTGTACAGAGGATTGGTCACATGACAGTAAGCCACAGATTCTGGACATGAATAAGCATCAAGACCACAGAAGCAGCCCAGAGCTCTCATCTTCATTCCGGCCACAGCTCACTGTCAACAGACCAAGTACAAGTGTTGTACTTATACAGGAGGCAAGTGACATCTGAGTTCAGACCACTGCTCTGATTGGCATCAGTTGACATCAACATTGCAAACCCTGGGGATGTTTTTACTTTGAGGAGTCCAGGAAATCTGGGTGATGACAAAAGCACAAGCGATTCTGGGTAACTTGAGCAACAGCCACAGAATGACAGAGAATGAAAATGAGAATCTGGCCCAATACGCTGGTCTTAAGCCTGACTTGAGGGAAACCCTTTCAATAACTTGAAAAAATCCAGATGGACAAGAAGGAGCCATAACCCAGCCTTTCCTTCCAGATTGTCTATTTAAGAAGGGTGCCCTGACCATCTATCTCTTCATTTCCCACCTGGCTGCACTCCTGTG